>NW_027131934.1:0-311889 GCF_026122565.2 Emydura macquarii macquarii | reverse complement strand
GGTGGCAGAAAGTGGAAAGAAAGGGGCTGGGATTGGGTGAGATTTAGCTCTGATTCTCACCCTCGTCCCCAAAGAAGACATCCATCACAAATGAGCTGGAATAGAAGGTTTAGTAATCTGAAAGTAGTATAAGTTAGAAGTACCCTCTGGGAGCTCTCAGACTGGTGCAGGTATGTGCCTCCTTAAAATGAGTAGGTTGTATAAGCATTATCCAGCCCAATGATATCCATACAAAATAAGGTAATACTCAATGTGAATGGGTATGGCAGAAACTGGCCTTTAAAATACCAAATCAATTTGTTCCTGTGACTGATTACAATATGATCATTCAGAAGCTCACTCAAAGCAATAATGTTTCTATTAGGAATTACCCATGCAACAGAGTTAGCAAACAAATTTCTAACTATCCAAATAAATGTACTATGCATGAGGTTATAAAAAAAGCATGTGATCTACAAATGATGAGACCACTTCCAAGCATTCAGAGATTAGATTCAGTTAGGCTAAACATCCAAAGATTGTTCAGATACATATCTGAATTTACATAAACTTCTTTGTTCTTGATGTCAGATTGAAAATCTCATGAGATCAGTCTCACTTGTCAGATCTCCAATACTCCCTGGTTTTGGCCAGATCAGAAATACCAGGAGAAGAAATGCAACAGTAACAGATAATGCTCACAGCTAGGATATACAGAACATTATCCTTCTAAGAATTGTACTAAACATAGCTATGCAGACTACCGGTGGTAGATTGTTTTTATTTTATTTTTTCTGTCAAAATGTGTCCTTAAAAAAAATTGTGGAAAACTTTTGACTTTTTTCAAATATATTACTTTTTTACTAAACATTTTACCAAACATATTTTTTTAAGCATTTTCAAAATGGTTATTAATTTTTATTTTGAATTTTTAAGTGGAATATTTCAGTAATGATTTTGATGTTTTGAATAAAAATTTCATTTAAAATTTGTTTTGTTTTGTTTTTTAAATGTTCCATTTTGAACCTTTTGAATGGAAAAAGTTTTGAAATTTCTCATGCATTTTTTTTCATTCTTTAACCAGCTGTATATTGGCCATATGAATATTTCTCTTTGGCTTTTTATAATCAGTAGTCATCAGATGTCTACTGTGAAAAGTGGGCTGAGACTTGCTCCTATCATATTCATCCATCTCTTTCACTCAAAATTAGCTTTACATTCTGAACCATAGCCATATCCCCATTATATATGCTCTGATGGGTCATTTTCTTGGACTGTTCCTGCAAAGAGTGCTAAGAGCTGCTATTTCATAGTTTCATTGAGTGTAAGGTCAGAAGAACCCATTAGTTCATCCAGTCTGATCTCCAGGCCATTACATTTCACCCAGGTACCCCTATATTATGCTCAAAGTCTCTAGACTAAAGGATTTTAGTCCTCAGGAGACCAAAACGATGTGCTACAGGGAAAGAATGGGGGAGACCAAGGTGCCACCAATGCCTGAGGACCTGATAATGGTAGGGAGTTGATTAGGTGAGATATGCTCATATGATCCCAGCAGGGAAACCATGCCCCATGCTGCAGAGGAAAGTGAAAGTCTGATCTGGGAGAAAGATCCTTCCTACCTCGTATCTGGCAATCAGTATGACTCCAAGCATGTGGGGAAGACTGACCAGCCAAGCCTCTAGAAAAAGGCTTCTCTGTACCATGTCAGTATACTGGTCCACCCCTCTCATTGTGAATTGGTATGATTCTCCTTTTTTAATTTTATGTAAACCACAGAAACAAATTAGAAACTGTTTCCATTCCCAGATTCATTAGCCCCTTATTTTATTTGCATTCTGTGGTTGTGTTCTACATATTCATCTCCAAAAAGCAGCATCAGAAAAAGTCATCCTTGTAAACAAAGCGTATGCTTGTGCTTCTATTTGCCTTTTTAACAATGTTCTCCAAATGCCATGTGAATTGACACATTTTTCTAAAATAATTCCACGTGTAAAAAAACAACCTTTCCTAGATTTATTAAAATTGTATATCCCTAGTTTGTGCTGACATCTATTTATCTCTTTCTATGCTAGGTATTTCCAAAGTCCCTATCATGGGAATGGCTAAAGGCTACATTTCTGATGTCCACTTACCTTTATTTCATGCATATCATGAAAAGGATGAGAGGTTAGTGCATTTAAAGCAGTGATTTTCAACCTTTTTTCATTTGTGGACACCTAAAAACTTTCGACTTGAGGTGCCAGACTGTTTTGGAAATCTTACACATAGTCTGTGGTTCCCAAGGGCTCCATGGACCACCGTTGACCTTATTTAGTATCTTTGAAGGCCATGATGTGCTGGAGGGGGCGCTTGAGGACTCCTGAGAGCACTTGTTAAAAATTATCCCATCAAACTGAATGGAAGGTTTTGGATGATTTCCCTGTCTCTGTTGCAGTTTGCCCCCAACCTCTTCCCCCTCTGGATACTGATAAAGCATCCTGCAGTAGTGACTTAACCATGAAACACTTAAACACCTTAAGTGCTCCTTAAAACACTTCCAGAGAGCATTTCCTTTTTTGCCTTTGAAATGAATCAGATTTCACCAAATGGCAGATGTTTAAAAATAATATTCCCCATACGGAGAAGATCCCTAGACTTTCCCTACAAGGTCTTCATCTCAACTGCACTGCCAATTATTCAAGTTGAACACTGTGCTGCACTTTAAATCTGTCCAGTGTAATTTTCAGGAACAATGTTAAAAGTACTTAATATAAGATCATTTACCATGTGGTGTTGCCTCCTTCCTGGTTATAGTTATGACAGAGAGCTTTGTTGTTGTTTGATTATGGGAAACAAATGCATAGTCTTGTGCCTTTTGCAATCTTTACACACCACAATTAATATGAAATAATCACATGGACATAGTGGGACCCGAATACCATGTTTGCTAGCTATGTATCACACTGCAAGGCCTCATTTTATTTTATAAAATAAATATGTAAATAAATTAATTTAATTAAATTAAAATGAGGGCCACTAGAGGGCTCACCAACTGTTTAAAGCAGTGGTTCTCAACCTGTGGCCCGTGGGCCGCTTGCGACCCAATCAGCACGCAGCTGCAGCCCATGTAGCATCCTCAGGGACATACAGGTAGTACATATATTGTGTTGATGCAGCCACATAACACATAGAGAGCTGCATATGTAGCCCACGATGGCAAAAAGGTTAAGAACCACTGATTTAAAGGGATGCTGCCCAGTTCCTATACACAAAAACATTCACCAGTGTTTCACCCCTTCTCTGTGTGGGTACATCTACATAGCAACCAGGAGATGTAATTCCCAGCTCGGGTAGACATTCACTTGCTAGCTCTGCTTGAGGTAGTATGCTTAGCAGTGTGGCTGGAGTGGCATGGGTGGTGGCTCAGGCTAGCCATCTGAGTACATACCTAGGGCATCGGGTAGGCTTTTACACACTGAAAATATTGGTATGCTATCCCAGCTCAGAATTACACCTCCCAGACATACCTCTTAGCAAAATTCATTCCTGTACCGCTCACACAAGGCTTATGTGTGACATAAATCTTACTTAAAACCTCACTGTGAAAACCTGACTCAATTCAAACAAATGGCAAAACTCGTACCAACTGACCTCAATAGAGCCAAGATTTCACCCTCTGGGATCAAGTCAGATTTAGATGGTGCCTGGTCCTAGTGAAGGTTCTCTGTACAATAGTGGATTTATGTGGATGGGTTTTTCTGATGCTGTTTTTCAGAGATAAATATGTAGAATGTAGAAGTAGGATGCAAACATAAGTATGGGGGCAGTGAATTTGGAAGAGTTTCAAAGTTCCCAGTTCTTTTCTTAAAAAAAACCCCAGAAGTCATGCCCTAGATGTAGCGAATAGTGGAGCATACTCATCACTGGCTTTTAACAAAAAAGTCCAAATAATTTTTGTGTGAGGCCCCTGTTAAAATATTGGTAGCACCTCAATGACGGTATTTAGCTATTGAGATAGTTAGTTTAAAATACTCTCCCTTCAGCATTTGTATATTGTTCCTTTTTATTCATCTATTCATAATGTTTGATCTTAGCCAAGTATTTCCCTCTCTCTGATATTTCATGTTTTGCAAATATTGTTGTTTTCCATTTGGCTTATTGATTTAAAATCCAAATGAACAGTTTGAGCGCAGGAGTGCGTCATTCATCTTTCTCTGTGACAAACAGTTAATATGAATATTTACCTTTTTGTTTTTTCTAAGAAGACAAATTTTCCCTTCAGATTTGCTTCCCTATTTTCTGTTTCAAACATGTGTTATCTTAAATTGAAAACAGTTGTATCTCACAACAGTAGCAGACGTCTTGAGTTAGGTCATATGACCCCTGGGTGCAAGCAATCTGTACATTCAGTACTTTGACTGAAAACTCTTTTTATATTATTACTCCTTCATTGTTGCTAGAACTGCAACAGTTTTCTATAGAATGTCCATTCAAATGACACATCAGGACATTCTGACTCTGCCAGATTTATACTGGAGGACCACATTTCACAGATGTACATATCCGGTACCATATTCAGCTGAGAAAGTCTTCAGATAGATCATTGAGCTGCTAAAAACCTTTTCTTTGAATGAGTTTATAATAGAGTAAAATAAAGACCCAGATTCTGTGTTGTGCTCTAGTCCCTTTGTGCCTCCTAAGCAATGCAAAGGGGCTAGATTCTGGTTGTAACTCACCAAAACCAGCTCCTACACCACCAATCCCTACACTCTTCACCCCAGTGTAAGGAACAGACCAAGGGGAGGGGCATCGTAGGGCTTCATTTTGCTAACTCAATCCTTCACAGCCCTAATGTCTTATAGAAACCCTATACCAGAGGGATAGGACAAAGAAGCCTGCCCAAGCTCATGTCTAAGTTATGTCAGCGTGGGTTCAGGGTGTTATAACTGACTCTCTGGTAGCATTTCCTCCTTCTTGTATTGAGTGGAGTTTTGACCTAGGAGAATATTGAGCTTGTACACTTCAATGTCAGCACTACTCTTAGTTAAAAAGAACACTTTTGCAAACATTGAACTGTTTTCCTGATAACGAGATGGATCAAATATCTGATTTATTTAGGTTTCTTTGGGCTAGACTTTGCATTTACTTTGAGCTCAGTATAGACAGTGGTGGGCAGGTGTGCCACACCAGAAGCAGAGCGGGTAGGACTACCTGCTCCTTCTCCACATGTTTCTGAATGGAAGAGCAAGCAGCACACCCACTCCTATGCACTTGGACTAGGGGGAGTCTGTGAAGGGGCATAAGTGGGAGGAAGCAGCGTGTGTCTTACTGCCCTTCGTGTCCCTGCATAGTCATATACTCCAAGTCAGTTAAGCTTTTTATGACCAATTAAAGGAAAAAATAGCAAATTGGCACAACACTGACAAAATATTCTTCTACATCTGCTCCTTCAGTCAGTAGTGAGCAGTCCCTTCCCCCCCTTCCCCCTCCCCCACACACCAGGATAAGCTTGAAGAGGGTGAGACCTTTGTTCATGCCCTGAAAGGTGCCTGTGCTCCCTGGGGGAATTGAGTTCTGCAGTCAAGGAACCTCAGAGAGAACGCCCTTGCAGCAGGCCCACCCACATCAATTCCAGGCCCCAGGGCAGAACAGTCAATGGCCCCCTACAAAGGGAGGCCTGAGGTCCGAGTGGGCTTCCACTGGAAGCTTTTACATATTTATTATGTGTCCTTCAGGTTCACAGGAGGCTGAGGAGGCAGTATCTGTTACTCAGCTTCCCGTGTCCCTTGGACTTTCCAGGGACATTACAGATGAACCCGGGAAACTGAGTAGCAGATACCTCCTCCTCAGCCTGCCCAGGAACCTTCATGGAGCATAATAAATACATTTGGCTCAGGGAGAGAGCGCAAGCAGCAGGGGTCTCGGGAGAAAGGTGGGTGTGGAAGAGAGGAGGATACGTATCTATCCTCCCATCCGCCTGGGCCTTTTAAATTGGTGGGCCTCTGAGCAATTTCCCCTTCACCCCCATCAGCAGGCCTGCCTTTCAGCAACCTCTCTGTAATTGATGCAGAGTCACAGGGGGGAGATAAGGAATCTATAAGTGAATCAATGTCCCAACTGGGTCTCCATAGATCTAAACTGACATATTAAACTTCTCCCAGAAATCCGCTGGGAACCATTGCAGATTATGGAGAACAGTGTTCGCTCAGTGTGCCCAATCCTACATAACTAGCTTCACTTTCCTGCAAGTCTTAAATTCTATATTCTGATAAGACATTATAAATCTTAAAATCTGTATTATTGACCTGTCTCGAGGTGATGGATGACAATGGCCACATTCACATCTGAAAGAAAAACCTGAAACTTTCTTGCAAGCACAAATAGAGAAAACCATTCTTGACAACAATTACTACATGGACATCCAATAGAAGACCCCCTAGGCATGAACCAGGATAGCAAGGAGCTGGCATACCTCTGTGGTTGGAGGCATAGATACAATCTCGTTGCAATGGGGTCTATAAACCCCACTCAGAACCTAGACAGGAAGGGCAGGGGAGCTTTTCCTACCTGAAAGCAAGTGGACCCAGCCACAGAGTTGCCAATCATGGAGGCAGGCACTCACTGCTGGGCCTCATAGAGGAACCAAAGCCTAATATAAAAGAGAGAGAGCCGCAAAAGGGAGGGGGAGGCAGAAAGGCTTAAGACAGCAGAGTGGCAACAACTCTGTTTCAGGCAGCTTCCCTGAGCAATGCTGCAACATGCTTGTGGGCCCCAAAAAGTGAGATACTGAACCTAGGAATTGCCCTGAAATGCGACAAACTGAGAAGCCCAATGAGCATGGCAAGGGATTGCAGAGAGATCCGTCCAGGAGTAAGTAACACTTATTCATTTCTCTGGTACTTCATTTGTTTTCAAGAGAAAAAGTCTGAAGACTGTTAATTCCTTTCATAGACAATACTGTAATAAACTTCCTGGCACATTGATGTGTACCTTCCCTTGACTCCATGCAAACTTGAGGGAAAAGATATAGACCATAAAAGGACATTTTATTTTCCAGTTTAACATCCTGCCAATAGATTTTCTCTGGATAATTTCTTTCTTAGAGAATAAGGAAAGGATAGAGCACTCTCAGTTTGTACAGTAATCAGACTGCCTTTGTCACTTTAGTTGGCATGCTTAGCTCAGGAATTGGTGATGTCATTTAGCTGGACGCTTAATATAACAAGAGCAGACATACTAAGCAATATTCAAATTCATCCTTTGGTTGATGTTTCTGAACTCGGAGGAAATGCATGAGTGATTGTGACCGTGACTTACTCACCTGTATTTTTCTTCCTTTTGCAATGTTTGAGTCTTATTTCAGCTTCCTTTCTGATATGCAGCCTATGTCAGTATTCTAGGAAGGCCAGATTTCATTGACACTTAACAGAAAGATGTGTGAGAAATGGCAATGACAATGATGGGTCGGTAGCTAGTGATATAGTGAAAAGAAATCTGTGCCCAATGTGTTCAGATAATAACAGTAATGTGAGAATGCTATATTGAACAGTACCCATTGCTGAAATCAGAGTCTGAGACATTATCACCAGTATAACCACAATCACATATACTTTTTCACCCATTTTTCCCCAAACAACTTTAAGGAAACAAATGCAAAAATAAATTGTATAAATGTCTGTGTAACAGAAGGTTAGACTATGTGATTTTTTGGAATCACTGCAGCATGTTATTTGTGATATATGAAATGTAACTGCCAAAAGTAATCTGTCATCATTTTGGGGTGACAAGACAACACACAGGTCTGTATATTTTAATGTTTTAAGGCAAAAAATCCAAAATTCACATCTCACAGCCAACAGCCTTTTTTGTCAAATATGAGAAAAAATATATCTATTTAAACCATAGATAACCACATGAGATATGAATATGTTTACTTCAGGAGGCACTGAGCTAAAGCACTGCAAGGACTACTGGGGGAAGAGAGAGAGAGAGAGATTTCCATGCTGAATAAACAAGTATGCACTTTTGTACTGAACTGCAAACTAATAATAAAAAGTTAATTCCCAACATGATGATATTAGCTGCCGTATGTTTAACTTTAACATAAGGGGTTTTGCTAACTTGTTTGAACCCCTTTTTTTTACAGAAATGTAAAATGAAATGAAAAGGAAAAATAAGATTTGTGCTCTCCTTTTGAAAATCAGAATGAAAATTGCTGCCTTTGTTACAACTTTAATAATTTCTTTTATTCAAATTATAACAGGGTGACTTGTCTGTAGGCTGGAGAACCTAAGCCGGCCCTGATTACAGGATAAATCACACGTGGGTTAAATCAGATGATCACACAGTAAAAGGCAGCAGGAAGCTGCAAGGAAAGAAGGGTTCCTACAGTGGTCCCTGAGGAAGAGAGAGTTCCTCAGAGGAGATGGGCTAGTTCACAGCACAGCACAGCTTAAGCCTGGGGGAAAGATTGTTTTGCGTTCATTTTGAGAATGTTGTTAATGTAATGATTTTTTTTTAAAAAGACCCCGGGAAGGGCTGTGATTGAAAGAGACGGTGTGGAGTTCATTGAAGGAAATCTAAAGAAGGGAAAAAAAGAAACTGACACCCCCAACCTTGAGGGCATGCTCAGGTGGTGGCTGGCCCTGCCACACAAATATAATGAACATTAGATAGATGTACAGGGGTAATGGTGAAATTCCACCAGCTGTGTTATATAGGAAGTCTGACTAGATGATTACAGTGGTCCCTTCTGCACTTACAAATTTATGAATTTATACTTGTCTATGCCTTCCCAACTAAAACAAAAGCTGGCTAGCAGAACAGACAGTCTCCATTAACAGAATCATTCAGCAATGCAGCTCTACATTACAACCAAAGGGACTAAGAAACTATACCATCAGCATAGGAGTAAAAGGGAAAAAAATTCTGTTAGATCTTCTGACAGGATCACATAGGATTTTATTGTTTTGAAACTGTAATTAACATATCTATTTCATCCTTTCATCTATAAAGCATGTGTGGGAATGAGTGCTCGTATTCTCCAAAGATCATAGTCTGAGCATACAGGACCCCCTTTAGAACAAACAAATGTAGTGATATAGACCCATTCCTCAGCCTAGTCACATGCTGAACATTTCAAGCAATTTAAGGTTCTTATAGTAATGTATTGCCATAATACCATGCTTACTGTACATATTGACTATCTGGGAAAAAACACCTCTGCTTTGCTTTTATTTTCTCTATGAAAGATGCAGTCCCCAAACTAGTGTCTTACATGTGGAAAGTATATATTCAAGATACTATTTATGGAACATGTATGAAACCATAAAGAGTTAGTACAGTAATTTCTTGGAATAACAGTTCCATATAGTTTAAGGCTGGAAGGGAATATTAGTTCATTCTAGTCTGACTTGTATAACAAACTCTTATTGAGTATTAACAGAAGGAAAAACATTTTTTTTTAAATTTTGCAGAATTCAAATGAAGTTTTCTACCTAACTGGATGGCATTTAGGAAGCTGCTTGTCTGTCTAACTTCCTGACTTGTACAAATGTCATTGTGTCCTTGGGGCTGCAAAAGTTGTGGGATTGTCCATTCAATGTTACCAAGAGCTTTGCTAAGTAATACACACGCATGAATGGAGGTGTTTCAGTTAATTATTTACTACACTCTAGTAGTGTTTGCCCCTTTTTTAATAGGCTACTAATATAGTCAGTTTAGATATCATGTACTGAATTCAATTCCAGAATGAAACATTGGTCCATGTTTTCTTCAAAAGTATATTTCTCAAAGTCAGAAATATACAAAACTTCCAATGTAACTGCACAATTGACATACAAACTAGGACCATGATCACTGAAACACAGGGTTAAAGCTGAACGTTTACTTGCTCAATTGTTTATTTAAGCTATTACAGCACATATGTTACTGTATGTAAAATAACCTGCTGTTCATGGTCTCTGTAATACCAAGGCACAATGGGGAAGGTTAATAACTCTAGGGATTTCCTGGCTTATGCCAGACCTTTAATAGTATGTTCATGCAGCTTTTGTTGTGTGAAAGATAACGTTGTGGGAATTTTCTCTAAGTAAAAGAATTAGCATTGCTAAGTGTTCTTTAGGAAGTGCCAGTAAAATGTTTGAGATATGCTGTCTATTTTTGTGGGTGTCACTTTCCTGTGCATAGTATACCACCACTAACACATTATTCCCTGAACTCTGCTGGCATTGTGGAATGAGCCTCAGTTTCTCAGTTGAGACTATGAACCTCTGGATTTGAACAACTGTGGTGAGAAAACCTGGC
This sequence comes from Emydura macquarii macquarii, assembly GCF_026122565.2. Taxonomy (NCBI): domain Eukaryota; kingdom Metazoa; phylum Chordata; order Testudines; family Chelidae; genus Emydura; species Emydura macquarii. Next base: position 301,623 of record NW_027131934.1, on the reverse strand, counting down.
AGATGTTCCACCACAGTTGGCCACAGCAAGCCTTATCAGAGCAGCACAGAGAATGAACAGCTGGTCCCCAGCTTTAGGCTTTTTATACAGATTGCATTTTTTCTTCTTTTTTTGAATGTAAAATGACGGTAGTAGAAACAAATTAAACTAGTGGGCAAGTGTAGAATGATCTAGTTTCTGTTTTCAGATCCTGAACTTAGTATAGAGGCTTGTACATATGCAAGCTCCATGAGAGGCATATTCCCCGGTGCTTTTCTCTTACAGATGCAACATGTGCTGTGTTTGGGATTATATTTTAACATTCAAGTTCCTGGGAACTATCTTTCTTTTCGAAAGGGAATTAAGAAATAAGCCGTCATATTGGGGTTACTGTCATGCAGCCCGATTGGGTAATGGGTGAGTGTCAGCAGGCCCAGGTGAAGGTGAGCCAGAAACTCTCATTGCTCATCAGGAGACCTGGAGGATTCTCACCATTGTGCTCTCAGAAGCCAATGTCCTGCAGCTGCTGGTGTGACGGGTTGATTGGGCCAACACAAGCTGCATCATAACTTGTGGGCACCAACTCTGGCCCTATTTCTGGTTGTGTCAGTGTGAGCGCCACTTATCCTTTTTTCCCCCCTACATACCATCCGGATGCAATAGGTTACCATCAGGGGAACTAGTGGAGGACTCAGATGACTTGAAACCATAAGTTTGTGCAGCCAAAGCACAATATTTAAGTGAGTCTGTTTCCCGCCAGGATTTCACATTGTTCTCAGAGCAGTGCTGATCCTTAGGGCCTGTATGCTATGACTAAGAAAGGAACAAAATTAAAGAAACTTGCAAACTCTGACTTTACCATAGAAAATTGCACATAGAAAGCACACAAGTAAACTTCCACGTGAAAGATCACCCTAGTGAACTATCCCTATTGTAATACCACTTGTATGTATGTATGTAGGTAGTTCTGGGAGAGGGGAGAATCTTAAAGATTCAATTTGGTTACTTAACTGAATATTTCTCCCTTCTTTTGATGTAAGAATTGTTTAATGAATTTAAAGTAATTTCAAGTCCTCAGATAAAAATTAAATCTTCAGAAGAAGTTTTAATGAAGCAATTGGACAGACTTACAGATGGCAGAACACTACTGATGGAATGGAAAAAGTGAAATTTTGCTTTAAGAACTCACATACTTATGAAACTACGCTAGCAGGGGGAAAAAGTCCATTCAAAATCAAGCAAATAGGATTCTCCTCTCAAACCCTGAACCTTAAACAGAGATGGTAGAAAATTCCTATTTTCATCTATAATGCCCTGATTTTAAGAGGACAGTAAGATAATTCTTTCAAAATTTATAATCAGTCTACAATATAATCAGAATTGTTTGAAAATGCTAAAGCTTTGAGGAAGGCTCATAAAATTGATCTCAGGGTTTGGATAAGACTCACCTTATGTTCTTACTATACTATTCTTTTAACAGTATTAGCTACTGCAATCAAGAATCAGAATTCTAAAAAGAATCAATGGATTCCTCATCGTATGCTTCCAAGTTGCATCTCTTGTCAAAAATATCGCCTCATGCACTCTTAGGGTGTGAGAACTCCAAAGTGAAGTTAAATGGTTTTGTGACCCTGAAGACACATGGGGCAACATTTTTGACAAGCAAGGAGATGTGGGAGCACATTCATTAATATACTACAACACAGGGCCCTTGCTTTCAGCTTTCAGCTGCTGGTACAACCTGCTTTAAAAGAGAAAGCAGATTTTAAAAGTAAATGTTCTTCAAACAAGAAAAGAAGTATACTTTTGTGTGGATCTGCACATCTGTTATTGGCTTTCTACTACTTCTGGTCAGCTACACAATGGAGTCAGCTGCGAATTTAATTGCCAAGAGCCGTATATGTCAGGAGAGGTGTGATTAAATGGGAAAATGTGCTTTTCATCTTTAATAAATTCCCTTAACCAGCAGTAGGTGAACTTGTTGGCTCAAAATAAGAGCCAGACTGAACCTGAATCCTTTTACAGAGTTGGTTTGCTTGAAATAAAACAGCAATCAATTTTTGTGCGAGTGCTGAGCTTCAGTCTGTGCCAGCCTCAGCTTCTATGATATTGCTGGTTTGTAAAGATTAGTTAAGGTATTATTTGTACCACAGGCCAAGATTAGCAAAATATGCACTTTGCAAGCCAAGAGGTAGAATGACAAAAATGAGTAGTGAGACAGGTGCTACCTGCTTTAGCAGTGCCAACAGAACACTGTATTAATATGAGCGCTTTCACATCAGTGATGACTCAGTGAATATGTTCATCATCACCTTTTGTTGAAGTCACCTGGTGAACTGGCAGAATGAAGCCTTTGGACTACAGAAGGGTAGGAAAGTGTCCATTTTGGGATTTGTCCCTTTATAAGTTATTTTGCTTGAAATGGTTGCTTTTTATATGATTAGACTGATGTCATGCAGTTAGAGTAGGGACTGGGTGCCAATAATCCTGGCTTATATATTCCTGGCTCTGTCACTGACTTCTTATATAGCTGTTGGCCAGGTCATTTATGGAATGGTTTTCAGAGTTGCTGAGCACCCAAAATACCCACTAAAGGCAATGCTGCTGCCTAGTTTCCCTATGCAGTCAAGGAGAACCCTGTATTAGAGTAGCTAACTATATGAAGAAAGATTGTTTTGCAGTTAAATGTGCTCCACTTGGTATGCTAGACAGACCTAATAAAAGGCCTTTACATGAGGAATATACCAGAGTAAACACAAATACAAAGTAATAGAGAAAAAATTCTGGCATAATTCTGTAATAAGTCGTCTAGAGACAGAGTTTCGTCCCAAATGGTTGAAAAGAAAACATACAGAACATGAGTTCTGAATGAGAACTAGATTCTGCCACCTTTGCCAATTCATAGTAGTACTTTAACTTTGCCTGGAATCCCATTGACATCAGCAGGACTCCTAGCATTGAGACTCTTTCAGCATAAGAGTGCCAGAATCTGGCCCATTGATTTCAGTGGAACAAGCAGCAGAGTAAGAATTTAAGTGTGGCAGAATCTGATGATAAAGATATAGGACTATTAAAACATTTGAAACCATGTAAGTACATCTGAATGGAAAATGTTACAAGATGCTACATATGTTATCTAATGATGGTATATTGCATTTTAAAAATATAGCCTCCTTGCCCAGACGATTTCAGTCTCCCACCCAGAGTTCCTCATCCCATTTCCCTTCATCCTCTGTTCTTTGACCAGTTTCAGTCCTACCTCCCTTCATACAGGGCTGGATTTCCAATTAGGCACAGAAGGCATGTGCCTAGGGGCGCCAGCATTCTAGGGGCGCCCAAACAGTGGCAGTATACCAACCTAGGCCAATGGGGCCCCTGGGCACGGGCCCCATTGGCCTAGGTTGGTATACTGCCACTGTTTGGGCACCCCTAGAACCACCCTGCTCCTCCTTTTTTCCCCGTGAGGTCCTGCCCCCTGGCTGGGCTAGAAGCCAGAGTGCAGGGATGAGCATATTCCCCTCGCCCAGAGCTGCCCAAGCCAGTTGCCCCAGCCCCTCTCCCTCCTTCCAACCTCCCCTCCATGGAGCTGACCTGATCAACCTCTCTCTCCCTCTTGCCCCCTCTTTCCTCCCCCCCCCGTGTGGAAAACACAAAGATCACCGGTAGGCAAGGAGGGTGCTGAAGATGCTGTGCCTAAGGATGCGTAAGATGTTTTTTATCCAGCCCTGCCTTCATCTCATTCATGTTCCCCACCCACCAGCTCACAAATCCAGTCAATCATATTTCCCCCCTTTAACTCCCAGTTTCCTCCCTCACTGCCAGCTTTCTGTCTCAATTCTCACCCCCTCCTCCCAGAATCCTTGTGCCCATTTTGTCCTCCCTTCTTCTGATTCAGATGCCTTGCTTTGATATGCTGTCTGAGTTCTGGCCGGGGAAGCATTAAGAACACAGGACTGAGTAGTTTTGCTGCTCTTACTACTTCTGCTTGGTGCCAGTGCTGTCTGCCACAGCCAGGAGCAGCAATTTCAGGGAAAGTCCTGCTTAGCCCTGGGTTGGAACATGCTCAGTTGCTCTATGGGGATGGTTCATGGATAGTCTTATCTGGAAATAGGAATTGTGGGTGGGATAGAACATACTCAGTTCCAACATATTCTTCAGAGACTTTACCTGTCATGGGAAAGTGTTGGATAATGATAATAATAGGTGCAGCTGCCAGCTTCACATATAATAACAATTAATTTCTGTATTGTAATTCATATGTAGATTAGACCAGAGGCAAAGTTGAACCTATGGTTATAATGTGATTTTCTGAATTTTGAGTGCTTTACCGTGCAAACTTAGTATTCCATTAATATGTATCATCTTATGTATATAAAATATAATTTTTTTGAATGACTTGTTTTTCAAGTTCATGTTGCACCAGCAAAATTCGAACTTACATTTTTGCACCTGCAATTTAATTATGGATGCAAATCTCAGTACTTGTGACTCTGAACAGCTTTTTTGTGAAAAATCAGATAGTTAGAGTTGCAAGTACTAAGCGTGTATATATTTCACTCCCCTCCCCACCCCAAGCATGCGAGTTTCTGAAATTCATTAATCTGTGCAATTTCACAGCTTGTGCACAAAAATGGAAAGTATTAATTTGCAATTTTCTCTTTGTTTAGGGGAAAAAAATTACAGTGCATTTGAAACCTGCTCCAGAGTTTGTCTATTTATTCTAATGCACAGGGAAAACTTGCTAGTGGCATAGCTGAAAAATACACAGCTAGCCTTGGGGACTAGAATCTAAAATGCTTTCCTAATTGATTAAAATGTTACGAAAATCTAGTCCTCAAAATGAAAATTAATTTCAGAGGAACACTTTTTGACAACCATATATGCCAATTTAAAAAAAAATTGCAGAAAACTTAAAATAACCTTTAAAGTCAACATAGAACTTTTTCTAAGAAATCCAAGTGCCAACACTCTGCCTTAAAAATCACATTTTCTCTAGAATATATTCACACTGTCTATAACAACGCCCCTAAACCTGTTGGCCTCTTCTTATAAAACTCAGAGGGATAAATTTTGATTTCAGTTACCTTGGTGTGAACTGAGAGTAATTCCGTTGGAGATAATGGAATGACTCCTATATACACCATTGTAATTGAGATAAGAATTGAGCCTAGAGAGTTCCTGTCTGAAAGAAAAAGCCAATTGGCTTCAAACTGGGAACAGTAAAGGACCACTTGCTAGGAAGGCTAATCAATGGCACCTCAAGCACAGAGTGGAATTGCTAAACATTCATTAACATTGGATTGCTTTTTCATTCATTTTCCCATTTGTCTTTTGGAAGTTTTCATGGTTTCCTTTATAATTGGTAGCAGTGGATTTTCATCATTTTTGACATGATTCCATTAATGTTATATAATCTCACATAATGTGGTTGGGGAGTGCAAGTCAGCCAATTGTTGCTTAGCAAAGCAGATAACTAAGGATAATTTAGTCATTTAACAGTCACTTTAGGTGCTGATGTCCAACATTTAGCTCCTCAAACCCCGCCCCCCCCAGCTGCTACCTAATCCTGTAGATGTCTAAATTTCCACCAGTAAATCTCCTTATGTGCCTAGGGGATTTTCTACACTTACAGGACTGCTGTAGCTACACCAACAGAAGAGGTTCTCCCGTCAGTATTCCACCTCCTAAAGAAGAGGTAGCTATGTCGATGGAAGAAGCACTGCCATCAACAGAGTGCTGGCTCTACCAGGGGTTAGGTCAGTATAAAACTAAGTTGCTTAGGGGGTGTGGGTTTTCCAAACCCCTGAGCAATGTAGATATACGGACATAGGTTGTTAGTGTAGACCAAGCCTAAATGTCTGCTGATATGCATGCACAAAGCCAACTACATCCTGATGCTGTCAAGCAGCTAAGTACCTAAACATCAATGGTGTCCTCATACTAGATGTTCACCCCCCTATCTTACCTGCGGGGCCTGATCTGGGAGGTATGATCAGAAGGCTGCCTTAGAACTTGCCTCACAGATCGGGACTGTCACAAAACGTGGTAGCAGTGCCCCCATTAGTATAAAATAATTATTCATTGGAGCAGGGCCCAGAACTCAACACTCTCGTGTCCTGCAGACTGCCTTATCTAGTGGGCTATTGAGTCAGTCTCACTGTTTTTGTGGCACAGTGAATGGTTAATGATTCATACTAAGTGGAACAGCTTCAACGGAGACATTGTGAGAGACTCACCTCAGAATAACCAATAGCCCCGTGATTAGGACATTCACTTGAGGGGTGGGTTCTACTCCCTACTCTGATTCAGACAGAGTGGAGATTTGAACCCAGTTCTCCCACTTCTTGAGTGAGTGCACTAAATCACTGAGCTACAAGATATGGGAGGGTAGGGGTTATCACCACCATTTTTTTGTGACGCTGAGTTAGGTGCCTAACTTCATCATAAGATTCACAGGTGTGAATCCCAAGTGGAGGGCAGCACCTCCCTCTGACTCAGGTGTCTAGCTCCTTTTGAAGAGAGAGGCTCAGGCAACACCCCTCTCCTTTATATTTCCTATTGGTTAGCCTAGGTGGCTCTCCGCTCATCGTGTTGGTTTTTGTGAATCCCTTTCTTAGACTCCTAACTCTCCCAATACATTGTATAGGGAACCTGGGCATCTAACTCAAAGCTGTGGATTCAAGTAGGTGTCAGGGCATTGCAACACTGAGTCTAAGTCACCATTGTGGATCTACCCCGAAGTCTTGATCTGCACCTATTTTACACAAAAGACAATATGATGTTCTATATTGTGCTGTTGCACTCACGATTGGAAAGTATTCAGGAATCCTTTTCTCTCCACACAAGCAGAAGAAGAGGAATCTCCATTAACCACTTCCTGTACCCTCACCACAGTATGAGTAACTTGCAACTGCACAGAAAGGGTCATGTCCAGATAATATGTAGTTAGCGCATATGTTGGAATCATCAGCAAATATTAGCTTGAGGCTTATGCAGCTCTTGTTCACATGAGCAGTAATAGATGTGCCACTACAACAAGCTCTGCCTCTCCCCCCCCCCTCAGATAATCCTGCCCTGGATATCATTGTCACTAAGGTGGTAGACTTGCCAGAGGACTTTTTGGTTCTCTAACAATTAAGGAAAAACAAATAGTATTAGGTCAACCCCCCAAAATGAAAGTATTGGCTAATCAAAAAGTTGTGGAAAAATAATTTTTAATCAAAGAAAATGTGCTGTTTTGACTGAGCATTTTAAAATATTTTTTCTAATATTTTCAAATGAAATCAAAGGAAATTTTAAATGAGAAGTCATTTTGAATTGACACGTTGCAATTTGAAGATGTCAAAACAAAACGTTTTGATTTTGAGGGACATTTCCTTTTTTAGAGGTTCTTTGATCGAAACAATTTGCCAAAATTGACACAAATTGATTAAATGTTTCAATCAACCTGAATCTGCATTTTTTTCAATAAAAAAAGTTTCCACTGAATAATTTCTCCCAGCTCTACTCACCAGTCAGTGTGTGAGGAGACTGGACAGCAAACTCAAGGGTGTGGATTCAAATAGGTGGTAGAGCATTGCAACACTGAATTTAAGTCATCAGCTAATTCTTGCTCTGCCAGCCAGGGTAGGATTTGATTTTACCTCAAAAGAGTAAATGCTCTAAATAAAATCCAAGGGGTGAACATGCATTCACTAGGATATTTAGTTAGAAGTGCATTTTTGGGATAGAGGGTAAGTATACATTTCAATTAAACACCCCCAGCTGATCCAGGTCAGCTGTCTCAGGCTCATGGGGCTCAGGCTGTGGGGCTGTAAAATTGTTACGTAGATGTTGGGGCTTGGGCTGGAGCCTGAGTTCTGGGACCCCATGAAGAAGAAGTGTTTCAGAGGCTGGGCTCCAGCCCAAGCTTGAATGTCTACACAGCAATTAGTCCTTCAGCCCAAGCCCCGGGAGCCTTAGTCAGTTTACCCAGGTCAGCCGTGGCCATGCCACAAGTCTGTTTTCTGGTATACATTTTTTTTTTACAGGCAGGACTCCAGTGAAGTCAGTGGCAACATTGCCTGAAGAAGAACTGCAATATCAAGGCCCAAGAAATTATCTTTCTGCACCCTCTCTCCTTGATCCTGAAAGTCATTGAGCGTGGCATACAGCAGGGCACATAGATCTCTTGAACTCCAATACAAGTCTGGGTGCAAACAAAGCGCTGTGGTTAGCCCTCCACACTCAGTGAAAATAGTCTCAGAATAGAATGTGAGTAGAGATTAGAAGGGATGTGTTGTTATGGGTTTAAGCATTATTTTTGACATGCAAATGGAGCACCTAACTATAGGCTCCCCTTTTTGGCCTTACTCTTGTAACTAAGTAGGCATAACTTAGTGGCCTCATAGCAGCATTCTCATTAATTCCAGATTGAGTTTCTCTGAACTCCCTGTCCAGCTCAGTACTTTGTACCTTCAATCATATGCACCACAATCTGCTTCTGCTCTAAGCAAGATCAAGTCTTATATCTCTCCTCCTGACCTCCCACCATTTCCTTCCCTTCAGGAAATAACAGTCTTAAATTTTGTATTTATGATTGTTCATGGTTAATATGAGTACATAGAACAAACCAAGAAAAGGAAATTGGAACATTGTAGTTAAATGGATAAACACTTACTCACATTTTATTACCCAACATTTAATCTATTTGAATAGTCTGAATGCTTACACTGGCCGTGTGAAAAGATTCAAATTTCTTCAGTGTATCTGTAGAAATAAGACTAAATTAATCCCCGGTGTAATTTCACTGAAGGTAGCTACTGTGCATTTTCTAACTTAAGTGGAAATCAATGGAGTTACACCACAGATTAATTTGGTTTATTGTGTCTATACTGTAGAACAGCTGTATGAAGGGTAATTCAGCAAACATAATGTTCTTCTGCATGTGTTCATGAAATGCGACTTAGGTACAGAACTTCCTACATAATAAATAAGTAGCAGATCCGTGTTAACTTTGCTAAAAAGCAGTACAATAAGTAAATCTGGGGAAACAGTTTGTATCAAGTGATTTAGTTGGAGAATTCAGTCCTTTTCCCCCTACAAAGTGTTCATGAGCTGACTGATTTCTACTGATTTAGTCACTCAGTGAAATGAATACTATTTATTTTTTAGTAGCTGACAATGTGCTAGACTCTGTTCAAGACACAAAATATAATCTGTTCCTGCCTTGATGGGTTTGCAGTCAATACAAAACTGTTATAGAGTAGAGAAGATGCATTGAGAAGTGAAGAGGAGTGAGTGAATAGGATTTTTTTAAAACATATTTGATTGCCTCACTTTTGGACATCACAGAATAAGTTAGTGTTTAGGAGGGATTTGAATGATGAATGAATGGTTGTTTGGTGGACTGGAATAGGGAGGGCAGAATTCAGGGAATATTTTGTATAGATCAATTTCAGCCTACTGATTACTGCATATTATTAATTTGTCCTACAGGAATGTGTAGAGGCCCCAACTGAGATTGAGGCTCCATTTTGCTAAACTCATTACAAACCACATAGTAAAAGATAGTGCCTGGCCCAAAGAGTTTACACTGTAGTTAGGGAAAGCAAAGCATGGGAGGGTAAACAGAGGCTACACAGTTGGAATATAGCAGAGATGGCCCAGTAGGCCCACAGCCTCTCCTAATATTAGCACAAATTGTTGCTTGGCGAAGTATTCCCAAAAGGCAAATAAAAAAGTGTGAGAAGACAGTGAAAAGGAAAATCTAATCAGAAGTCATCAAAATGTTTTTGAGTAATTTCTCATTATGTCTGCTCAGGACTCTAGTCAACATTCAAATCAATTTCATCCGTGTGCCATTTTATATCCAGTGGGATCAAATACAATTTTATATGATAAGTATGCAATAAAAGATGTCCTGACCTTGCTCCTTAAAGCCACATTTTACAAAAAGTAGCAATTGTCTTCCCTGATTAATATATTCATAGAGTAAATAATATATAAATTACATTTCAAATTACAACAGAACAATCTTTGTGCTTATTTGAAATTCAGAAAACACACTATATTATGCTTTCAGGTGGCAAAAGCTCCAGGATTCCCTGGCTGTCTTTTTGTTACACAGTCTTGTAGAGAACTACGGGCTGACAGATGCTTATCAAACATTCATGTAAACACTGCTGTCAAAGCTGTGCTCTCTGGTACTGCCTCTACACAAGAGGGTCAGCATGGAACATAATTAAAGCAAGGCCAAAGATAGAAATGTCATGCCACAAGTTTTTTTTATGTCAGAGGACTCATACAGGGTTCTCCTCATTGTACAATTCCTACTATGATAACAAAGCCAAAATAAAAGGTGAAGAACACAAAGGAGTACAGGAATTAAAGGTAGAATTTTCAAACAAGCCTAAGTAATTTAGGAGCGGAAATCTCATTGAAACTAATGAGATTGATGTTTCAAGTCACTTAGATGTTTCTGAAAACATCACCTTAAGTATCTAAGCCAAAATATTCACACTTGGCTGCCTGACTTTAGCTATCTAAATCCATAGATAATATCAGGAAATTGACCTTAATTAACCATGACTTTGATAAGCTTTTAGTATCCTTGTGTCAAAAAAGACACCAAGTAAAATTTTCCAAGGCTCCTAAATTTCATTTTCAAAGTGATGTAGCACTTAGGTCTAAATCCTCAAAGGTATTTAGGTGCCTAACTCCCATTCATTCTGATGGAATTTAGGCACCCAAATATCTTTGAGGATCTGGGCCTTAGGAACCTAAGTGCCATTGACTGTCCATAAGATTTAGGCTCTGAGTCCTAAACACTTAAATTCCTTTTGGAAATGGAATTTCTGCTCCAAAAGACTTGGGTGCTATTGAAAATGTTACCCATAATTACTAAAATGATTATGATATAATCATACATTAGATACAGGGTTGATTTCAGCTTTTCATTCTGACTTTTTCAAGTGTTACTTGGGATTTAGAGACACTCCCATTTACTGCTAATGGTAGTTCCCTGAAAAATGTTCAAAACGGTATTTTGAGATTAGAGGTCCTAGTTCCAATCTCACATATGTAGATGTCTGATGATTAGCTTGTAAAATCAGCTGCTCTTTATGCATGTACAGTACAGTAGATAGTTTGGACCTGATCTAGAGACCATTAAAGTCAATGAATTTTTTATTTTTGGATCAGACCCTTTATGCAGTTTCTGGAGAATGATGCATAAACAGAAGTGGGCCCTTGGACTGAAATAAAATGTTTGTAATATTAGCAATGAATGTGGCTTAACTTTATCCTTTTCTGTCTTTCCCTCTCCATACAATATTGCCATAAAGTATCTTGCTATACAGCATTTGTATTATTTTAGTATTGTAGTTATGGTTTTTGTGTGGGTATATAACACAGCCACTTGTACATCTGAAAATCTGTAAAAGCAGATGGGTTTGGTCAATGGAGCAAATCTCTTATATTAATCAAAACAACCGGTGACTACCATCGTTATAGTTCAGCCAATACTTAAGAAAAGGAGGTATCAAAAGAATTTCCAATTTTCTACTTGTTGAGAAAAAAAAGGAAAGTGGTTATGATATTATCAGAAGCAAATACATTGGCAATTCATGTCACCTACAGACTTTTGAGTCATAACCATATAGCAATGCACCATCCTCTCTATTTTCATGCTGTCCCAGCGTGAGCGATAGGAGCTATGGCAGCAAATATGCAGCTAAATTAGCCATGAAAAAGAGAACAAAGATGAGCCAGTTGCTTTAAAAGTATTAAGGGTCAGGCTAATGAAAAAATATGCCCTAATGATTTGAGTTTTGACTCTGCTTTTTTTTCTTTTTCTTTCAGGGATGATGGGCGGGACTGTGAAGGGGGAAGTATCTTTTGATGCAGCTCATGAACTCCTGCCATAAATAAAAATACCAATGGTGTGCCTACATGCTGGGCCAGTGCAAAGAATGCCTGGGAGTAAGAATTTCATATACATGCAAACAATACTTATTATGCAAAAAGCAGTACAATGAAAAGGACTTTCCAGAGAAACAAACTTGCAATTAGCCTTTTTTGCTTCCACTTCATAATGGCACTGAAAATAAGTTCCTCTAACTAAAGAAAGCAGAATAAATCACAGGAGAGTGGTTCTCAGCAGCTACAATAGGGAACAGAACAATGGCTGCATATTTTTCAAATACCCGTAAGCGCCATATCAGACACATCCACTTTTTTTGTTGCTTGATCTCAGACTCCCATTGCTGCATCTTCTATAGCAACACAAATCCAACTTTACAAGTACCTATAAGAGTCTTCCTAATCCCTTTCAATCTGGCAGACTGATGCCAATAGTGGCAAATAAACAACCAGCCTTGCAAATAGCACTTCAGAGGGTATCCAAACATGACAGGTCATCGAACTATACAACAAGTGAGCCAAAGCACTGCAGTCATAATGCAGGGGGGAATTAGGGTTGAATTCCTAATTTGGCTGACAGCTGAATGAAAAGGTCTTTGTTGATTTTTGTTCAAATGACACAACTTCGTGCAATGGATACCGAAGTATACAATGGCTATATCTGCTGTGTAGCATTTGCCCCAAATCCACTGCAAAGCAATTTATGTATGTACAAATGTATGTCAAAAACTGCTGATAACCTTTAAGATGAATTATATTCTAAAATACATTCTCCCAAATACAGGGACATGTGGCTGAACTTGAAAAGCAATGCTTACTTGATGATATTTGTCAGGTACTCTGGCTAAGCTTTTATTATTAGCCCCATCCCATACTTCAGATTAAGATCCAGGCAAGAGCATATAGAGTACCAGTGGTATGAGAAAGCTCATCCTATGCCCCTCCTTTGAGAAAAAGTGATGAGGGAATGTATTGCTTAGCTTACCTCCATGCCCTTTCTACAAGGTTTATAGCTTCACAAGGTAGGTCAAATGTATGTGCAGTGAAGGATTAAGGTTATAACACAGAAGTGCTGAACTATCAAAGAAAATTATTTTTTCTGCCATGAGTAAAATTGGGTCAGAAACAGAGGAGGTCATTATATCTTCAATATCAGACAGTACCCACACATGGGTACCTCATTACTAGTATAGGTATAATTTATACATGTGTATTACATTTTGAACTTAATCGTCAAAGAAAAATTGTAATTTTTAATCACCAAAACATAGTAGCAATAATGTATTATGAATTAATAAAAAATAATTTAGCATTACTCTTAATTTTTGCTACCTAGTAAATAAATTAATCTTTATTATTATTAATAATAATTAATAAATAAAGCCAGCAGAACTAGCATGATTATGTTAAAATGGAAAAATAAAGGAACAGATATGTGAGATACCAAGAAAGAGTGGCTACCCAGAATGGGTAAAAAGGGACTGGATGGCTGAAGATAAAGGAGACGATGAAATCAAAGTGCTACTGTTTTATACCCACGTTCTGCAGGTGTGAACGACTCCCAATGGGGCAAAGCAGAGGAAAATCAAGCCCTTTAATATAAGCTTGTACACATAACAAATACATCAACTATGAAAGTTAATTCGTCTTTGCCAGAAATTTCAGTGGTCAGTTTTCCAGCAATAATCGAGGATAATATAGGCATTGAAAATGGAGTAGTATTGAAATTAGAGCACTGGAAAGGCAGTGTAGGGGAGGCATATACTTTAGATGCATAATTGATACCTTAACCAGAGAACAGAGGGCTTCGATGTCCATACTTTGCCCCCCCAGTATTGCTCAGCACTAATGCTGGTCAAACACTAATGAACAACCCTACTTTTTGTGACTATTTTAATAAATAAAAGAACCAAGTTTTGTTTGTTGTGGTTCACGGGGGCCAGACCGTTTGTTACTTGGGAGTAACCACTGCTTCAGTGGTTATCAGCTGAAAACTCACACCAGATGTGTTCATTGTTCACTATTCATTAAACACTCTTTATTATTCTACTGTTTAAAATTTTTCAGTCATCCACTCGGGAAGCAGAAACAGAATGATGCGACCAATCATGTGATATGAATAGTGGGAATAATCAAAACAAACAGTTCACAATCCACCCATACTCTGAAAATTATACATCCAAACTGTCTGGTAAATTCTTTGCTATCACAAGCAAGGTAGAATACCATCGGATCAGTTTGTGACAAGAATAGGGTCTGAATTGTTCCAGCAGCACAAAGCAGATTGATAGCTGGCTTTGGCAATTCGCTGACGGTTCACTTGTTGTGGGATAATCCAGTTTAACCAGCCCTCCACTGTACCTTCACAACCTCTGCTTTATGGGGCATATCAGGGACATAGATGGTCCAGTGATCCCCAGCTGCTAGAACAGTCCATTGTAGCCTGGGCCCCCACATGGGGGGGATAAAGGGTACACTTTACTCAGGCTGCAACCCCCATTATGTGTGTGGGAAGGGGCCCATGTTACAAGTTTGTATTGGGCCTGAAAAAATTATGCTTGGGCCCTTATTGTAGCCTGGCACAAGGTATTTCCTGCTGTAAACTGCACTGGGGACCAAACCAAACCCCAACTAGCAGCAGGATAAGGGGGGCAGAGAGGTGGTGTATAGCTCACTTGCCTCATCGGGTCTTGGACTGAGTAGAAATTAGCTGAACCCTAAATTTAGACCTATTATTTGTAAGGAATAGTTCAACCAGTTATGTTTAAGACCCTGCCCTATAGGGAGCCCTTAAAAGGTGAGGGAGTAGTTCATTCTCCATGCCTGTTCTATCCTTTGCTTTATTGTTGAGGTTGCAAGGGAGGGTGTCAAAACAGAGCCAAATTTAAAGAAAAACTGTCTAATCAGAACTGGACTGAGACCACCAGCTCATTTTACACAGACCACCAAAGAGTCACCAAATGGCAACCATGTTGATCATTGTCTCTACAAACCTTACTGGACCGGACGCAAGTGACCTAGATGATAGAGACTCATTAGCAAGCCAGAGAGATGGTTCCCCCCTGCTTCTCAGCAGAATATTTACAATATGACAAATCTATTGACTGCACTGTATGTGACATATTCTGCCTTTTATGCTTGTACTTTTCGTGTTGAAACTGAAGAAGCTAGTACAGTCCATTTAACAGAGACTGTTGATGTTTCATCAGCTATCGATGAGATTTATGCAGAACAGCAGCAAAGTATTTTGCTGCCTTTGAATGTGAATCATTTACAGACAATTCTGCATGTGAACAAAATATAGATGACATGATACAAGGAGACATATAACTATATGAATACTCACCAGTAATTATACATAAAAGTGTAGTGTTGGTAATGGCTTATGCAAAATGGCACAGCCTTTCAGGAGCTACACAAGGAGATTTGCTGACATTAGTAAAACCTCACTGCTTTGCTTCTCCCCATACAGATTACCCCAAAAGCCTTTCTCCTCCTTCCCCCATCTCTTTCCCATACAAAAACAGCTCATTTCTATCTAAACTGTTATGGGATGAAAATATATTAGCCACATACAACATATTGATTAACATATACAGCTGTTTCCTATGTTCAGTTAAGATTGAAGCTCCAAGGAGTCTAGTGTTTTAATAAAACTCACTTTGAGAATAGCAAATTCATGTTTTTGTTTTATTTTTAAAGCATGACAATGATGGAGACAAGACATCTCCTTTCACTGAAAAACATAAACCAGAGGGAACAGGAGAAGATACATTGTATGCGAAGTCACCACTTTCTTGTGATATTGCAGACAACCCCAGATGATCAGATTTGTTTTTAAAAAGAGAGCGAGAGCTCATTTATCCCTCTCAGGGATAGATAAAATGAATTCCATGCAGTTTACTATATTGTGTGAGTGTTTCATTTAAAACCTCAAAAAAAACAGAGGTACTGCATGGACATAAAGGACCTGACCCAAGGCTCATTGAAGTCAATGGGAGTCTCGCTGTTAACCTCCATGAGCTTTGGATCTGGCTCAACTATCCCATGGTACTTTCCTTAAAAGAAGGGGTTTGTGCTGATCTCTTTGGCCAAAAGTTTCTCCTCTGGACAAAGTTCTGCAGTATGTTGTGTGCCACACATTCACCTTGCTGTTGCCCTCTACTTCAGGGGAGGCTGAATTTCAGTGGTGCTGTACAATTCTGCATCAAGTAGTTAAACATCTTGGGCTACTTTGGGATAAAAGGCATAATGTACATTATTATAGCTATTATTGTTCACATTATTTTACCATGCACATAAAACTTATTGGATACCTTTATTTTTATTAAATCCTAAAGAGGAATGCATTGAGGAACTACTCAACATGATATCAAGAATAAACAAATTATTTCCAGTTGCAATTGTTTGGATTCATCTGAAAGGAAAACATCCTACCTCTACTTTTGGAGGTACCAATAGAAAGCCAAACTTGTGTAAGCTAACAATCAATACGGTCTATCCAAGGGTTAAAGACACAGGTGGTATAGTGTAAATCACTATTGTTTCCTTGCCCAAAAACTGCAGACTTCTAAATAATCAGTGAGTATTCATTGGCTCAGCATATAAGGCTTTAATATATCTGCCAATGACAGTTATTCTGCATGACAGCTTTTCAACCTATCAACAGGTTACTAGATTGACTTTGTGTTAAAGTAACATGGTTTGCTTGATTTCAGCCTATTGGGTTTTTTTGTTTGTTTGTTTTATCTTATATTTCAATATGAGAGCTGAGGTGTTTTAAAATTAAATCCGAGTAGCATAAAAGTGAAACAAAATGTTATAGAAAGTAAGCCCATAGAAGTTAGGATTCTGGTGGTAATTTTATTTTACTCTTTCCTCCCAAATTCTAATAGCAAAAAGCAAACAAACAACAAAAACACCAACTACCACATTAAAGAAACTTATTATTTGATTCTTCTGTTGTTTGGGATACTGAGGTGCTGTCCTCCATTGTAAGGCCCAGAAGGTCTCAAACCTGGGCTTGCAGTCCTTCATGCTATCACCATAACTAGCACATGCTCCATTTCTCATGACTTGCTGTGAGTACAGACCATGGGGAGTACCACCTAAAGGGGTCTGACAGCCAGCAGCCTCATGGTTCCTGATTGGATCCCTGCTCTATATAAATCCAAGGGGCATTCAGGCAACCACATAGTTCTCTTGTAGCTGCCATGACCATTCCTGTTCTTGAACTCCTGGCTTTGACCTTGACTTAGTTTGCACCTCATCTCCTGACCCAGACCCTGAAACCTGAATTGGATGCTGATCCTTGGTATTGACTACAAACTCCTCCACTACTCTCAGCTTCAGGTTTGCCCTTGGTCCTGACTACCCTTATAAATTTTCTGACAGTTTTCTTGGACCACTGTAACCTGTGGTGAAGGCCTACCCTGGGGGAGCACCAAGGCAGCAGGCCACTCCCTGCTTGGAATGTCCCAGAAGGTACTGGAGATGGCTGAATGGGTTGATCGTTCCCAGGAAGAGCTCCCCAGGTTTGAAGCCCAAGTATCACAGGTCACAACCAGGAACTAAGAAGCTCTGCTTAGGCAATCCACCCAGCTCCATGATGAAAATGTGGCACTGCAGGTCCAACTGGCACAGCACTCTGCAGATAATCAGCTGCTGGCGAGAATGCTGCACTATGGGCTTGCACTGTGACTGCATACCCAGACCCAGGGCCTCCAGTCCCTCTCCAAGAACATTTTAATGGGGATTGCCAAAAAATCAGTGGAGTCATTAACCAATGCTGCCTGCTCTTTTTCTCCACCCCAACTCTTAGGCCACCAACCAAGCAAAAGTAGGACTCATTATTGGCCTTCTGACTGGGGATGCATTATACTGGGTCTTGGTCCTGCTCGAATGATTGAGACCAGTGCTGTCTGACTGGGATGCCTTACTTCAGGCTTTTTCTACCATAGTTGACAATCTCCAGCATAACAGCTTGGTGGATGTGGCCCTGCGCAAACTCCAGCTTTTGCCAGGGACTGGCTTCCACATACATTGCCCATTTTTGGTGACTAGTCTCTGACACTGAGTGGAGCAAAACAGCCCAGTTCTACCAGTTCCAGTGGGGACTATGCAAGGAGATTAAGGATGAGCTAACTCATGTGGAGATACCAACCAATTTAGTTACCTTTAGAAACCTCATCATATGCATCAACAATAGGCTCCATGGATGACCTGAGGAAAGAAAAGAGTCTGGGTCAACAACGACTGGTGCCCTTTGGTACCCATCTCCAATGCAGACCCCAAAACTATGCATCTGGAGAAAGCCCACCGCCATGTGACCCTCAGGAAAAAAACTCCATCGCCACCTAGGGCTGTCTTTCTACTGTGGAGGATCCAGCCACGCTTTTGCCAATAGTCCATTCTGAGCTCTACCACAAACCATTTCAGAAAACAACCACACACAGGCCTAGCAGATGTGGTTGACCTGGTGAGCCCTGAGATAATGTCTCTCTATTTTACCCTGAGCCATAACGCATGCACGATGAGCACTCCCCACACCAGGTCTGCTTCCATGTTCATAGAATCATAGAATATTAGCGTTGGAAGGGACCTCAGGAAGTCATCTAGTCCAACCCTCTGCTCAAGACTGGACTAACCTCAGCTAAATCATCCCAGCCAGGGCTTTGTCAAGCTACAGCTTAAAAACCTCTAAAGATGGAGATTCCACCACCTCCCTAGGTAACCCATTCCAGTGCTTCACCACTCTCCAAGTGAAAACATGTTTCCTAATATCCAACATAGACCTCTCCCAGTGCAACTTGAGACCATTGCTTCTTGTTCTGTCATCTACCACCATTGAGAACAGCCTAGCTCCATCCTCCCTGGAACCCCCTTTCAGGTAGTTAAAGGCTGCTATCAAATCCCCCTCATTCTTCTCTTTTGCAGACTAAACAAGCCTAGTTCCCTCAGCCTCTCCTCATAAGTCTTGTGCTTCAGCCCCTAATCATTTTTGTTGCCCTCTGCTGGACTTTCTCCAACTTGTCCACAAGGGAGCCTTATCAAATTACCCCACAATGGGCACTGGTAGACTCTGTGGCAGCAGACAACTTCATATATTCCACTAAGGCCCAAGGCCTGGGAATTCTGGTACAATCAAAGACAGTTCCTGACCTAATAGAAATGATAGATGGCTGACTCCTGTTGTCAGGGCCAGTGACACAGGAGACAACGCCTCTGGAAGTTGCCATGCAGGATCCTTGTGAAGTCTTTCAGTTCAAGAGAATCTGCTTGCCACTTTTCCCCATAATCCTCGACAGTTCATGGCTGGCACGTCATGATCCACACATCCTTTTGGCTGAGCACCAAGGTTAGATTCTGCTTCAAGTTCTAACAGCAAGTCTGCCTACGTGCACAGCCTGATAAACCTCAAAACTAAGACACACCCATCTGGGCCCTGGGTCAGGTGGGACCAATACCAGCGTTGACTTCGGCACTGCCCACCAAGTACAGTGACTATGGTGACATCTTTGAGAAGTATGCTAACACACTGCCACCACACCGGGATTGATTGCCTAATTGAGCAGCAGCCAAGGGTCAAGGTGCTGTTTGGCCATATATATGTGATGTTGGAACCTGAACTGGCTGCCCTTCATTCCTCTCTCCAGGAGAATCTAGCCAAGGGTTTGATATGGCCATTTACCTCTACAATTGGTGTCCATTCTTTTCCTTAAAAAGAAAGGTGGAACCTTGTGTGTACGCATGGATTACTGGACCTTCTTCATACTCTCTTCCACTTAGCCTGGAGCTACTGGACCATGAACAATCAGGCCAGGTATTCATGAAACATGATGGGCGCGGAGGTGGGGGGCTACAATTAGGTAAAGATCCAAGCCAGGAATTAATGGAAGATGGCTTTTCAAACCTGGTACAGCTACTATGAATGTCTACTAATGCCATTTGGCCTTACAAATGCCCCTGCAACATTCCATCTCTTCTTGAGTGAGGTCTTCCAGTATATCATGGATGATATCCTAATCTTTTCTGAGGATCCTGCACATACCTGAGCAACCCACCTGGCACATCCTGGTTCAGCTCCACCAACATGGCTCTCAAAGTCATGTTACCAAACAGCACCTCCACCCTTGCATCTACTATTCACTGAAGCTCACTCCAGTCACACAGAATTCTAGAATTCTATATAAGAAGTGTCTAGCCCTCAAAGCAGCCTTTGAAGAAAGGTACCACTCTCTGGAGGATGCTTGGTACCTAGTATGGGTTTACATGGATCATAAAAACTTAGATTACCTTTTCTGAGCCAAAGTGCTCAACCAGAGGCAGCTTCACTGGGCCCTGTTCTTCACATGCTTCAATTTCACTATCACGTACCACCCAGGGCCCCAAAACAAAACCACCAATGCCTTGTCCTGAAAAGGGGACTCTTTCACCAGCAAAAGAGCTCCCCCTCCCATGCTGAATCTCCATGTATTCTTAAACCCCAGAAGTTCCTGAATGCTACAATTCCTCAAGACCTCATGTCACTGATCTGCTCAGCTACAGGGGAAGCAGCCACCACCCAAAAAACCTGAAGCAGCAAGCAAGGGGCACCAGGTCCAGGATGGCTTGCTTTAAGTTAAGGGATACTTGTGTGTTCTGCAGGGACTCCCTCAGTTACAGGTACTATGGATCTGTCATGATTTGCCATTTGCAGGCCATCTGGTGACCTCAAGACTCTTTGTTTGGCTGCATGCTCCTTCTGGTGGCCCTGAATTCACACAACAATCTACTCATATGTTGATTCCTGTGAGACATATGCCCACATCAACACACCATGCTCGAAACCCCTTAGTACTTCGCTGCCTTTGAAGACCCTGTCCAGCCCCTAGGAAGCCTAAACTGCATAGTTGAACTTCCTGTGTCTAATGGGCACACTTTAGTCCTCATCATGGTTGATCAACTGACAAAAATGGCCTACTTCATCCCCATTGTGCCCCTGTCCTCCACAGAAGACCTGGCCCAGCTCCTGGTGATTCATGTTATCCACCTGCATGGACTCCTGGAAAGAGTCACAAGGTCTGCAGTTTATGTTGCAGTTTTTGTGTGAAATCCTATAGTTGCTCAGAATCCATGACTACACATCCAACGCCTATCACCAAAAAAACGACGGTCAGTTTGAACAAGTGAATCAATATTTGTGCTGCTTCATGAATTTCCAGCAGGACAATAGGTCGAGCCTCCTATCCCAATCAGAGTTTGCTTACAGCAATGCTGACCATGTCACTGCTGGGAAGAGTTAATTCTATGTAAACTGTGGTTTTCACCCCTGTCTCTATCCAGACATATCCATCAACTCCATCAATCCTGCAGCACTAACTGGATGTGTCCGATTCATAAGATGCAAGAAGAACTCAATGCACATCTGGACAAGGCCAAGGAAGATTACAAGTGGTATGCTGACTGCTGGGACAAGGAATGCATGACATTCACAGTCAGGCAAAAAGTGTAGATCTCAGACCCAAACCTCTGCACCAACTGGTTATGTGATAAACTGAAATACTGATACCTCAGGCCATATTCTCTCATCTGAGTAATTGACCCAGTGACCATGCGACTTCAGTTATTCAGATCCCTCAAAATACATCCAGTGTTTCAGGTATCATTGCTAAAACCCTAGACTGACAACCGCCCTGGCTCAACCATCACCCCGTCAGGTGCAGATCCAAGGACACAAGTATGAGGTCCATGAGATACTGGACTCAAAAATCAAACGCAACTCCCTCTGGTTTCCTATAGACAGGGAGGGCTATGACCTAGAACAGTGTTTCTGAATTGGTGTTCCACAGAACCCTGGGGTTCCGCGGGAACACTGTTAGGCTTCCGCGAGAAAGTGACATCACGCCGCCGAGAGCAGCTGTTCTCCGCGCCACCAAAAAAGGGAAGATGTCCCGGATTTTTCGGTGGAAGGTATTGAGTATGAGTGTAATTTAGGTTCCGCGGGGAAATTTAATTGAGAAATGCTGACCTAGTTGTTTGTATATAATTTGCTTATTTCGACATTTTTTTTGGCCCCATATGTAAAAATACTGTTAAGAGTTTGGGGGATTCCGCAATTATTTATCGAGTTCAAAAGGGTTCCGTGGCCAAATTTAATTGAGAAACACTGACCTAGAAGATCGATCCTTGGAGCCAGGTTCCCAAGTCCATGCCCCTGATTTCATGGCAGCCATACATGCAGCCCATCCATAGAATCATAGAATCATAGAATATTAGAGTTGGAAGGGACCTCAGGAGGTCATCTAGTCCAACCCCCTGCTCAAAGCAGGACTAACCTCAGCTATATCATCCCAACCAGGGCTTTGTCAAGCCTCAGCTTAAAAACCTCTAAGGATGGAGATTCCACCACCTCCCTAGGTAACCCATTCCAATGCTTCACCACCCTCCTCGTAAAAAACTTTTTCCTAATGTCCAACCTAGACCTCCCGCCCTGCAACTTGAGACCGTTGCTCCTTGTTCTGTCATCTGCCACCACCGAGAACAGCCTAGCCCCATCCTCCCTGGAACCCCCTTTCAGGTAGTTAAAAGCCGCTATCAAATCCCCCCTCACTCTTCTCTTTTGCAGACTAAACAAGCCCAGTTCCCTCAGCCTCTCCTCATAAGTCCTGTGCTCCAGCCCCCTAATCATTTTGGTTGCCCTCCGCTGCACTCTCTCCAAATTGTCCACATCTTTTTTGTAGTGGGGGGCCCAAAACTGGACACAGTATTCTAAATGCGGCCTCACCAACGCCGAATAGAAGGGAATAATCACTTCCCGTGACCTGCTGGCAATGCCCCTCCTAATGCAGCCCAATATGCCATTAGCCTTCTTGACAACCAGGGCACACTGCTGACTCATATCCAGCTTTTTATCCACCGTTACCCCCAGGTCCTTTTCTGCAGAGCTGCTGCCCAGCTCGTCGGTCCCCAGTCTATAACTGTGCATGGGACAAACCCAGGCCATCAGAGGGCACCCTTTGGGGTAATGTAATGCCTAGAAGGTCTCAAATGTGCCTACACAGCTGTCAAGCAGCGGATACATCCATGCTGCCACCCAGCGGCAGCTATAGCCAGTTTGCGTTCCACTTCCTATGACCCACTGTGGACACAGACCATGGGAAGTCCTGCCTCAAAGAGTCTTACAGGCTCCTGATTGGCTCCCTATCCTATATATACCCAAGGGGCATTCTGGGAAGTGTCCAGACAATAGCACAGATTGCCTGGAGCTACCACAACCATTCCTGTTCTTGAACTGGCTTCAACTTTGGCTTGGTTTGGACCTTGCCTCCTGACCCACAACCTGAAACCTGACTTGGACTCTGATCCTTTATATTGACCCCAGCCTGGAATTTGACTACAATCTCCTCCACTACTCTCAGCCTCAGGTTTGACCCTGTTCTGACTATTTGTCCTCACTGCCCTTGTCAATATCCTGACGTTTATATAGAACGTAAAAGCAAGAGTCTATATATATCAGATATTATGCTAACAGATATTTCTTTAAATTTTTAGATGCAGGGAAATGCTCATTTTAACACTACTGCTCATGATTATATTTTTCAACCTAGTGTGGGGCATGGAAGCGTGAAGATGGACATTTATATATAAACATCTACCTGTGTCAGTGGCTGAACTAGATAATTACTTAGCAGGAATTTATTTGAAATAAACTGGTTAGTTCTATCCTCTGCAATGCCTGTGGAATTTCCCAACACAAAGTCATGTCCTTGGGCTTTGTATGTCTGAGGTATTATTGAGGGCTTGAGTGGGAGTTTGGGGTTGAGTGGAGGGGGGTGGATATCATCCATCGTGAAATGTATTGTGTATTTGCATAAATGTTGTGTTGGGTTATTGGGGCTGTCTGCATCGAAATTATCATACAGCGAATTTCCACCCATATCATTTTAAATGCAACATTTATTCTCACAGTTCTATATTATTAGCTAGATATTTTGCATTACTGATTATGAGTGCATTAATATCAACTCCTCTCTGCAGCTTCCTACATATAAACTGGTACATTTTTATATAATGTTATATAAAATGAATTCATATTTTATTCCTGCTGTCTGCCCATTATGCTATTTAAGACTGACTACATTATCCTTTAATGGTTTCTGTAAAGGAACTTATTATCTTGTATCTTGACCTATATTGTACAGATTCTTTTATATAGCAGAAGTGTAATTCTTTTTAAGAGACTATCCAGTAATTTGTGACCAGAAACCATCATGCACCTTTCTAAAAGGCTTGCAGTGCATAGAGAAATTTATTATGTGATTATGGGGAAAAGTAATAGCCAGGCTGACTACTCTTATAAAGATAGTTCTCCTGTCTTTCAACTTGAGGAAACCTTGCTACTTAAAGCCAGTATTCTGAGACTGTATTGCTTACATTCACTCCTGTATGAACCAGAGCTTTCCTCTCCAGTATGGCAATTTCTTTTTTTTTAACTTACTACTTTGAGTAGAGGCTTTGAGATGGAAAGTAACTGCTCTTGGCTAAGGATCTGAGTACAGTATCAGTTTAATATCTAATATATTTCTATGGATTCTGTGCTGCTTTTGCAGGAGGTGGAATTGATGATCTGAAAGATCTTTTTCATCTTAAACTATTGTGATAATTTTTTTAACAAGTCACGTTACAAGTTCAATTCAAGTTCCATTTGTTTTTCAAAACACCTTATTTTTTAAATTTAAGTTAGTTGATAGTGAAAAGTCAAAACTAAAATGAAAAATTTTGAAATTATCTAAAAAAATGTTTTGATTGACCCAAATCAAATTGTTTTTCAGAGTTTTGGTTCAGAAAAATGTTTGAGATTTCAGTCTTTCGTCCTGCTCCAGGACAGGGGAAAACTTCAAAATCTCAAAAACCATTTTCCCTCCAGCTCTGCTAAGCAACTTGCACAAGACTACACAGAAGATATATGGAAAAGCTAGATTCAGATGTCACAGTTTCAACTTTGACACTCCACACTTTCCCCTCTGTGATCCACTCCAGGAATGCCCCTGAGTTTTCAGGTCTCTAGCCTTCACCTCTCTTTTGGCAGGGTCCCCAGTCCCACTCCCTTCTGAGCTGGGGTTTCAGGCTGCAGCCCCCTAATCTTTACTGTGATTGTCCCAAATAAATCTGAGAAACATCCAGCCCTCTGCTTTTTAGCTTCTTTCCATGACATGACAATGACAGTGGTTTTACCAATGTCCGCACAGTTCTTCCAAAGCAAGCACATTTATTTAATGACACAAGCATACAGGAAAAAAAACCCTATAAAACAAAAAACAGATTTACATAAGTACTAAACATACCAGAAATTGCCCATTCAAGAAAGGTTGAGGCCTGTTTGTTGAATCAAAGGTCCTGTCTGGTGAATCAAAAGGAAGACCATGATTCTATTTAAATCAGCCTTTTATATCAAAACCTCTTTCTTTGACTCCTAGTCTCTGGAATATCCAGTTTGAGCCAGTATATGAAAACCACCCAGAGGGTGATGCTTCTTTGGAGTTCTTTACAATCCCTGGGGAAATCACTTCTTACTGTTTTTAGTTCCTGTACATGCTGTGGTAACCTTTCCCCATGGAATAAACACAATCATATAGAGAATATTCATAAATGTAACACAATGGTCCCTAAAGATACTGCATGGGGTTGCACCAGATTTTCTGTTTCCCAATCCCTTGTAGTAGACCCAAGGCAGTATATTCCCTTTTTCATCTTTCCTTCCTATAAATGAAATCATCTTTCTAAATATCTAAGGTGAAAACCTAACCCTAATGAAATCAATGGGAGTTTTGTCCTTGACTTAACTGGGGCCAAACTTTCACCCATACTGCATAAACTTTTACAAGATTACCCTTAAATTACCAAATTAAGAGATTAAACCTGTTGTAACTTGCATTTTCACATAATGTATGATAAAATCACATTGTGTGTTTTTGACATATATATTACACAAAACTGGTATTTTGAGAATCTCTAAACTGAATAGGAAATACAGCACATGACAAAAATAAAATAAATGTATATATTTTCAAATAAATGTATTAGTTTAAATTATTTATTTACTTCTGCACATAGATGAATACAAAAACCCTTTATTTTATCCAAGTGGCATGGTCTGAATATGCAAATTACCCATAGTGGAGAAGTGGGATAGACCATTCTTCATCATCCCCAGAACTGGATACACCTTTGTCTATTGAAAAATAACCTTCCCTTTACTAATTCATTTAACTTGAGAGTTATATTATGGACTTCAGCAGTTTTTGACGTATTTTTTCTTAGAAGGAAAAATATGCATTGTAAATTAAGGCTTTCTAGACTGAGATAATCAAAGTCCATGGATGCAACAGTTGAGTAACTGAAAAATCAATTTGGAATTACAATATTTCTTAGGTGCTTGTTAGGATGCTTGTTTACTCTTCACTGGAGACACTTTTATCTAAATAAGAAGCCCACTTGAGGATGTCAGTCTGGAACAGTTATTGGTTAAGGTATAATTGAGAGTGTATGAATTTAAGTTTATTCATTTGCCTTTAAAATATTTGTGAACCTAACAATATATCAGACCTATTAGGAACAACATAAAATATTAAAGTTTTTCTGAAAATGCAGTTCATAAATAAAAAATTAACAGGACATTTCAGACATTCATATTGCTCTGAAATTTAGTATACATCACTTTAAAATTTATTGAGCCAAATCCTCCGCCATTGTAAATCAATGAAGCTCTACTTATTTCAATGGAGCTACATTGATTTATATTGGATAAATGGCCATCATCTTTGTCAGATAATGCACACATTCAACTAGAGTTTAAGGGTTTGGGTTTTCAAAAGTGCTCAGCACCCCTACTGAAATCAAAGCAGTTTTTACCATTGACTTCAGTGGAAACAGAATTAGGCCATTGCGGAACACTTTTGAAAATTCCACTCCAATGCAAATCAGGTTTTTAAAAATATATTTTAAACAGAGATAGCCACAAGTGTCTCTCATGTTATAGGTAGATCTGGCAGTTCTTCTTGTCAGCATATGCGCAACATGCCTAAGGTGGCAGGAGACTAGGATTCATCACCGAATTGGGTCAACTGGCTAGATCATTAATTTCCCCAGCTCAGGCTGGGAACTGATGGGAAGTGTGACGTGAAAGTTGATCCATGTCCCCCCAATCTGGCAGTGACATGTCAGGATGAAAAATTTTTTGAAATGTCAGCTAAAACAATTAAACTCTTTCTGGAAATGAGTGCTTCCATATTTTGTGGCAAGACCTTGAAATTTAGCAGGATGGCTGCCGTGGGGTCAGAGAGGTGCTTTGAATTTTCTCCATGAAAGTCAGTCTAATTTGGTTGAGTTATAATTGTTTGAAATATGCTGTTTACACATATCCAGTAAAGGCTTGTCAGAAAGGCTGTCAGATAGTCTTTAAAGAATGTATCTGCACTGAGCATGCTCCAGCACAGGGCAGCAGAGGCTGAGAGAACTTTCCCTGTAATACCTCCTCCTGGCTACCAGGAACCACTGTGGTGCTGGTCACAATAAATGTCTGCTTGCTGGCATGGAGGTAGAGTGAAAGAGAAGGAAGAAGGGTCCTGACTTGAATGTTGGGAAAAGGGCTGAGGAACAGATGGGGATAGATGCAGACTGGGGGCCAAGACAAGAGGGAGACAGGAAGAGGATAAGAAGAGAAACAGGAACAGGCTGAGGGGACAGGAGCAGAAGGGGACCTTTGGGGGAAAAATAGTATGTGATCATTTAATTACAGACAGTATCATAACGCATATGAAAATGGGGGCTGAATTAAGGTTACACAGAAAACCTTAATTCTAGCTTTCCCTAACTCTTGACTTTGCACAGTTGTGTTCTTGTAACATAAATTTTGAGTGTATTATGTACATAACCTTAAATAAATCTCAGTAATGCACACTGCTGGATCACTCCTGATTCCTAAATTAACCTTAATTTAAAAATTCAAAAATATTTACAATAAGACACACAGAATTAAAACATGAATATAAATATCCAATTAGAGGGCTCCAATCCTTCAAACCTTTACTCACTAAAGCAGTACTACTTATGTGAGCAAGGGTTTGCAGGATCAGAAAAGAGTTTGCAGCATCAGACCCTAAAAAAAATATGACTCCTGATTCCTGGCTGCTTCTTAAATAGCATTCTCTTTTCAAAGTGTTATTTGTACTAATGTGGTACTGAACCGATCTTGCGCTCACTGAAATCTAAGTGAGCCCTTCTATTGACTTCAGTGGGCTTTCGGGTCAGGGCCTGTGTCAGGTTGCAATATTTATGACATGTAGAAGGAAACAAATTAATCTAATAATTTCAAAGATAATAGCTATCTTTCGAAGTGACTTCCTCTGATTAATAAAAAGAACAGCAGATTGCTAGCTTAATGAGAGATAGTGGTGTATTTCTTTTATGTAAGTAACAATTTAAAAATGAATCACTTTTTTGTAAATATTGTATTATTAGACATTCTACTTATTTTTGATTGGTACCTCTTTCTATATTTGCATTTTACTGTTGTTTTGTTTACTATAGTAAATGTCAACAATATACTACCTAAAGTAATTAATATGGAGAGTGATAGCATGTTTGCTACTAGTGGAAATGCCAGAAGTATAATGTCCTCTAAGTAACTTTATCCCTGAGTTAAATATTCTTTGTATATAGAGGAAAGGTTTGGGACTGTGACAGTGCCAGAAGTTAGTTTGCATTATAAAGCAGTTAGACAGGTTACAATACTGGTGCCATAGTACTGAAAAAATGATCTTATGTTTTCAATCCTGAACCTGTAATGAAGAAAAGAGAGTACATGGTTTTTGTTCCATTTGCTGTACAATATAATTCATAAGCAAAAAAGAGCTTCTGTTAGATGTGAATGCTGCCTTTCAGCATTTGCAGTCTTTGTCACGACTTCAGGCTGTCTGTGTGCCCATATTTATTGTTGTTGTTATTATTTATATTTGAGTGGTATCTAGAGGACTCAGTCAGGGGCAAGGGCCTTTTGTGCAAGGCATGGTACAGACTCATACAAAACATGTCTGGAAGAACATACAAACTAAGCAGACAGATAGTGGGAGAAAAGGAGCATTATTATCCCCATTTTATGGGTGGGGAAATAAACACAGAGAAATTAAACAACTTGCCCAAGACCAGATGAGAAGTTTGTGACACAGTCAGGAACTGGACCCAGATCTTCTGAAACCTAGTCTAGAGCCTTAATCATACGGCTGGAAGTCAGCAGTGTTTCTTTTTACTTCACTCTAAAATAATGTGGTGCTCTTCTCCACTTTCTTTGCAATGTTTGCCATGAGATTGGGTTAAATTTGAACTATTTCAAAATCTCATGACTGTTCTAATTTTAATACTCTTTTGAGAATGCAAATCAGCATGAAATCTGTTCTGCTGAAAATTTGAAAATTGGATACATTTGGTGTAACTTTTTGCTCTTATTACAATCCTGGGATCTGAATGGCTACCTAAATTCTAATGACAGGTACAAAGATTGGGAAATGATATAAAATTAACTCTACTGACAATCTGTCTCATGGTCCTTCTCAGCTGCCATGCTATGCTTTGAAGTTTACCTTCTCTGGAGGCAGAAAGATATATAGCAACAAGGAGTCATCTTATTAAAAGTTCCAGTTGATAATTTTTAAATAATATGCTACATTCAGTATTATTTAAATAATCCAACATTGAAAATAATTTTCCCAAAGATTAACAATAATTCACTCTAACACACTGATATGTTAATCAAAATTTGAAAAGTTATAAGGGAAATATGAAAACAATAAGATTGATGTTTCATTAAACTTGCAGTCCTTGGGATTTAAAGTCCCAGAAGCTGAGGTTGCTAAATCTCCAAGGTACTAAAAGTTGCTACAAAACCTACTCTGACCTGACAGGAAAATTAAAGAGGTTCCTGCCTTTCAGGAAAAGATAACTGGCATTTAAACCATGTGATTGCATCAGAATTACCCAGACCCAATCTCTTCCCCTGCAGTTACAACAGACACTGATCAGAGCACGAACATATAACACGTTCAAATCGAGTCTTAAACTCAGGGAAGTTCAGCACTGTACTTCCCTTCCAGTTTTCAAGGCATTATTTATTTGCATAGTTGATATTACCTATGCCGCCTCTCCTCTCCAACTCGCTACTCAGTTGTTTTTCTCTGCTCAGCGCCTCCTGCTGCCTCCTTCACCCTCCTCCCCAGCCATTCAATACCAATGGTCTGTTCAGCTCGTACAGCTTCCTCTTCCTCCCCTCATTTCTATTGTTCTTTTCTCTAGTTCTTTTCTCTAGTTTGAGGCAGCTCTGTTTTCTTTGATCCACTCCCAATTTGCCCCTCTGACCATCCTTCAACCTGCCCACAGCCACCCCTTTGTTCAGCATGGTCTTTTTACTCAGCCAGAGAATACTTCTTGTCTCAGACTCCCTATAGAACATGTGGAAATTTAAGGCTCAGTTATTTAGTGGCCTGATCCATAGCCCATTGAAGTCAGTGGAAAGACTCATTAACTTCATTGGGCTTTAGACTGGGCCTGTAAAATATCATACATACAGTAACATGCAGTCCACTGAGAGTAGCTGAGCACTCTCAAATCCCACTGAAATAAATAAGGTTATACCTCACTTATTAGATGTGCTCAACATCTCACAAAGTCAGGCCCCAGCACCTAACAGAATCATGCATGTGACCTAATATTGCTTTGCACTTGTAATTTTTGAAGCACTTTAAATTCTATTCTAACATAACTTCACTTTATTCTCATTTATGAACATTCTGGAAAGAACTGATGCTGCATAATAAAGCACAGCATTAATGATATTGTCATTGTCATTTAGAGATCATGTGGAGACCTGCAGAGTCATTCTTAATTATAGTCACATGCATCAAAACAAAAAGGCAAGAATTCATCATTGTATATTTTAATCAGTTGAAAAATCACTCTTGTTATCAGCAATTTCTTGCAAATAACCCCATTATTTTTTTATTAGAGATAAATTATATTTTTTCCACAAAACTTGAAGTGCAGATAATAAGAATCATAATCAATTTTTCCATTTAAACCACTCAATTAATTCAGGCAGCAAATGTGTAACAGGGCTACAAATATACGCCACAGAATAACTATGAAACTTTTTCTGTGACCATTAAAGTGGTCTGATTGTCCCACATCCATTTCTAAATCGTAGCTAATAGCCTCTTCTCTCATTATTTTCTTCCTTCTATTATGTCTACTGTAGAAAGAGGAAGCATTTATTGCAAGCCAGCAGAGAAAGAAAGCTGAACAGAAAGCTGAAAGAGAATACAGACAACAATAAAGGACAGTTATTAAATTTGTGAACTCTATCAGAGGACAAGAAAATAAACTGTATGACTGACTAGAAAGGCATTGAAGTATGACATTTCATTTTTATGCAGGTCTCAGAATGATAAAGGTAAAACACTAAAAAGCCCCGTACAATTGCACCAAAGTAGTTAGTACATTCATTGAATATCAACGTGGCTAAAGTGCTTGTCTTTGTTGTTACCTCATGATTTTGTATGGAACAATATAGTTCAGGTCCTCAGGACTCTAACATCAGCCTCTCCACTTCCAGAGAAAGTTTCATCGTTCGTTTACTTTTTTACCTCACAATGGAACATAAGCTCTGATTTTCTCTCCTTCTCCAATCCTCCCACAGGACTCTTCTTATTAAGACTATATGTCAGTATCTAAGCAAAATGGTGCATGGATAATAAACTGAATAATAAAGTTGCCTTGATTGAATACACTTTGAACATCAAGGATAAAGGGCTAGATCCTGCATTCCCTGCACACCTACGAATCCAATTGAAGTCAAAAGACACTTATGTGTAAGGTAATGCAGAACTGGGCCCAAAGTTAACAATAGGATCAGAAGGCACAGTGAGGCACAGTCTGTCTGGAAAAGAAAAGATATGATTATTGGTAAGTGAGCTATCTGACAAGATGTCCCCTGAGATATATTTTCTAAGATTCAGCGTTAAGACTTTGTAACCTAGAGCCTGAGAAATCTAGACATGAGGAGTTGGTTGAAAACTTTCAGATTCCCAACATTTTCTGATGAAAAAGCTGGACACATTTTGTGTGAAAATTGTTGAAAAAATAGTCCGTTTTTTGGTCAGATCTATTTATTAGTGATAAAGGAGACGGCCAATTAAATTTCTAAACATCATATTAAAAATAAGTGATAATCCTTTCATTAACTTGAAGGGCAGACAAACGATGTTCTACGCAAAATTAATATGATAAAGAAAAAGAGAGACACTAGGATTCACAACTGGAATGATGTTACATAAATAAATCTGTTAATAATAACAATATTGTTTGGTCCCTGTAAAGTGTCCCTTGAGTAAGAAGTGCTCTACTGTGGTACAAGGCCCTACTTGAGCCGCAGCTTGCTGTTTCCCTGAAATCCATCAGCCTACTAAATGTTCTTTGAATCCTGATCAACTCTAATATTTTATTTATAACTGTTACATAAATCTGCTGAAATCACTAAGTGTTGGCGAGGGAGGCCTAAAAGATTTGGAAATTTGACCTGGATAAGTGTTTATTAATAGTAAAGTTACAGGACTGGAATTTGCCTTTTGGAGGGAAAAAAATTAACATATCACCAAGTCAGCAAGCCACATTCGGATAAGCATCCACATCTCATTAATTAAAAATAATGGGGGAAATGCTGTACAAATAGATTTTTCTTGAGTTATATTTATACTTTTGTTTCTGAAACTGAGATGTGAAGAAATAAACGGAGGGTAAAAACAAAATCAAATAAGAAAAACATAACCACTTTTGTTTAACCCCACAGAGCTGGTCAGAAAATTTGTTTTGTTTTTGTCACCTTTGCTTTTGTTTTTGTCCGTGGAAAATCTCAATCTTTCAGTGAAAAATCAGAAATTGAAAATTTTTGGCCAAAACCCAAAAACTTTTAAGTGAAACTGATTTTTTTTTTTTTTTTGATATGTCACTGCAGTGCCTCATGGCAGTTGTAGATCTGTTGTCTCATGCTTTCATTTTGTATGGACTAGACTTTGTGGCAGGACTCCTGTGATGCACTGCAGTCCATTCTCCTCCCTAGCAGTGACAGTGCATCATGGAAGTTGCTGCCCTCAATGTATTTACGTTTGTTTGACTGTGCTGAAGCATTTTCTGCGCCTTTTTAGAGATTTAACAATAGCCATTCTGCACTATGCTCCCCCACAAAACACCCAAGGGACAATGTGTTCTTCAATGTATAATGTCTCCGAGCAGCACCACTGAGGCATTGCTGCATCATCATCTGCAGTGAGGTCCAGCCTCTGAAGAGACATATATGGAACCTAAAGTGTTTTGCATAAAGTATGTTGTATCAGTGATGTATTTCTTTCTTTATTACAACTCGTTGTTTGTTGAAGCAAATGTGGGATCTTAGCACCAATTTATTGAATAAAAACAACACTGGTGTTCCCCAACACCATTTAAATATGGGATTTAGTTGTATTTTAACCAGTCCTTGAACCATGCAACAGCATTGGATAGGCCATAATTAAGTCCCATCAGCACAACAGAATGGAACTGTGTTCCTCACATGGTAGGTATGGTCTTGGTATAACTTAATGATATGTGCCACAAAGTAGATGAGCTCTGTGCAAATTGCCAAGCAAAAGAATGACGTATATCTACTGAACAAAACTTGTTCTATTAAAAAAAAAAAGGGTTTCTGTAATGGTGTGGCATACAATATTACATTACTCAGTTTAATTTTTTGACATTTCTTGATTTGTATACATTGTTTGTCTCTGTTCATACAATACATCTTTCTGTTTCTTTATTAAGTTTTTCAGTAAACCTTTAAAAACTTCAGTTGGTAAATAATTAACTTTTCACTTATGCACAATTTGCTACCTTACAACAGCTATACAGTTGTTTGCTCCGATTATTAATTATTTTAATTAAATTTTAACAATATTTTGTTCTCTATTGTGAAATAAGTAAAATTGGTCATTAAAGTAATAAATACCTATAAAGTAGCATTGTCAACATAGCACAAAAAGCAATCAACAAACATCATTAAAAGGACTTCCTAACTACTATCGACCTTGCATGACAAGTTCCCAAAATACTAAAGACCCACTTTGTGTTGCTTTCCTTTGCCTTATGTTATTCTCCTCTAATGCTTTTCTCCTTTCTTGTGGCAATAGGTGAAGAGGCCTATGCTATGACTCCTTTGCTCCAGTTATGTTGGCCTTTTTCTTATTAATATGTACAGGGATCAAATCAGCATTGCCCTGTACTCCTTTTGCGCCAGCTAGGATAGTGAAAAGGGGCTATAGGGCACACACAAGTCACGGAGGAGAATAACGCCATGCAAGGGGTCTCCACATCAGGTGTAGAGACAGCTCCTTGAGCTCTGCTCCACCTCTGCATGATTCCCTGAAGCAAAAATCATTCAAGGGCATGGTTGTGTTCCAGAGAGCCCAGGATGTTCTAATGCCTTTGTGAATCTGCACCTGTGCAAAGGCCTATAGGGTCATTGCAAGAGAGGAGACTGTTAGGACATATGTCAGGGCTGCCTTCATCTGCATCAGAGGCAGAACTGGCCCCCAGCAGCCCCTGAACAGGGAAGGCATAAGCTACATCTCCCTGTGCTGGCACTGGCCTAGGAGTGAACCTGGCTCAGAGATCTTATTCATTTTCTCTGTCTCCCTTGGATTCTAAAGTCAATGAGAATCCAAATCTCACAAATGTAATAACTTGCATACAAAAAAACTGGTGTCTCATTAAGACTCTCCTTCCACCTACTGGGCTCATTTGGGGCTTTGATCTGATCAAAGGGTAATGCGTTGCTGCACTGCCCTGGAACAGACTGTAACTTTGAGATCCACAGTTTGTCTCCCACGTTCCTTCTGCACATGTATTTCATGATGCTCTTCTCTCCACTGTAAAGATAACTGGCATAAAGAAGAAAGGGGGAATCTTCATGGATTCTCCAAAAGGGACCATCACATGAACTAGTCTGACTTTCTGTATATCACTGGCCATTAAATTTCCCCTTTTCCTCTTTGTGCCAGATTTCTAATTTGACTCTTTCTTACTGTAGCTTTCAGCTATTGGTTCTTGTTATGCTTTTCTCAGCGAGATTTAAAGTGTATTTCAGCAACTGGTATGTTCTCCCCATTAAAGGAGTGATACACTGTAATCAAGTCATCTCTCAATCTTCCTTTTGATAAACTGAACAGGTTGAGATCTGTAAATTTCTCACTGTGAGGCATTTTTTATAGGCCCTCAGATAATTTTTGCCTCTTTTCTGCACCCCCTTACTTTATGCCCCTTTACTCCTTTGAACTGTTGCATAATCTGGGCAACAGCCTGACCCACAATAGGAATATTATTTCTGGTTTTTATTTTTTCATTGCCTAATTTGGGTGCGATTAATGAACGTTGTTTAGTTCAAAGAAATAGGCTTTGGATTTTGCTCAGAGGCCATTCAGATCCATGATCATTCCAATTTCTTCTAGAGGTGAGCTCCATTGTTGTTGGGGAGTTGCCAAGAAAACGTTATCTCCTGCACACACGTCTGACTGACCCTTGTGTTGTAAAGTGCCAATGTTGAGATATAGGATATCAGCAACAGTGGTTCCAAACTCAGACCTGGTGTTAGCTGGTGCAACTCCACTGGCTTCCACTTCAAACCAAGCCTGAATTTGGCCCCGTATTTCCAAATAGGCTATTTGTTTCCTGAGCCCTTTATGACGCATCAGTAGACATGATGATTAAATTGTGACTCAAATCAGTCTTGGATTAGAGAATCCACACACAGAAAAATATTTTTTTTTATTCCTGGGCAACATATATTTGTGTGGCTATAAATTTTTATTCATGCTAGTGAAGCTGGAAAGAATTTAAGGGGAAACTATTTTGATTTGCGTATTTTTCTTAAAATTTCATAAAATATACAAATAGAGAGCAGAGCTAGTATTGTGTTCTATGGCTGGATTCTGACTATTTAGGACACTATTTTTCAAGTGGAATAGCTGGTATTGTGTAGCAAATTTTTCTTTTCACTGTTAGTGTCTTTGAAAAGAAGATTAATATAATGCAGCCTGTTTTTGCCTTCTATAAAGAGTCCTTTAGGAAGATAATGGCAAGGAGAGAGCATCATAATAACAAACACAATGAGTTTGGCAGTTGTAAGAAATACGTTCATAAAATCACTTGAACTGTGTAATTCTCCATATGTGTCACAATAACTAGAACTCGAAGCAAAGTTAGATTTACTAGATCTAAACATAATGTCAATATAGCTGCCAAGAGTAAAAAAAAGTGTTAACCGTGCAAGGAAAAATAAACTCAATAAACTTCTTCAGTTTAACAAAAGAGAATAGCCATTGATGAGCCCAATGTAAAAGATTATCCTACTCTTTCTGGACTCTCAGACATCATAATACAGAATTATTTCTTTAAAATTATCAGTTGTTACTAGGGTAGTGATGGTTGAATAATGAATTATTTTGCTAATAATTATTCAATGAAAACTTGCCAACATTCATGTGTATTTGCAACAAATTATTTGGTTATATTTAATTTCAGTGTGTAATTAAATGCATCATCAGGAATCAATATGGCTTTGTTTTAATCATTTGTTTTTCTATTGAGGTGATATTTTTCCTAATAGATTGAAAATTAATCATGATACCTGAATTTTTTGTTTGGGTTTTTTGCCATCATATATGAAAAATTAGTATGTTTTAATAATGTAATATACCTTGTATACTAAGTATATTAGGGTAAATTGTCAGAAGGGTAGCCTTGCTTTTGTAGGTAATATATATGGCTGTATTTTTAACTTATAATTTGAATTACATGAGGAAATCTGAGTACTTGCACCTCTTAATGTTGTGAAAGTTGGTGCAAATCATGTATAAGAAGTGTAGTTACTGAGATTTGTGCCCACAATTCATT
This sequence comes from Emydura macquarii macquarii, assembly GCF_026122565.2. NCBI lineage: Eukaryota > Metazoa > Chordata > Testudines > Chelidae > Emydura > Emydura macquarii. The sequence continues at coordinate 264,735 of NW_027131934.1, read as the reverse complement.
TTGTAGATTCAAATGTGGGCATCTCTGCTAACCACAATGATGGTGATATCTCATGAGGAAGAGTAGTGTCCTGTAATATAGATATGTCCCAGGCATTCAGGTTTTTATGGGTCAAAACTAGACATGTTTGAAAAATTTCTTATGGAAGTCTTCAGTAAGAAAATACTGATTCCACAAAATTAATACATTTTGCAGGAACGTATCAATTTTTTCATAATTTGACAGGAAATTTTTGAAATGTTTTCTTTCACTAACATCAAAACATTTCCTTTCAACTTTTATTAGTTTTATTTTTATTTTGTATTCTAATTTAAAATATATTATTGCAAAATATAATATAAGCATAACAATGTTTCAATTATTATTATGTTCTATATGAAACGTTTCAACCTTATCAAAATATTTTGAAATATTTCATTTAAGGAAATATTTCATTTGATTAAATAAAATTTTGAAATCTCAGAATTTCTTGCAGGATGGAAATTCCAGTTTTTGATCAGCTCTTGTCTAAACCAATACCTGGGGGGAAAAAATCAACCTGAAAACCAATATGCAATCAGTGAAGATCATAGAGCACTGATATAAAGTGCTCACAAAAAGAAATATTCACTACCAGCTTTACTTTATGATTGGTTTTAAGAATGTAAGGTGGAATTTTTTAAAATTACTTAAGTGAAGTCCTTTTGAAAGTTAGTAGGAATTTTACTCCTATACCACTTAGGCATTCTCCTGCATAGCACATGCTCAATCTTAAGGTGAAAAAGGTGTATATGTGGCTTGTTTGGTCCACATCTGAAGAAATGGTTACAACCTCTTGGTCATACGTAAGTTAAAAAAAAACAAAAACACCCTGGCTTTTTGCTACTTGATTATCAATAGTAGTTTGAAAATAGCAGCTGGGATCCTAACCAAAAACCCAAACTGCAAACCCAATCAACCAGTGGTAGGCATTCTCTGTCAGTCAGAAGGATTGATGTCATCCTTACTATATCTTCTGTTGCTTTTCTCAAGCCAATCAGCATTAAATCTATTACCAAGTTGAGTCTTGCAGACATTTTCATGTCACATTGTTGTTCCACAACACGTTTTAACTCTAGGTGGATAGAACCAGGCATGAAGAAATCTGACCATGTCCTATATCTGAATAACTAAATCAGACCCCATTGTCGGATGTCTCAGATCAGATTTTTCTTTGGTACTTCTTTCTTTGATACATTTAGCTAGTTTTATTGTGTTTTCCACTGTTAATTAGTAAAGGACTGGAATGGTCCAAAATGAAAAGATGTTCCAAAATGGAGTTTGGGAACATAACATAAATTGATATTTAGACATGAAAAGAGACTGAAAAAAACTCAAAAAAAAAAAAAAAAAAGGCTAAAAGATACAAAAGATAAGATAGAGAAATGGAGATACTATACCCAAACAGAAAGATATATCAAGAATGTGCTGAATGTTTCTAATAGAAGGACAATATATGAGGGCATGAAAAACCAAGTGATATAGCTCATTACAATTTTCTCTCAATTTTTTAAGTTAAAATGACTGTTCAAGGGAGTAAGCACTATGAAAAGTAAATATGTGATCACAGGATCTGTCTTTAAAATAGTTAGGATCCAAACCATTTAGGTCAAAGCCTTAAATTTTAACCAGAAACCAACTAAAATGCAGTGCAGGCTATGGAGCACAGATATAATATGCTCTTTACATTAAATAACACTTAATATGCCATATTCTGCCGAAGCTATCATTACCAAATTGTTGTCAGGTGTCACTTCATTGTAGAGATTATTGCAGCAAGTAAGCCCTAAAGTGACAAAGGAATAAATAATAAAGCTGGTCAGGAATTTTATTCAATTAAAAATGTGTCAGAAAGTGTCCATTTGTCAAAACTGAAACTTTTCCACAGAAATGTATCAATTTTGACAAAACTTTAGTCAGGAAGGCTTCTGAGGTTCAGGATGGAATTAATGGTCAGAAACCAGCAAGGGAGAAAGAGAAGAATAGCTAAAACTTGATGGTTAGGACAGTCATGTGGATTTCTGTCATCCCAGATGATCACCCTAAAATCCAGGCTATAGAAAGTGTCGCTTTTGGGCCCAATGAATATTTAATTATTTATATAAAGTGGAACAGTTCTAACAGCAGAGATTGAAAAAGACTGAATTAGGCAGAGCAAGGACATCCCACAGTCTAAAGGAGTACTCTAGTCACTGAGCTATTGTATTATTATTGGAGTTGCATTCTGTCTTTTTAACTCTATAGTGATTATAATAATTGGACAGCGACATTAATACTGTTAAAGATATTATAGATACAAAAGTTGCATAAGTGAAAAAGGAATCAGATGGAATTATTTTAACTTTCTAAACCTGAATCTGTATTGGACTGAAAATCAGCAATTCCAGATTTACCTAACAGTGCATTACACTATTAAATATGGTGCTCTAGGACTACACTAAGGGGTCCTGATGAAAGATGATGTTTTAGACGGTGTTCTGTACTTAGCTCCATTATTATTCTCCTCTGGGATGGGAGGCAACCACTGAAAATCTTCTTTGCAAGTAATACACTTACCATTATCCATTTTTTCAAGCTGCACTATGATAGGTCTATTATATAACTTAAAAAAAAAAAAAAAGACTGTGTCATACAGTCATGCATTAGCTGTTATCTTCAATCTCTTTGTAAAGGTGAGAATGAGTAGTTTAATTTGTATTCATACAGGGTGAAATTCAATCCCGTGCAGAGGGCCTGCACAAAGACTAGGCACCACTTAAGCCACCAAATCAGGGCCTGGTTCTGGATCTCTGCACAAGGGTGATTTTCACCTATTGATTAGAAAGGTTATTTTTAGAGTGGAAACCAGGGAAGTGCAAACCAAATATTGTAGTTTACAAAATGCCCTGAAGTTCAACCATTCCCTGGAGATCAACCAAACCTTTTTTGGAAGGACTGGTTAAGTGCTCTGAGAGTCTAAATTGTTTTATTCCAAAAGGCCTTCTTTTCTGGATTCAGACAGCTATGCTCTTAAAATCTTGTGTGCAATGCACTTCGGGCTGCTTTAGACTGGAGACATTCCTCTGTTCTCATAGGTGGATCACCAAATTAGGGGTTCACTGAGTGGCATCCACATTTGACGAAGGGTGTGAGAGGAGAAAGACTTGGGAGAATCATAGAAAATGGTTGTAAATGAGGATAGGAGAAAGAAGATCTTAATGTCAGAAATCAGATAAGCTTTAGATAGGTGTCCAATCAGTTGTGGCCTTCTCAAGATGAATGAAAACTATGTCCATCCTTATGTTTGCAGTGTCAGTTACAAGTTGATAGTAATTCCATGGGGATTCTGGTTAGCTATTTCAGTGCATCTTCTAGTTAGTTAACTTTTTATTTATTCATTACCCTTCTCTATCCTCACATCGTTAAATATGCCAGTACAGCTCAACAATGCAAACTTTGCCTGAGCTGACAGTTTAAATAATTTCCATCTACAACTTGTCAGCTACCTCCAGCTTTCACTTTGTTCTTTATAAATCACTTCATAGATAATTTTGAATTTTAATGTTTTTTATGTTTGTGTGATCATTTTGTTTTTCACCAGGCAGAAATTTTAATGATAAAAAAAAGGAGATATTGCTGTGATGACTACAAAAAGTGATCTTTCTTGTAGAAAAATGTATTTGTCATAGTGCTTAAAAACACCCTGAAGTCTTTGTTCAATTTTTTTTTTCAATGAGGGACATAATCCAAAAATGCTGGAAGCATTTATAATTTTAAAAAGATAAAAGCAAATATTCCCTTAATATAATCTGTTTGACTTTTGTCACTTTGTAGAAAAAATGTAAGTCAATCTTTATTTTATGATGCATAAAAATATATTTATTTTCCAAAAAAGACAATAATACGTATGAATATAAACTATGAGTAGAGTGTAAAAGTATAATTAGACGGGACAAAAAAAGAATTTGAAGAGCAACTAGCAAAAGACTCAAAAACTAACAGCAAAAAAAATATTCAGTACATCAGAAGCAGGAAGTCTGCCAAACAATCAGTGGAGCCACTAGATGATAGAGATTCTAAAAGAGCACTGAAGGAAGGTGAGGCCATTGTGGAGAAGCTAAATTAAGTCTTTGCATCAGTCTTCTCTGCAGAGGATATGTGGGAAAATCCCGCACCTGAGCCATTCTTTTTTAAGTGACAAATCTGAGGAACTCTCCCAGATTAAGGTTTCAGTAGAGGAGGTTTTGGATCAAATCGGTAAATTAAACAGTAATAAGTCACCAGGATCAGATGGTATTCATCCAAGAGTTCTGAAGGAACTCAAATATGAAATTGCAAAACTACTAACTGTGGTATATAATCAATGACTTAAATTGGCTTCTGTACCAGATGACTGGAGGATAGCTAATGTGACGCCAATTCTTTAAAAAGGCTTCAGAGGCAACCCTGGCAATTACAGGCCAATAAGCATAACTTCAGTACCAGGAAAACTGGTTGAAACTACAGTAAAGAACAGAATTATCAGACTTATAGATGAACATGATTTGTTGGGGGAAGAGTCAACATGGCTTTTGTAGCGGGAAATAACACCTTGGCAATCTATTAGAATTTTTTTGAGGGACTCAGCAAACATGTGGACAAGGTGATCCAGTGGATATAGTGTACCTAGAATTTAAGAAAGCTTTTTGGCAAGTTCCCTCACCAACGGCTCTTAAGCACAGTAAGCAGTTATGGGATAATGAGGAAGGTCCTCTTGGTTCAATAATTGTTTGAAAGATAGGAAAAAAAAGGTAGGAATAAGTGGTTAGTTTCAGGATGGAGAGAGGTAATTAGCAGTGTTTCCCCAGAATCTGTAGTAGGATCACTGTTATTTACCCCTTTCACATAACACAAGAAGCAGGGTCACCCAATGACATTAACAGGTAGCAGGTTTAAAACAAACAAAAGGAAATACTTCTTCACACAATGCACAGTCGACCTGTGGAACTCATTGCCAGGGGATGTTGTGAAGGCCAAAATTATAACTGGATTAAAAAAATAATTATATAAATTAATGCGGATAGGTTCATTAATAGCTATTAGCCAAGATGGTCAGGGACGCAACCTCATGCTCTGCGTGTCCCTAAGCTTCTGACTGCCAGATGCTGGGACTGGATGATGGAGGATGGATCACTTGATGATTGCCCTTTCTGTTCATGTCCTTTGAAGCATCTGGCATTGACCACTGTCATAAGACAGGATACTGGGCCAGATGGACCATTGGTCTGTCCCAGGATGCCCATTCTTATGTTCTAACTAAGCTATAAACATTGCAATTGCCACACTGAAATAAAACAGTGGTCCAGCAAATCCAATATCCTGTTCCTAATTTGGAATCACAAAAATTCAGACAAGATGCCTTAGACTGGAACTGTGATAGAAATGCTAAATTCGGATGTCTTAGAACTACAATAGAAATTCAAAATCGTTGGTCTATGTTGTAAGACGTTAACTACCTTTGTAGCCGCACCCAGCCATACCCTGTCAGATAGATAACAAGTGACTGTATGTGACTCGGGACTTACTGGCACCGGGAGAATCACTGGGATATGCTGGCACCAGGAGACTCCCATTATGTGTTATAAGTATCCTATGTGCGGTAAATGACCTGTTAAGTATTAGAAAGGAAAAGGATCTGTATGTAAAAAGGAATCTTAAACAAACCTATATAAGCCATCTGTATTTTGTAACAAGGCAAAGTTCCAGAGATCAGCACGGGTACGTGCTGCCTGGGCTTCCCTATAGCAATAGCTTTCTGTGTGTTTGTCACCATTAAAGTTCTGCTCAATCCAACCCAAACTGAGTAGCTGCGTGATATTTTCCACGACACTAATAGTGATTAATGCTGGGTGGTTCAGAGGAAGGGCACACTCGCTCTCTCCTGCCCACAGCTATCACTGCAATATTATACCACAGGAGACTTGTATGCCCTTTAGTATGGGAATTGAGTCCCCTATCATTTTTATCTCATACAGTGTAAATGTAGATGGTATCTGATTCAGACAGACATCTAGTACTTCTATAGATATACATCCCTGTATAAAGTAGGATCCCATATTCACCTTTACTGCATGGCATGTAAAGCCATAGAAATCTTGACAAAAGGAAAATGACTACACAATGTGTCCTCTCTCCATCTGTATTAAGGTGTCACAATCCTCTTTTCAAAAACTGAACATGGAAAAAAGGGTGGAACTGGCAACTGGCCATTCTAAACATCTAAACAGTCTAAACATTTCCCTATGTAAATAGACTAAAGTCTTTTTGGAGGAACTTCAACTTGCACTCCACACTATGACTCGTTTCAGAGGGGTAATAAAGCACAGGTGCTGTCTGTGAACCAAGGCAGCCAGATATGCTACTACTGCTGGAGTTCAGAGAAAGAGACCATCCTGTGGGTTGATAAGGGCCCACCACATAGGGAAGAGCTAGTGTTTCTTGTGGCTGGCCAGCCCTGTTTAGCCAGGAGGCTTTTCAACCACACTGGTCACATGGAACAGGTTGCAAGAGATGGACTGTGGGAATACAGTTTAATGACTACACTCTCAAGAAACATATGGGGTTTTGGATTAATCTATTTTCCACAACAAGTTTGTAAGTGGTGTATATACAAGTTCCAACATCCTACTACAACTCCCAAATTCCTGTTTTTAACCAATTATTATAAGGGACTATTTATTTTCCTTGACCATCTGGCCTTTGATTTATTTTACTTTTCTATGTTTTCTGCCCTACCAAACATCATACATCATTATGACATCATTTTATCCATCTGTCCACATGGCATTGATAGATTTCAATTAGATGGTTCAGAAGTCAGGCAATCCTTAAAGATCCTCAGGTTTTTCTTTCTCAAACTGATCCAGACCAAGACTCCCCACCTCAGAGGAAGGGGAAGAAGTGCATTTGTTATAGTCCTGTAAGTAAGTTTCCACCACAAGAGAATTTGGCAGTGTTACCACAGTGGGTCTTTTCAGATCTGTTTTGGTAACAGCAACATTGAAATACTTCTCAGGTTTTTGAGCCATAATTTTAAGCAGGAGCACCTAGAGATTAAGAAAAAAGGAGCAGGAAGGCAATTGATTTTCCAAACCTATATATGTATCCTACAAGAATTATAGAACAAAATGGTGAAAGCTATGACTACTGCACTTTCAAAGACAGTAAATGATGGGAAAATCCCATGTTTTACAAATCTTATTCTTTTAGTTGTCAAGCAACACTCCCTTAAAGGGTCTGAGATTAAAGGGTGTAATTATTTTTGTTTTCCTGAAACTGAACTCTGCTTTCAAAAGTTTGGGAAACAGTGAGGGAAGGGATGGAATATGTCACAGGTAAAGCATGCTATTAATTAGAGTGCAGAGATCTGAAAAATATAGCAATTCATAGAATGTTTTTTGGAAACTGCTGGATATCAAAGAACTCTACATTCTACATTATTACCTGGGGTGGGTGATCTCACCTCACTTACGATACATTAGTTATTACTGGTCGTTACCATATATAAAATACTATAAATAAACCAATATAATAATCTAGTGACCCATCTACCCCACACAGTCTAGAAGTAGAAGCAGCATAAATATAGAGCATGCTAGATAACATGCTAAATAACATGTATATGTTGCCTCCTATATATGTTGCCAATATTTGCTGTATTATTTCTACCAGCTGTATCTGAGGAAGTGGGCTGAAGCCCACGAAAGCTTATGCCTGCTGAAATTAAATTTGTTAGTCTTTGAAGTATTACAGAACTCTCATTGTTTTGTTATATACAGACTAACACTGCTACCCCTCTGAAATGCTTCCTTTTGTTTCTATGAGGAATACCCCAATAAAAAATGCCATTTAACACTTTGTACTGTACCTTCCTCCCCACAGAAGCTCAGCCATGCAGTAATTATTTCTTTTTCCAAGATTTAACACACCTAAATTATTATTGGAAACAAACTGAAATTAGAAATGTAGCAAATGATGGAAAGGAAAGAGTATCACTGGTTGGCCTTTCAAGTGATGCTTTATCTGTTTAGCCAGTCATTTATCTGTTTAGAAAGTCTGTGCTCTTACTTGCTGCTGTGAGTCATGTTCACAGAATTTCTCCTCATCTTGATATTATGAACCACATAACCATGAATATCAGTGCTGCAAACTTATTATTAGTGTCTGCAGTAGTATCTTGTTGATGAAAAGTATCCATGAATATACTGTAAAATGTTGAGAACTCCCATTTGCTCTCTGGCTATTAACAGTTTCCCAGGTTCACTGAATATTGATTCTGAATAAACAGTGAAATGGAGACAGATTGAAAACCTGACTATAGTAAAGGCCACTTATAAAATTTCAGCCAGTATTCAAGATCATCCCACATGGCAGAGGTTTTGTCCCAGAAACAGCAGGAATGAAGACAAGACACCAGAAATGTGATTTAACTAGCCCACTACTTTATTATTTTAACAGATCTGGGAAATTACTGGGCAAGTACTCATCCTGTGTAGGTCAATCTTCTTTCAGTAATCCATATAATCTGGGGGGTGCTTCCAGTGCCTCTAAACCTTTAACTGAACCATTAACATTAACCTTTAACTGAACCCAGAACCATTGCTGGGACCCACTATCCACTCTTTATACAAGGGATGAAGGTCTGGGGAAAAGGGATGGCTCCTCATTATGCCAGCTATTAGGAGCCCCACCATCTTTTGTTGATGCCCTCTCCTAATCCTGATTCCAATTCTAGTTTATTTTGGCTTCCCCTAGATAACAAATACTTATACTGGAAACCACTGGCAAGTTTTAATTAAATGAACCCCTTACAATCTAACCTGCCCACAAGGTCTCTGAGCCTGCTGATTAGAAGGTGAAAAACCCACCATCCAGTCCAATCTGACAGTGAGGGAAAAGTTCCTTCCCAATACCAAAAGGCAAATAGCGTGATCCCCTCAGAAAGGCCTGGAAAACTGGCCCCACTCTAATCCCAAGATTGTGGTGGGATATTGTTCCCAGGTGCAGAATGATGTCTCAAAGAGGGGAAAGGGTTTATAAATCCTTCTCTTGCATACAGGGAAACCAATGAGATTTTGCTGTGCCCTTCAATCCAGCCAATCAGTACTCAAACCCACAAGGACACTAAAGAGCCCAGGAGAAGATGGGGAGAAATGGAAGTGGCCATCAAAAGAGCCTTGTTGTTCTAACTCCTCTGCTGGCCCAATCAAAGCCTCCTCAATCTCTGAGTTTGCAAGTGGGGAGGAGTAGGGAGGCATTTTTTATTGTCCTATAAAATGACTAAGAAAAAGAACCTGGCAGCTGTCATTTTATAATAATCATGAGAACTGGTTGAAAACTTTCCAATAGAATGTTTTTCCATTGGAAAATACCATTTGTCTAAATTGAAACTTGGTGTGGGAATATGTAGATTTAGATGATAATATCAAAACATTCAATTTCAACATTCTGAGACTGGAATATTTCAATTTTCCATTTCAAAATCCACTTTATTTTATATTATAAAAATGTAAAATTTAAAGAAGTCAAAATAAAAAAATGCAATTTTTTCAGAATGTTTATGTTAAACTGATATGATTTTTTAAAAATTATTTTGTGAGAAATTTCAAAAGCTGATGTTTTGTTCTGATTCAGAATGAAAACAAATTTTGAATGTGTGGAATTTTTTGTAAATCAGAATTCCAGTTCCTGCACAGCTCTAACAATGATAGGACAATTAAATGTCTGTAAATAATAATAATAATAAAAAATTTGCACCAAATTACCATTTGTAGAAGACCTTTCATTCTATAGCATTTTAAAGTGCTTATACACCTTCCCTGCACCCCCTGCACTTGTGTTTCAACTGATAATGCTGATTTCGCAGTCATAATTTCCTTTTCTTTCTTATTTTGATTTTGTGTTTGGAGCCACTCTTCTCTTTTGTTTTTCCATAGTGATCAATAAGCTACTCTATGCTATTATTGCAAGCATTTTAGCTATAACTATAGTGCTACTTCCTGTGATACTTTTTACGGTTTGGAGTCCAAATTCTGGTTTTAGGACACTATTCTGCATTGCAACATACTTCCTCCTTTTGCCTCTGGCTGGATCTTCTGATCAGGGAGTAATAGGAGGGAGGTGTCTTTGCATTCAGGTTCAGGAAACTTAAGCCCCTACTTCTTAGTCACTTTTCAAAATGGCACTTAGCCACGTCTGTCACTTGGCTGCTTTTGAAAATGTTACTCTACCTCAATACACTTAGATAATAAATACATTTGGACTATTCATTCTCATTTAAAACCAGGATTTTCATAGAAATGCTTTTAAATAAGTAATAAATAATGTATGTAAACATTTATTTAGCAATAAATTATTCTATTACTATATATAAACAAAATCAGAACTATGCAATGATTTGTGTCTGAGGCTTAGTTTTAAACCCACAATTACTACAACTTGGATCATTAGCCCCCTGCACCATTTGCCTCTTTCTTATCACCTCTCCCTCTGAACCTCAAGAAGGTACAAACACCTACACACACACACACACACACCCTTGGGATAGTGTGGATTAGGGCTGCATGCTTGGAGTTTGCACTAGAAAGAGTTTGAATTCCTTCAGTAGCTCACTGGCACAATTTATGACAATTCTTTATTTCATCATATCCTGAGGGAAGAACACACCTGGAAAGGGGCCTTGTCCAAAAGCGTTTTAGTCCCTTGAAAACGTTTCTTTGCAATTCTGAGTAAAGTGGAAAATACATTACTGTATTCTTTGCCAGATTAACAACAATGGTTAATAATCCTTCCTCTTATATTGAAAATATATCATAGAATATCTGAAAAAACCACAAAGAATAAGTTGATGTATTCATTTTCTTGTACATTGAAGTGTTAGGGAGGGGGGGCATTTCTATCCCCTCTAGCTGACATCCCAGATCAGCCTTTCCTAGGTCACTTCTTACCGCTCATCCCCCACTGCGCCAGTGGTCTCTTCAATTTGGGGCATGGTCACAGCTCTCTCCTCTCCTTGCAGAGGGCTGTTCAAGTAGTCCCAGTGGGTATGTCTACTCTGCAATAAAATACCCACAGCTAGCCCATGTCAGCTGACTTGGGCTCAGGCTGCAGGGCTATAAAACTGCACTGTAGACATTTGGGCTTGGGTGCAGGATCCTCCCTCATGAGGTCCCAGAACCTGGGCTCTATCCTGAGGCTCTGACCTGTACCCGAACACCTACATTGCAATTTTATAGCCCCACAGCCCATAACCTGCAAGCTTGAGTCAGCTGACGATGGGTGTTGTATAGCCGTGTAGACATAGCCCAATATTTACATAATCAGTCGGGGCTTCCCAGTTCCTTTTGCATTGTCCAGAGATTTCCCCCTTGTCAGGGAGAAGGGGAGAAAATAAAGGGCTCAAGCTCCTGGTTCTCCAATTGGGCCTAACCCAGAATCCAGGTCCTTCCCTTATGAATTCCTGTATCCCAGCAGGTATTAACTGGCTTCATTCCTTCACACAGTCCCTCCTTCACTCTCTCCCGCTTGACTACCAAAGTCCCATTTTAAGTAGGTCCTTCATTTGGAGCATATTCTAGAACTGCTGAGGGGAGAGGCCTTCTTGGCCCAGTTTTATTCCATCATTCCTTTAGTCTTAGTGAGGGGTTTGTAAACCCCACCACAGAGCCCTTATGCCAGTACAGAATAGCTAGAGCATGGTGTACTTTGGCCACATCCTCTTTTTCCCCTAACCTTCCCCATCCCCCGTACTGCGGAACAGGGAGATGCCAGTGAAGGGTTTCATTCTGTGCTTGAGTTGCTCCATCTATAAAACGGCTTAATAATACTTACCACCTTTCTATAGCACTTTCGGATTTATGGATGAAAAGCTCTTAAATAAGTTTGATATTATTATTATTATTTCTATTTTTGAAGAGTTGGTTGAAAATGGAAATAGTAAAAATCCTCCCCTCTTCCTGATTGTTAACAGAACATTTTTTTCCAGTGACAAATTTCAGACCAGCCTGAGTTATTTTATTAAAATAAATAGGTTGGTGTTAGGGAAGCTTACAGGCTGTCAATAGGTACCTTTCATGAGCACTAAATTAACTTAAAAAGAAAGAAAACATCAATTGTTCAAAGCATAAATGGACAAATCATAAGCCCATGCACACCTCTCGAGTGCCCATCATTCTGAGAGAATAACTCATTTTAGTTCCAGAGTTACTTACATTCCACATAAATCTGGTGTCCCCTCCTTTGTCCTTTGTATCTCTTTTTTGGTTAACATTCCATTCCATACTTGGGGCTTATTAGACAGAGAAATGCAGTCCCATCAAAGTTAATGGGAGATTGGCCATTTGACTTCAATACAATGAGGAGTTGACCGAAAGAGTCAAAACAAATAAAAAATAAATGTTATAATACATAGTGTTTTTATCCTATCCCTGTACTATACCAAGGCAACATATATGTCTTTTTTTTAATGTTTTAGTTGTTTTCAATCTGTTGCCTCAGCTTTGTCTAATTCTTGGCTTCTTTGGAATGTCTTTTAAAATAAATAGTTGTTTGTCACTGTATATGGCATTCTCAGTCTGAGAACTTTTTAATTCCCCTTTGACTTGCTTGTGGGAGTATTGGTAGTAAGAAAAATGTTTCACCTTAAGCCTACAGGCCCCAAGCCCTGCTTTTGTGACATTCCACTAGGAACAAAACAAAGAAAATCTGTTCCTTTTATATTTTCTCTCTCTTGTAATCTATACTGGTTGACATGTCATATTTAGAAAACCTCTGTCCCTGGAGGTCAAGCCTGAGAAAATGTTTTACAATATTTCACTGTGTTATGAGATATAATCTAATGAGCTCAACAAACATTCTATAAATTAGCAAGAACAGATTATGCTTTATTTATCCATGCATGTGCCATTCCCTACACCCCCCTTTGCCCTGCATACTCACACGTTTCACTGATCAATTAATATATTTCTTTATGAAAATGTAGTATATATATTTTTAAATAATTCCATGGGCAACACCAACAAAACTGGTATATGGGCAAGGTGGACGAAAGCAATATGATCAAAACTGATCCCTGAGAGTCAGTGTGGGACTAAAAATCAAGGACTTTTACTTTTAAACAATTACAACTCCAGAGTAGACATGTCTTTGTGTGAAAGTTGTAAGAAGTTGGCAGAATCAAATCTTTGTATAATATTCCTTTTAGGATCAGATTCTGCTCTTTTATATCAGTGCAATCCAGAGTAACTCAGATGCTTCAATGCAGTCATTCTAGATTTAAACTGGTTTAACAGAGAGCAGAATCTGACTATTAGAATTTTAGGGCAAAATTCTACATATTCTGAGGTGCTATTTAAGTTAATAGGTTTTCCTGTGGACAAGTTAGTATTAACATTTAACCCATAAAGTATAAAAAGTGTGAGTGAGTGAGAGAAGCCTTTGGGTAGATCTTAGTCAAGGGAGATATATTGGTCTTTTACCAGTAAGAATTTTAAATATTGGACTGATAAAAGATTTGCATGGAATTAATTCACTCTTGTCTTTATTATAAATTATTATGTATACTTTTTTCTTTTAAATTACACATGCTTGAGGACCTGCATTTCACATAACATACAACTTGTAAGTAATTTATTCCCTAAACTAGTTCCATAAAACTTTTTGAATTTAGAATCATAGTTGCCATATACTGTTCTTTATACTTCAAGGGTGAAATTCTGGTTCCATCAAAGTCAGTGGCAATTTCTTTTTCATTGGGGCCAGAATTCCCTGCCTCCACAAACTTCAGTAATATGTTGCACCCCTAATATAAAGCTAAGATTTCCATTCAGCCCTAAATGATGATGGCTACATGCTTGTGCAAGAGAATAAAAACATTCTTTATATCCTGAAATTGGCTATGTGGATCTTGGGTCTAGTTGGGTCGGGGCAAGAAGGGGCTATTTTTCCTGCTTACTCCCTCCCCAGTATCTGTGGATGGGAAGTGCATCCCCACGTACTTGCAGGCCATAGTGGATGTGACAATGCATTGTGAGTAGTAATTGATAATCTGAGATTGTTTGCTTCTATTTTTGGGTTCCTGTCTTAAGATGTAAATTAATTTTCAGAGGATGGGCCCTGAGCAATGTCAGAAAATCAGGCTCCTTTATGGCACTTCAAGTGCAATTCATTCAGAATGTTTTGGAAGTTTGGAGCCATATGTGCTAAAACTTAACTCGTAACGTCTATTATTGGCTAATGATAATTAAATACAAAAATCCCTAAATGCATGTCCACAATGAAATACATGTTTTAAATAGTCTTTAAATACACATGTATATTATACAAAAGTCCTTACATCATAGATGACCCTTTTCAGTTTGTCAGCTGAATATTATGTATATTCATACTGTATAAAATTGCATGCACCTACAGATTGTACATATGTTCTTCTTGTGTTTATTTCCATCTTTTTTCTAATATATTTTATGAGGATGAAACTATATTAAAATTCACAGACTGCCAGCTAGACAATTCTCTGTTCTCCACAGTAGGTGGCTATATATATATATATATATATATATATATATATATAATACTTAATCCCATATTCACACATGCACAAAAACAAACCATTAAAATAACATCCAAGGGTAATTTTTTTTAGTGTTCCATGGGAATTTAGCCATTCAACTCCTATTAATGTTAATGAGTCATATGGATACAGTCCTGTATGATGTTCTTTAAAATATACAGGGAAAGGATTTGTTTTAAATCACTAGAAGACAGAAAATGAGAATTAAAGCTAAAATGTCATTCTTTACTCAGCCTGCTGTGATTAGGGATTCCAGTTAAAATGGGCAGTTAAAATCTCAAAAGAGTGAAGGTTTGTGTTTCACTAAATTCAGGCAAATAGTACAAAACATTTTCCATGAACATGGACACAATTTTTAAAAATGATTTTGCTTTAGCTATTTTTGAACTCCTTTTGCGTTCACTATCTACTTTCTATTTGTGTGACTGAGTTTCACCAGTATGAATGGTCACAAATTTAAAAAATGCATGAGCAAGTATTTGCAGAAACTGATTTTTAAATTCACACTTATCACTGTTCATGCCAGAACTACTTGTGGACTCATCTACTCACAAACAGAATCAATATTTATTTGACCAATCACAACTAAGCAATGTAGTTCACATATAGAGTACTATCATACATCTATTTGGAGTCTGAGGGGCCTGGGCGATGTTGAGCTGGATTGTGGCACTATTTTACGGCAACTGGACCTGGTACAATCAATTAGTGGTGTCAAAGCAATGATTCCAGCTCTCATGAGAACACAATGCATTATATTGCCTCACAGAGCAATTTCTGGGTCCCCAATCTCCCTTTGCCATTCCCCTTATTTACTAACTCCCATCTTCC
This sequence comes from Emydura macquarii macquarii, assembly GCF_026122565.2. NCBI lineage: Eukaryota > Metazoa > Chordata > Testudines > Chelidae > Emydura > Emydura macquarii. The sequence continues at coordinate 249,299 of NW_027131934.1, read as the reverse complement.
CTCTCTCTTCTCATTGTTATCTTGGGCAAGTCACTTAACCTCACTAGACCTCACTTTTGTCATCTGTGAAATAGGACAATAATTCTTAACCACCTTGTCAAAGAGCTCCTTGAATATGGTGCGTAGTGGGAATGACAAGAGTAATCTCATACAATAAGAACTCACTTCAAACCGTGATTTCCAGCTATAACTCTGAATTTCCTGCTCCTGTGAGTTAAAACACATATCTTAGCATTTGGAGTTTTTTAAAAAACATCTTTGTGATAGCCAAGGGAAGCACAAATAAGGGAATAAATAAAAGATATATCCATGTATGGCCTGGGAGATTTCTAGTAAACTAGATTATAGTTTTATTTATAGATCATATTTTTTAAAAATACAAAGGGTAGTTCTGGTGGCTAGGGACTACTATGGTGTTACCTAACATCACAGTGTTAACATGCCAATTACCATCATTGCTGACAGCCACCAGCAACTGAACTGGAGATATCTAGCCCTGAAAATGTGCATCTACAGCTTGAGCTAAAGGATCTGTAACTAGTGATGGTAACAGACTCACATCAACCTGAGCACAAAGTGGACACAAAACACAGACCGACCAGCAAATTACATTAGCACTGTAAGTATTGGTTTGTTGTGAAGAGCATTTATTATAATGTGACATGATACAATATGCAATTTATGAGGATGGGCTGGATAGATAATCCACCCAAATTTTAACATCTGCACCATTTTGAGATTGAAACCTGTCAAACAGAGCTGAGCATAGGGACAATGTCTTCCTCTATATAGTGCACAGTACTACGCATACTAATAGAACTCAATAAATAACAGTGATTATAGGAAACGAATGCTTGTTGTTACCTTCTTGTTTTAGAAGATAACCTAAGGGCATTAGTGGGCATGATGAGAACATAGGTGTATAAATCATGAGAGGATTGTCGGAAAGGATACAGTTCTAATTCAATAAGGAAACTTGGGTTGTTAAGGAATGCAGGAGTGGCCCATAGGTATTTATACTATACTGTGACCTATTTTATTATATTTTCATCCAACACAGGATGAAATGCTGTAAAAATGTTTGTCAATAATAACTGTATATAGAGTACTTCAAGGTTCTAAGAGCCACATACAGTATAATAGTTTAGTATTGCACTTCTTTACCATCTGAGATATTAAAAGAACACTGACTAAATATCTCCTCTAAAGGCTATATAGCTGAGAGGTTATTAAGAAATCCTGTTTTTGCCTTGAGGGGGTTCAGTTTAGTCTCCATACCTGCAGATAACTGTTGTGTGCTCAGCTTTTGAAGGATGCATCACTTTCAAAGCAAAGGCAGAGGAATGCTAATAAATCACATCTTTATGAAATATTCATTAATTCAGTAAGTTCTTTACAAGGCTGCTGCCAAAGCAGTGCACGGTGACAAATTACATTTTCACACACACAGGAAATGGTTGACAAGATACATTGTCTATATAGAGGGTTTCCTGAATGGTCACGTATAAAGCTAACCAACAAAAGTTGTTTACACTATTAAGCAAGCAGGACAAAAGAGCAGCTGTCTATGTCGCTGCCAAGTCTCAGTACCTCCTCTTGTATGAGGAATTTTCCTCCCAGCATAGACCCACTTTCATCTTGTAAAAGTTTTAATGTATTAAGTATTAGGCAATTTATTCTTTCCCTAGCTTGCTGTTAGAGTGAGGTCAGCTCATAGGAAACAAGTGAGCCATCCCTGTGCCCATTGCTGTATCTCATGAAAGGATGTTGACTCACCTTCAGGTGTCTCCTATTCATGTGTCAGCAGCTGTCAGAAATACACCGCACAAAAACTAGTTGAATGTTCCTTCACTAGAGAGTCAAAGTGAATCTCTCTCTCTTGATTGCTTCTTTCATCTCCCTGGCAATCTGAAAGCAACCCCTGGGCAGCAAGAACACTGGAGTCAGCCTTGCTGTGCTCCATCTTGTCCACAATTGCCCTGTAAAGCAACACCATGATAAAGGACAGTATTTGTGTGAAGTCACACAAAGGGTACATCTTTCATTACTAGGCATGTATCTTTTGAATGGTGCAGGGAGAGAGGAATGACATTGATTTACAATGACTTGAAGGCAAAGTTTACCGAAAGTAGCCAGAGCCAATACAATGTAACTGAACTCTTTCCCTGCCCTAGGAGGTACAGAATATATAAGACCTGTTTGCTAACTGAGCTTTCTTTAATTATAGTGTTCACTAATGATTTATTTAGAAGTAAACTCCCATTTAGACAATATAACTATGGATGATCAAACTGTTCATTACAAATACAGCCCCATTACTGGTTAGCAAACAGTACATGAACTGAGTGATTTCCAGTAAAGTACTTGTTATAACTATTCTCAGAGTTTGTGAATAAATTTCAGACTATGGATTATTTGAGAATGTTTGCTTTGACTTATCACTTTTACCTAGTCATACTATATGATTGATGATTCCAGTTATAGTATCATTTCTGATCTCTCATTAGATGACATTTTTATTGTTGTTCTATTATAATAGCTCCCAGAATGTGGTACTCACTGTTGATACACTTCAGAAGACAGTCACTGGACTGAAAACCATAAAGTCTAATACTTCTAACTAGCATTTTTAAATGGGAGAATAATAAATGACAAATAATGGGCAACAGACTCTGGTATACATGTTCAGATGAATAATCATTTGTGTGAAAATCTGTGAAACTTTTGGGATTCGTGTATATCTTTATGATTATCTGGCTGTGGTACAATGCTTACGAATAATTAATTGAACTTGGTGTATTTTTACTCACAAAAATCTGATGTTCTTTTAATAGACTCTAGTTTTGATCAATAAAATCCAAATAGGGTAAAAAAATCTCCAACCTTCAGATCTTAATTCCAGCTGAAAAAATTGCTTTTTTTGTATTCAGAAGTGTTTGAGTCTCTCTCACTGATGTCTTACAATAAAGAAAGAATATAAAAATAATACATAAAACACCCTGCTTTCATACAGTGCTTTAAAAAAAAATCCACACCTTAAACCATAGCTCAAACTTTTTCAGAACACTGACATTCATATTGAAGTTTTGTGCAATATTATTTAAAAACAAAATTTATTTGATATTTAGCAGAAAGCTAAATATCATCAGAAATGGCATCAGAAAGTGAAACTACCCTCACTTCTGTTTTGAGGAGAGAGGTGAAAAATATGAAGAATTGTCATCTATCTTGTATAATAAAAAACTAAAGTTAGCATCTTTTTAAAATTAACCTTTAATAAACGGTAGAGTTGCAGTCTACTTGAGCTCCAGTTTATATGTTTCAGTATCCTGAACTATGTCTGTATCCAGATTTGAATCTGAACTTTTATAAAGTTCAAAGTAGTTGAGATCATGGGATGTTTTTGGTTTAGGCCTGTCTCTACATGTTATTTTTGCAATTTATATATACTCACCAAGTGTTTCAAATAGAGTAAATGCTATATATCACAGTACTGGAGTTGTGCAAAAGATTCTACTCTCAAAGTAAAATAAATCCTTTTTGTCATTTCACCAGTTCTGCTTAGGTTCAGACAACTTTGGAATTTTACATGAAATTTCATAGCAGCAGAAAAAGATGTTTTGTAACTGAGAGTTAAGTTCTTTATTCCCTGGTATAAAATAGGAAAAAAATACAGAGATTTGTGTAGCTCTACTATACCTTGTCCTTGAGTACCTAAGAACTACAAATAACTTTGCTCTGAATTTAGCCATGTCAGTATAGCCAATATACTCTTCCAGTTTTGGATGTTTCATAGTCATAATAGTATCAGTGTTCTGTGAGCTTTGATGGTTGTTCTTCGGCAATGAAGCCCAGATCAAGAAAAGAACTTACGTCTCACTCCAAATTTAGGCACATCAGTCTAAAATTTAGGTTCCACTGAGATCTTCAAAACCCCTGTTCAGCTGCTACCTATCGCTGGAGGCATCCACCCTCTCTCAGTGCCAAAATATTTGCTGTAAAAGCACCTACATTTCTGCCTTTAGGTTTATGTGCAGCTGCCTCAGGCACCTAATTCCCACCATGATCCTCAAACCATATGAAGATGGCATCCCCTTGCCATAACTGTTAGCCCAGTGGTTAGGGTATTCACCCAGGATGTAGAGGATCCCCATTCAATTCCCCACTCTACCAGATGAGATGAAGGGATTTGAATTTGGGTTTTTCATCCCCTACATAAGTGATCTAAACACTGATGTATGGGATATACTTGTATGGGGGCTCTCTCAATTTTCCCTGTTGACGCTGTACCACTGTATATAAATAATTACATATGTAAAAGGACAGAGTGCAAATTCTATAGTCCAGTGTTATGGCTCTTACCTGAGAGACAGTCACCTTTATTCAAATCCCTTCTCCTTATAAGGCAAAGGAGGGAATTCAATTGAATTGTCCTAAATTCTAGGTTTGCTTTCTAAGCATTGGTCTGAAGTTATAAAGGGGGCTTCCTTCCTCACCACTCCGCAATCCATTGTATGGTTAATTAGGGGCTAATCATACAGGTTAACTGTGCAGTGAAGACATACACTGAGTGAGGAGCATGGGCCAGAGAATCTGACCCTGACTCTTCTGGACTCTTCTACATAGTGAAGATATTACCTCATTGGCCAAATTAAATCCTCATTCTCTTTATAAACTTGACAGCAAAATGCTCAGATGAAACACAAAGTTCACTTACATATGGTTTTACATTTTTAAAGTGTTACACAAACATCAATTACTTGATCGAGTTTGCTTGTTTTTTTTCTCTTCTGAGTTTCACCTCATTCTGTGTCCCTGTTTTATTTTTCACCTGATGCTGTGAGAGTAGGAAACTAATTGAAGAATCCTGAATTCTGACATTTTTTCAGTTATATTTAAATACTTCTATGTATCATATCCACCACCCCTTGTTTCCCTGTGAAATTATTACATTGATTCTACAGTATCATTTTTATACTATTTTATATGTCATATTTATGTTGCTGAGTTTATTTGGATTTCAAAGCGAACAGAGTAAAAGCTACTGTTAATTGCAGATCCAAAGTTCAGAATTTTGTGTTGGCAGCAACAGGTGAAGATATAGCTAACATAAAAGCAGAATTCCACATGCTTCTTCAGGTGATAGTGTTATTATCAGGTAAAGGCATGGAGTTGCACTCTACAGTTCAGTCGTAGTGCTGTGAAAGCTGGCCTTGCCCCCGGAACCCTAATTTGCAGGGGAATGCGTAAATGGGAGAAGCTGGCCTCACAGAGTTCTGGTTAGCTATAGAGCTCACAGGAAATCCCACCCCATTTCCTCATCCAGCTCTCCTCAGGGACATAGCAGATCAAGAGTCTGAGCTCTGGTCTGGGGGATAGGCCCAAGGAACGACCTGAAGAGTTCCCTGTGTGCCTGTCTCACATGGAAGAAGCCCAAAGGAAAGGAGATGCCCTGATTTGGTATAATGCTAAGGTGCACTGGGACAGGTTGCTGATAAAGCTGATTGTAACTGATGAAGATATTGAAGTGATTTCTGGTTGAATTCCTGTCTACTGGAGGCTTCTTCACCACAAGACAAATTGGCAGCATTTGGAACTAACTACCAGCAAGAGGAAGCCTCACCACAGAGGGAAAACACATGCCTGAATTTGCTGGATAAATATATACTGTAAAGTAATATTATTTTAAGCTATTTTTCATTGTAAAATGCTTTTGGTTTGGATACCAGATGGTATTTATCCAAGAATTCTGGAGGAATTCAGATATGAAATTGCAAAACTACTATCTGTAGTATGTAACCTATCACTGAAATTGGCTTCTGTATCAGATGACTGGAAGGCAGCTAATATAATACCAATTTTTAAAATTTTTAAAAAATTTAAAGAGCCTTTTAAAAAAATGCTCCAAAGAGGAACTTGGCAATTACAGTACAAGCAAATTGATAGAAACTATAGTAAAGAACAGAATTTAAAGAACAGAATTATCAGACACATAGCTTGGGGAAAAGTCAACACAGCTTTTGTAAAGGGAAGTTGTGCCTTATCAATCTATTAGAATTCTGTGAGAGAGTCAACAAACATTTGGATAAGGGTGCTCCAGTCAATACAGTTTACTTGGATTTTCAGAAGGCCTGTGACTACATCCTGCACCAAAGGCTCTTAAGGAAACAATTTATGCATGGTATAAGAGGGACGGTCCTCTCATGGATCAGTAACTGTTTGAAAGGTAGGAAACAAAAGGTAAGAATAAATAGTCGGTTTTCACAATGGTGAGACATGAACAGTGGTTCCCCCAAAGATCTGTACTTGGACCTGTGTTGTTCAACATAGTTGTTAATGATCTGGGAAAAAAAGGGGGGGAACAGTGAAGTGACAAAGTTTGCAAATGATACAAAATTATTCAAGATTGCAATCAGCTGTGAATTTAAATAAGAGTTACAAAGGGATCTCACAAAATTAGGTGTCTTTGAACAAAATGACAGGTGAATTTTAGCATTGATAAGTTCTAAGTATTGCACATTGGAAAAAATAATCTCAACTATACATATATAATGATGGGTTCTAAATTAGCTGTTATCACACAAGAAAGAGATCTTGGAGTCACCATGGATACTTCTCTGAAAACTTCCATTCAATGTGCAGCAGTAGTCAAAAAGTCTAACTGTATGTTAGGAACTATTACAAAAGGGATTGAAAATAAGACAGAAAATATCATAACGCCACTATATAAATCCATGGTGCATTCACACCTTGAATACTGTGTGCAATTCTGATCATCCCATCTCAGAAAAGAGATAATGGAACTGGAAAAGGTTCCGAGAAGGGCAACAAAGATGATCAAAGATATGTAATGGCTTCCATATGAGGAGAGACTAAAAAGATTAGGGTCGTTCATCTTAGAAAGAGAGGACTAAGGGGAGATATGATAGAGGTCTATAAAATCATGAATGGTATGCAAAAAGTGAATAAAGAAGTGTTATTTACCCTTTCACACAATACAAAAACCAGAGGTCACCTGATTAAATTAATAGGTAGCAGGTTTAATAAAAACAGGAGGAAGTACTTTTTCACACAATGCACAGCTAACATGTGGGACTCATTGCCATAGGGTGTTGTGATGGCAAAAGGTATACTTGAGTTAAAAAAGGAACTGGATATGTTCATGGAGGATAGATCCATCACTGGTTATTGCCAAGATGGCCCATTCTAGGGGCGACCTGAAACCTCTGGCTACCAAAGGCCGAGTGGAAGACAGGGATGGATCACTTCATAATTTCCCTGTTTTGTACGCTACCTTGAATCTCCAACAATGGCCCATGCCAGAGCCAGGATACTGGGCAAAATGGACCATGGTCTGACCCAGTATGGCCGTTCTTATGTTTTTTGGGTGTGGGGTTTGAAGTTTGTTTGTTTTTAATTATTAAAATAATAATGAAATAAGCATAGGCTTGGGAGTCAAGAATGTAACTTCTACCAGTGACTCAGTGTGCAGCCGTAGGCAAGTGATTTCACCTCTCTGCTTCTCTTTATTTATCTCTATCTTTGGGATAATACAGTATTTACCATACCCCAGCAGGTGTAAAATATTAATTAGTATTTCTATATAACATTTTTGAAAAGCAAAGTGCTATATAAAAGCTAAGTATTAACATTTTTTATTATATAACATTAGAGAATAAAAAGATATTGCCATTTGCCTTTTAATATACATGGGAACAAGGAGCTATAACTCTATTGTATATCAACCAGCTAATGTTTTGAGCTGTTAGGAGTTTTTCCTCACTGACTGCTATTTAGTGCTAGCACTTGTGTATTCTCCATTGATCTTGGTCCAGATTTGATCCTGTACCAAGATCTGCTTAGCATGGTGGGAGTGGAAGGGTGGCTTACAGAAGCTGAGTAAATTTCCCTGGTTCTTTGGGTTGACGTGCTGTCCTGGTCCCAGTATAGGTTAGAACACATGTAGGAATAAAATTGTAATTGTAACCCTGTAGCTTAATTCATAGCTTTTAATTGTAATTGTAACCCTGTAGATTAATTCATAGCTTTTAATTCATACCCTTATTTGTGTCAACCTCTATATGGTTATTATTGAAATCGTGTAACATTTGAACTTCTCTCAGTCATATTCCATATTGTGAATATAAAACCCCATTTTGACCTATGTACTCCATCTTGTGTAAAAACCCCATTTTGACCCTATGTACTCCATCTTGTGTCAAACCCTTTCTAAACCTTTAGATGAATAAGATAATTATCTGAACAAGGTATGAATGGAGGGTGTATGTGTGTGTGAGTCAGACCCAAACTGCCAGCTTGTCTTGATGAAGTTGTCCTGATGAAGTGTGAAGTCCATCCTAGGCTGAAGAGTGTGAACATAGCCCCAAAAAGCAAAGAAGGATCCACCCCAGAAAAACTTAATCAAACTTAATCAAAGACATCAAAGAACAAGCTGAAAGTCACGTCTGCTATTGTACCTGCAATCAAGGGTCACAGAGAAGCGACGTGACACAGCAGAACTGAAAAACCTATAAAAGACTGGGTGAGATTTCAAGGCTTTGAGGAAAAACAGCGTTCTACACATCATCTATAGAAGAGCGTCGGTGCGCGCCCGACAAGGACCCTGCTCTCCTCGTGCCCAGCTTCCCTGGCCAGGTAGCTGCCACGAGCCACGAACTCCAGCAACGAACCCTAGCTACGATCTCAAGCCACAATCAGGACTGGTAGCTATATATAACTATAGAACGCTTTCTGGTACGTTTGGGCGCGTGTATGTGTGTGTATGTGTGTGTGTGTAGGTTTAAGTTAGTTATTACTTTAGTTTTTGTCAATAAATGCGGCATACTGCCTTTTCCCCTTGAAAAAGTCCCGAGTGCTTAATTGTGCACAACACACACTTGGGACCATATGTGAGCTAAGGATTGCTGGTGCACATTATCACACAATATGCTACTACACTAGAAGTTCCAGGGCAGGGCTGGTAACGATATCAACAATAAAAGCTTTGTCCCTGTTGGGGACTCCCTGACACTGGAAAAAACTTCATCTGGGGAAATACACAGATCTTTTTACCACAGGCATAGCACAAAGACAGCAGTTGGGCTGAGAGAACCTGGCCTTTCAGTTTTTCCATATACAAAGATTAATTATACTTTCAATCAGAATTTCTTTATTTTTAGATTAAGGGAAACAACAAAACAAAGAACCAAAGTAAAGTCTACATTAGAAAACACAGCGTATGTCTCCTCTATAATTGAAATCATATGGCAACACCTCTTCCTTGTAAAACAGTGATGTATATATTAGAAATTTACAGCCAACATATAGCAGCTGAGGATCTGGCCCTAACACAGACAAAAACAAAAACAAAGTCACAAATTATATAGCTACATCCACCAAAACAGAACACAGAAGATTTACAAACTATAATATTCCAAGCACAAATCAAGGCTGCAGGCAATGTAGCAGTTGGCTTTGTTATGCTAAGTATACCTCATACCTTGCCAAGGGGCAGCATTGGTGTCTGTTGTCATACGTATGCTTTCCTATCGTATCAGCTAGAGAAAAAATGCCTGAGAGCACCTTCGTAGTACGGATTGTATTGAAAATCCATACCTGTGCTAGCAGCAAGAACTTGAATTAAATAGTGTGCTATGCCTGTGACTCTGTTTTCATACTTCTGGAGAAATAACTGCCGAGGGACACAAACAAGAAAACTATAAAATCCCACAGTGAGATTTAATCTACAGGTTAAATGAACTCACAGTAGTAGAGATGAATGTAGCGTTTGCCCACCTAATACTACCATAACAAATCAGGAAAAGAGAAGGAAAGAGAGAGAATCACAGTTATAGATAACAGATGCCATATGTCCTTCTGCAATGAGGTAACAAATCTTGCAATGACAACATGCTGAGATTTTGACGGCTGGTTCCTGATGCAGTGTGTGGGAGACTCTAACAGTGGTCTTTTATGGACCACTCCATAAACTGCTTCCATGTGTCCTTGGACAGGTGAGTGTAATCCTATTGGAAACCTGTACTAGAGAGCAGCTGTAAAGTACCTAGCACAGGAGCTGAATACATACTAAATATAAAGACTAGTTCCTCCAGTGTGCTTACCTTGAGTTATTTGTTTGCACATCTCTGGGACCAGTGCAGGCTGTGATCTAAAACAGTCCCATTGCTTCCACCATTGTTTTCCTTTGGTGTCCAAAGTGATGGTTTCCTAGGGGAGTCCATATTCAGCTATTCTTGTTGAACCAAGAAAAATATAGGTGTGAGAGTGGATCCTAAGAATGTAATGGAGGAGCAGTGGGAATCAGCTAGTATCTTATTTATTTTTGTATATTCAAATATATAAAAAATATCTCACAAGGTCCTTTCTATGCTGTGGGTGCCTATCACAAAAATAAAAACACACAGTGTAACGTGTAGTAGGGGAAAGGACTGTCTATATATGAATCTATAGCCTCCAAACCTGAAGTAACTTTGAAGGTCATAGACTGCCTCTCCATCCCCTTCTGCCACAAGGCAAAATAGGCTCCCTCTCTCGTTGTGGGGTGCTGACTGAGCTTAAGGCCTGAATTGGCCCAGATGAAAAAAAATATAATTGCTAGAGAAAGCCCCTATCATTTCATCTGGAGCATTGGCTGTCTGGATCATTTCAGACTCCAGTCTTTTCTGTTTATAACTTGTCTTATTGACCCACACTGACCTGATTCTCCCCTAAGCATAACTACAGGAATGGAGCTCCTGGAATTTGGTAAGCAGGCTTCCTGACTGATCAGGTAGTAGATTATTCTTCTGACTGATGATTGACCTTCTTAGGAGAAAGTAACTGAGGAAGAGGGAGAGGGAGAAAAATCCAGAATTAGTTCACATGAGTGAAGTTTTATCTTCAGTTTGCTCTAGATTGGGTTCTAAAGTAGTAAAGCTCAGCTTGCATATTTTCATGAATTTGGGGCTTGTGTCTGCAAAGTACTGATCTCTCTGACCCCAGTCCTGCAAAATCTCATGTGCTGAAATAAAACCTGGGAATATGGGACTACTCACATGCTCAACTTCAATCGCACGTTTGTATGCTTTGTTAGATTGGAACCAGAATGCTTAGACTTTTTCAGGATTGGGATCTCAGGCAGGAAAGGAAACAGAAAATAAAAGGTTAAAACAGAGAAGTATTCTAAAAAATTAAGCAGATGCTAGGCAGACCTGTGACCGTGATATAAGGGGCCCTGCATATGCCCATGCATATGATAAAAGGAAACAGGTGCATGTGTATAGCGGCCTTTAACTACCTGAAAGGGGGTTCAGGTGCATGTGTACCCTGAGGGATGCAGTATGCCTCGTTTCGGTGCTGAGTTTTGTAGTTTGTGTCAGTTGTGGTGCCCAGGGTCTCCTTCCCATGGGGATTATCAGTAGTAGGGTGGGATATGAGAGTAACCTGTGGTGGTTGTGTTAGATGAAATCCTGTGTGTAAGGGCAAAAGGATTGTAAAATGTAGTAGGTATGGGGTTATTTTTGTGGCATAGTCCCAATATCTGAGTGTGACAGGGTCTATATAACTCACTTCAACACAAATTCTGTCTTGCAAAGAGAAGTTGTTAGACTCTGTCCTATTCTTTGAGCATTCTGCACAATCTGCAAAGGCAGAGTGTAAGTGTAAGTATTACAGGCATTGCTCAAAGAAAAGCAGAGTGAGGGCTGTAAGGGTCTAGAACCCAGGTCTGCAGGGCACGATGTGACAGACACTTCTATGCTACCACTTGGCAGCTATCAGAAAGCTGCAATCCATGCACTATAAACCCTGGAGGACGAAGCACCACAAAAAGTGCTGCCCACAGAAGACCTGATTGGTAGCAACGCCCCATGACCTCTGATTGGTCCAGGAGCTCTAATTAAGCATGGAAGGCATTCAAGGAAGCTCTCTGTACAACTTGGCAGTACCTGGTTTGTTGTAGCAACAGACCTCTCACTCCCTGCTTTGGGCCCTGGTCCTGATCCCTGGCTACACTCCTAAATCCTGATTAAATGCCTGACTCTTGCTCTGACCTTAAGTTGGGCTCCTGGTACTATCTGCTAGGCCAGACTCCACTTATCCTTGTTGTGACAAAGGTTGTGTTGGTGTTTATTTTAAAGCTGTCTCTCCTTGTTTCCAGAGGCTTGCATTTTGCTAATTTGGTGCTTTGAAAGGGCATGACTTCACCAGACAATCTTAATTTAGCGTTAACAAGTATCATTTTTGGGGAGAGAATTTCCCAGTTTTTTAATAGAAAGCGAAATGTTTGTTTGTTTTTGTCTTTTTCTAGGAGTAATGGTGATTTAGGAAGCTGTAAGCTATCGTGTAGATTTGCAATTGTGGTGCTACTGTTTCTAGATAAAAGTCAAGGAACCGATGTACTTCCCAAGTGCTCCTGCCTCCCTACACTTTGTGGTAGTTAGGATGACCAGATAGCAAGTGTGAAAAATTGAGACGATGGTGGGGTGAGGGTAATAGGCGCCTATATAAGACAAAACCCCAAATATCAGGATCGTCCCTATAAAATCGGGACCTCTGGTCACCCTAGTTGTAGTGGAATGGTGATAATGGTTGTGCTTTGAAATGTTTGGTGCATGTAGTTGCTGATGGGGCAAGGAGAGAAATCAGACATTATGTAGATCCCAAAATCTGGCAGTTTTCTATTCCATTCTGCTTGCACTAACTTTAAGCATCTGAGAGAAGACTGGTGTGGCACTCTCCTTCTCAATCTCCTGCAACATCTAGCGTCCCTCACCACACACTTCCAGCTAACATCCCCCTTCTGATTCCTATGCCATTAGCTCATAAACAGCTGCTCCTTGCTGTCCGGTGCTCTCTGCTACTGGGTACATATTATAGTCAGCAGCTTATTAGAAGATCTTTCACTTCCTTGCTTTTGTAGGCCAAGCTGTATGCCAAGCTAGGTCCTGCACTCCCAACTATGGGCCTTCTGCTCCAGCCAGGCCTCTCCAGCCATGCACCTGGCCCACACAGTCTACTTCTCTCCCCTGACCCCCTCCCCATGCCCTACAAAGGTGGTATGTACCTTAAATCTTCATTTCTTGGCTTTCAGAGATTTAAGTTCAGCTACTCTTCATATTCTGTAAGGCTATTAGGCACCAGTGAGGAACCTTAACTTTGTATTCATGATGTTTTAGGGTATTTAATTTCCTTGGTTTCAAAAAAAAAAAAAATATTTCTCAGCACTCCCAGTTACCACAGCCCAGCTCTCCCCACTCCACTGCCTCTGGTTCCTTAGCAACGATTACCCAGCCCCAGAATACATTTGCATCACGTTAGTCTTTTCACTGAGTCTGCAGTGATTCTTATCTCCCATTTCTGTATGTCCAGCTCGGGCAAGTTTTTCTACCTCCCCGCATAGAGGCAGGCATCAACATGACAAAGGACCTTCAGAGGAAGAGGAGCTGGGGAGAAGATAGAGAGAATTAGAGGGATTTTTTTTTAAATGGGGCATGGACATGAGCGACATGAAAAGAAGGATGTTCCAGAAGTTAGGACTCAGAAACCTCAGGTTCACTTCCCTGCTCAGCAATAGACTTCCTGTGTGACTTTGTGCAAGTCCATCTTTGTCTCAGTCCCCTATCTGTAAAAAATTGAGACAACAGCACTTCCCTGTCTCATAAAGGTGTTGTGAGGATAAATGTACTAACGAGTGTGAGACTCTCAGATACCCCTGTGACAGGTGATAAGTACCTGCCATTGGCTGATGGACGGGAGTGGTTTGGTATGTCAGAACTGACGTCACCCCAACAGATATTACTGCATCCTCCTCTCTACCCCACTCTTTCCTGCATTGTTCCAACACTTCCCCTCACTGCTTCCTTTTCTCCTCCAATTGCACAGACCACCCTGATAGTCCTTCAACCTTCCCTCCATCATGCCCATTGCTTTGAGTCCTGCATATCTCCACTTCTGTGAGTCCCAACCCCCACACACCACTTTCACCTTATTCCATCTCCATGGTAAGCTTGGAGTAGTCACGCTAGGGTTGTGAGGAGTGTCTGTACCAGCCAGAGGAAGGAAGGGACTGGAGAGTGGTGATGCACTGGATTGGTCCAGATCTGAGTCTAGTATAAGGGGATAGACTGAAGGGACTATATACATCCAGCAAGCAGTACAGGAAGCTGCGAGAGCTGTGAAGAGGCTCACATCTCAGAGATGTTCTCAGCTGAATAAGAACATGGCATGGCAAGAAAGACAGCCTAAACAAATAGCTCTGGGATGTGTGAACCGCTGCATTATCTCAGTGGGTTTTCTCATCTACTTCCCAATGTCAGTCTTTGTGGACTCCCAGAGTCTGCCACACCCACCAGGAGGTCAAGGAAAGGGGCTCAGAACACCCAGAGGTGCTGGGTCTAAGAAATCTAAGGTATATGCAAAAAAAGCTAGAAAAACCTGTTGATTTTGTAAAATGGTGTTTTTTCCCCTAGTGGGCAGTAACTGAAGAGTCCCACGCTCAAATGACTCCAGAATTGTCCTATTAACACTACCCAACACTGCATGAGGCACAGAAAATTTCAAGACAATCTGAAAATTTCAAGACAAGTATGCAGATTTTAGAGCATTTAGGAAAGTTGTCCTTTAAACAGAAAGCACTTCTCAGTCTTAACTTAGTAGAGCTGGACTCTGCTATAATTTTTTGTCTACATATCCTCACTTTCTGCTGGCCAACTATTAAGAAAGGGAGTGGAAAGGAAACTGTTTTTTTGAACATTATCATTTTGGACAACTGCACTGTTGACATTTGCATTTGCGAAAGAAACTGATTTATGACACTCTGGGATTTCATGCATGTGTTTATTTTTCTTTGATTTATGGATTTCTTCTAATCTAATGAGGTGAATGGGAAGTATCAAAGTGAGCTGCAAGTAGCTATAAGGCACCAAGGATATTTGAGGAATTAATCAAAGTGTGTGTAAAAGAGAGAGCAGGATCTGAAATTTACCTTTCCTACGCTGCATTCACCCAACTATCTATACACTATTCTCTGAGGATGTTGCTGAGTAAAAAGTCTATTTCTGATTTTGTTATTAACTGTACTGACAGAGTTGAAGCTCCACCAGAAATCTATCAGTTCTCAAACACATATTTTTTTTATATTTTAACACTCTCATGTGGTCAATTAATGCCTTTTTCTAAGAGTCTGAGTGGACTAGTTAATGACTGAGATTCTGAACATTAGCATTAATACTGCTGTCCTAAACCATGAATGTTAGCCTGCAATGCAGCAAATTGTTGACAGATAATAACAAAGTAGCATAACCTGCTGCCTACTAACCACTGGAATCAGAAATGCTCTCTGATGCATAACTGAGCAAATGCTATTTCTATTTATTTAATACTGCAACATATTAAATAATAAAACTGAATCCATCAATTGGATTTTCTTGAAAAATCAGAAATGTGTAAGATTTCTTACCATTAAAATATTAACAACCACCCCTAATTAGTCTGAGTCTACACATGATCCATGAATTCCTATAAAAGTAGATTTTTTTTATGGTGTGTAAATGATCCTTTACCACTGGGTAGCGAAAACCGCTACTTGACATATTGCTGCATCTCTGCTTCATTTCAACTGTTGTTTCACTGCACTATACGGATGAAATGCAGTAATGGCTGTATACCTGCTGATGTTCTGCTATAAATTAATGTGCTCTGCAGTGCAGTAATTGCACTACAGAAGCCAAGGCTATGCGTCCAGTTCATTGGTTTTCCAGTTGATTTTGTTTTGTTTTTACTTCAGCAAATGAAATTTGGCATTATGCTGCAGAATCATTGTTTAAACAGAGTTACTACCTGTCTTGTCAAATGTCCAGTGCAAATCCACTCTAGAAAGATGCCACTCCATTACAAATCAGCAGCAGCCGTAGGCCAGCTGCTATAAATTTGGAAGTGTGCAGTGAAATGTTAAATTATTCAAAATACCACATTTTTTAAACTTTCAAAAATGGATCAATTTCTGCGGAAGGAGGGAAATGCTGTTATATGTATTTTTCAAAGGTAAAATGCCTTTTTCTAAAATGTGTGGTACTGGGTGCTGTCAAAATCAGGAGACTAAATTAGAAGGAACATTGGTCTGAACTGGTATGACAACATCTGCACTGCAATCAGAATGTGGGTCTAGCGGATGTAGACATACCAGAGCTAGCTTTAATCTAGATAGCTTGAATACCTATAGCAGGGAAGTTGTGGCTGCACAGGTTGTACAAGCCCACCATGGTCTCTGGGTAGGCACTCTGATAACTAGTTCATTGGTCTATGTAGCTGAGCTAGCTTGACTAAAGCCTGATTGCCGTGGAGACATATAGATTGTAATGGTGTTGTTTCGGTGAACAAGTTTTATTGTTCCAAGTGGTACATACTGAAGTCAGATTTGCCTTAATCAATAAAGTTCTCCATCTCAAAACTTTTCTGTACTGGTTCAGTCTCTAAGAAGGATAAGGACCTCATCTGTAATTCTTATTTGAGTGACATTAGTGAGAACTATAGGAATGAACCAAACCTTCTGGGTATGTCTACAGAACATTTGAACCTCGGGTTTGTGTCACTGTGCATGCTGATTTGGGGTTTCAAAGGTTCTGCATCAGCATCCCTGCTGCATGGGAAATGTGGGCCTCATAACTACTCTGGCCCACCCATGCTGCACTACACAGATCTGAATCAGAACTTCCGTTTCTGTAGGCTAGTGCTATAACATCCCAGGGTACTTAGTGACCTCAGCAGCTGAAGCCACTCTGGGCTTTTTTCATAGTGGATGGGGAGAGAACTCTTCTGTCCATCCCATGGGAATTGACCAAAGTGTGTTGTGTGGCTTTCAGACACAGGCAGAGCATTGGCAAGATGCTACTGGATATTTTGGTGGCAGTTTTTGGACTGCTGAAGGCACCTTCTGACATGCCAGCTGCAATTCAACTGATACTTCTCAAGCCTGTTGTTGCCTTAGCTGCAGATCCCGCCTATGTAAGCCAGCACTTCTGGAGCAGGGCCACAAGCATATACTGGTGGGATCCCCTTGTCATGAAGACCTGGGATAACCAGCAATGGATCCAGAACCTTTTGCATAAAGATCCATAAACCTTTTGCATACTCTCCAGTGGCAGGACACCTACCTGAGGGTGACCATGCTAGCCCAGAAGTGGGTCACTATAGCCAATTAGAAGTTGGCTACCTCCGACTGCTACAGGTCCATGGTTAATGAGTGAGGAGCTGGCAAATAACCTCAGGGGTTGTTGAAGCAGTGGTCTGTGAGACATACATTAACAAGACATTGGAAAAGCCTAGAACATAAAACAGGCTCTTCTGCTAATCACTAGACTAAACTGCCTCTCTGAATAAAACCTGAGGGAGTACATAAGAGTGAAGAAGAGGTTGAGAAGGCATTTACCCATTGCAATTTTCTTAAATGGGTTAATTTGAGGGTGTTAAACTAGTTTTAAATTGATTCTAACAGTGGTATTAGTAATGTGTAAGTGAAGTTATAATTATAGTACTTTAGCTTGCTGGGGCAAATGAATGGAAGTTCATACTGAAATTGGTATTGCATTATAGAACATGCTATTATTCATATTACAAAAAGAGTGTAGTTGGGTTGGCACTAAAAGTCAGCTTCCTCTGGTTTTTTTGTTTTTGTTTTTTGTTTTTGTTAGGGACAGTATTTTGAGCCAGAGTGGGATTCAGTTAAGGATCTATGTTCAGGTTTGTGGCCAAACTGGGGCTAGGTTTCAGGTGCTGAAAGTATCCAGGCTGTTCCCAAAAAGTTTTAATGAAGAATAGTGGAACTCTCATGAGATCATCTGTTCTTCAGGAATTTCTGCCATTTTAGGCTAAAATTTCCCAAGGACAGCTGTTTTTGTGAGTTTGGCTAAAATATCAATAGGGAAAAAAATGTAGGCCCTTTTGTGTGTTTGACTGACCCAAAAAACATAACAAAACAGTTTGTATCTTTTATTTCTATCCAAACACACCCAAAAACTAAATGGTCCAAAATATTTCAGATTTAAAATCTTAGCTGTGATCATCTCTATACTGCAGTATCATTAAAGCGGTGGAAAAGCAAAGGTCTGTGTTCTAACTTTCTGTAATATTTTTAACTAATCAGAAATTAGTATCAAAGTATTGTCTTTTTATTTTTCTACTCAGGAGAAGAGGAAGGAAATACAATGCTCAGAGTCCTATTCCCATTTATTGACAGAGTTGTGTTTTCCTTACCCTTTTATCATGAATTGAAAGCTGCCATTATAATTACTGCAGTAAGTTTGCAGTAACTTAATGGTAATTATTAGAACTGTGTGAGAAGTTGGCAATGAAAACTGAAAGCAATTGTAATTCACCCACTTTTGGTGTTTCAGTAAAAATTCAACCGTAGAGCAAGATCATTAAAAGACTGTCTAAGGATCACAAACTTTGAAAGTGATCCATCTAAATCATGGAAAAATTCCAACATGAATCAGGCAAATCTCAGCCATTTAGAATGAAGTTTACTTTGAAACTTGCAGGAATAAGCAGGAATTTTTTTTTCAGCTTCCCTCCATCACCCCACACAACACATACTAAAAAAGTGAGTACAGGGCCCCCTTGATTTGCTCAAGGTCTTAAGCAATTGCTTGTTCTGCTTATGCCTACCACTGGCATTGCAAAAGACCCTGAAACATTAAATGAAACTTGTGGGATGTAATCCCATGGACACAAAAAGCAAAGAAAATATTTGTACAAACACAAGAGCTAAGATCGCTTGCAGAATTTCTGTTAATAAACTTGAGTTTTAAACTCTCAGAGATTGGAGGCCGGACATTTTGGGTGGTGTGGCCTTTGCAATTCACCCCGCTTCTTTGTTTGCCAGAACCATCTTATTGGACTTTCAGAATATGGAATAAGCTCCTTCTGTTTTCCCAGGTCTTTTTGTTAGTATGGATTTGCATGGGAGTGTCTTCTTTCTTAATGGATAGTTGAGGCTGCCTAGCACCATACAAAACAGGTGGAGGTACTCCCTTATAACCTTTTAGTCCAGTGGCTAGTGTATTAGCCTAGGATATGAGAGATACCAGTTAAAGTACCTACTCTCTATGTGGAATAGGTATCTGCCATCTCTCAGGCAAATGATCTAACCACTGGGCTTTACATTGATTCTCACTTTGTGGCCCAGTTAATAGTTATTTATTTAATTATGTTGGAACAACTTTCTTAGGAGAGACAGAGGAAGCCTCACAACTGAATATCCCTTAGCCCCAGTGGTTTAAACACATACCTGAGAGGTGGCAAACCCTTTCTCCACGTCTGGTAGAAGGGGTATTCAAACCTGTGTCTCTCATATACTAGTTGAGGTAACCTAACCACTAGACTAAAGGTTATTAGGGAGTTGCTCTTCCCACCACCTCTCCTTCTCCCCCCCATCCCAGGCTGTTTTATGTGGTATTAGGCAGGCTCTGAGCATGCCTATTGGATCGTGCTCTGCATTCAAGTTAGGCGGAGCAGCGCCTATCTTCCTCTGGTTTGTGGCTTGCTCTGGGGTTTAGGGAGTAGATAGATTGTCCAGATGAAGAGAAGGAGGTAGAAGTGTGCATGCCCACAGGCAGAAATATAGGTTCCTAGGGAACTCTTACTGCAAAATCTTAGGTGCTGAGTAAGTTTAAGCACCTATGAGGTTGATTGGCAGCCAAGCATGGTTTTATGGATTGCAGTGGTGCCTAAAACCAGGAATTAGGTCCTAAGAACCTTTACGGATTGGGGCCTTTGCACTTTAGGGTGGTGGCTGGTAATCAAAGTCCATTGAAGTCAGTGGAAAGAGTGCCATTGGTTTCAGTTGGCTTGGATGAAGCCCTAAATTGGGGATTGTCTTTTTTGCTGACAATTGCTAATCATATGATATGGATTTCTTGATTAATAAAAAATTACACCTATTACACAGGTGTAAATATGCCCAGCAGTTTGGACATTGAGCACATATTTACAAACAGGGATCTTAAGTGGGAAGTCAGAATGTTTAGGAGCTGTGTGCAAAATGCATCAATGCTTATAAAGCAAAAGCCTTCAGTGTTAAATTAGACTCAAACTTGACATCACAGGCTTCCTTCTAAAAATTAGCATGTGTGAACGGTGGTTTTGTTGGGGACGGGTTAATTTAAAGTGCATGCACTAGTACATTTATACATATTGTGTTTTTTAAAAAAAAGCCTTGCTTTTCAAAATTGCTTGTAAGTGACTTAACTAGAAAGTAAAATCCCTGATTCAGCAAGCTACTTAAGAACGTACATAAATTTAGGCACATGATTGAGGCCATCTGTGATAATTTGGAGGAATCTTTCCATGTACAGATTATGAATTCCAGTTTGATTTTTATGAAGAGTATTTTTGTTTTTATGGTTGTCTTTTACTGTATTCTTATATCATACCCCTTGGATGGAGGAGGAGGGGATGGGTGCTGGTGTGCCTGGCTTTGACAAAGATGATCATTAAAGGTTATAAGCGTCTGAAGATCTAGCCTGTAATGGAGCAGTGAGTAACTGCAACTGATTCTGACCACTTTGCATAAAAAGAGCTAGGATTTGAAGCACAAGAAGTTCCCCAGAAGTAGGGTAAAACCACAGAGACTAAAGGGGGTCAAGCGGGGAGACAAAGGAATCTTGGACTAGAGAAGAGCCAGCTTTCATAGCACAGGGGCCTAGTTTTTAACTGAGGGACTAGCGGAGGAGGAAGGAAACTCTCTCTCCTCTCCTCTCCCCACCCCCCTGCGGAGAGACTCCATGATTCAGAGAAGAAACCACGTGCAAGAGTGGGGATTGGAGACTCTGACCTAAGCCAAAGTATGCTTGAGTGCTCAGGAAACTGAGGAAGGGAAATATGTATAGATAATATTGTTTTGTCTAGATCTGTATATCTTTTGTGCTAACTAAAGAGTGATTGTGGGGTTGTTTTTTTTTAACCCTTACAAAGCCTGTGTGTTTGCTTCAACTAGAAGTGAACTATAAACCCAAGTACCCAGAAGGTGGGAGTCCTTGGAAAGGCTGTGCTTTAGCTAGTGGAGCATCTGCAGGGTTGTCTTAGGTTCTAGGGATGCTGGATCACAGGGTCCCATTTCCATGAAGAGGTAACATACAGATTGTGCCCAGGATGTGTGACAGAGAGGCCAAGGAAAGAGAATGCTGCAGCCTATTCAGACCAAGGGAAGCTGAAGAGTACATGGGTGTAATGTGGTGAGACCCAAACAAGGGAGCCAGGTGAGTGTCTGGCTGGGGGAACTGTACCAGGGTTGTGTGTCACTGTACCTATTCATCTAACCCCTTGAACATTTGCTCCAGTACCATTGACTTTATGAGGACTTAAGTATATACTTCTTTTTATTTTTTTTGTCTAAACCAGGGACCAATACTCCAGAAGTATTTGAGAATAATCAAAACACTGTAAAACAACCTCTCAGGGCAGAATAATGCTGTGCCAATCACTGTCTAATGTACTGAAAATTAACATCTTGGATAAGATTTGGTTCTTAGCCTAATTGTGAGCATCCTTCATTTTTAGGACACTAGGGAAGACAATGTGGTACAGATCTTTTGTATTATAACTTTCCAGCTCTCTCTGTTCGAATGTATCTGTGGGGTTCCAGTTCTGTGGAGAACAGGCGATTAGTCAGAACTGAGTAAATTACCCTTTTTTAGCAGAGAGTACACTGGCAGAGTTTGAAAGAACTTGAGACTTGTTCTTTGAATTTTAGAAGGCACAGATGGATAAGCAGGTAACTGGTTGAAAGCTGACAAATTAATGTCTCCTCTGTCATGAGGGGAGTAGCTGCTAGATGTAGGATGCAAAAAATTTAATCAGGACAGTAGTTCATAGTCATCGTCCCCTTAATTTAATTCCCCCTGCTTATTTTCTCATTTTAACTGACTGAGGTCATTTTTCTAAGAGAGAGAAATCTGTATCTTATAGCATTGTGGACAACCGAAAATTCCAATTTTTGTATGTCTTTCAACTCTTTCTCAGCCTATATACCAGTTCTTAACTGATGGCACACTGAAAAAATCTGAAACTCCTTTATGTACTTGAGAAACTTTCTTGATTTTTTAAATTAGTGTGTGATACATAAAAATGCACAACAACAACAAAATGTCTTCCTTTCCCTATTAGAGAATATTATGTTTGGGGGGGGCAATACCCAACTATCCTTGAATAAAGGGAAGAATTTTTATTTTGTTCAAGGAGTTAATTCACTGTGGTGTATCATCTTAAAAACAGACATGAGATCAGGGCCCATTGTCTTAGACACCATAGACACATGGTAAGGAAGTACCTGCTCCAAAGAGATTGCAATCTAAATGGAAAAGATGGGAGAAAGGAAGTATTGTAGATGGAGAACTGAGGCACAAAGAGGTATCCACACCGTAGTTATACAAGCCGGGTGTAGAGAGGGGAGCTGAGCCCAGTTTTTTTGAGGCCCAGCCCTGTACCTTAACCACAAGGCCACCCATAATTCCTGCGTTGGCCTACTATTTGTCTAGTTTTATACAGTCCCATAGTACCAAGTTAATGCTTCCTATATGAATCTTTCAACATTTGTTTATTTGTTTATTTGTGAAAAGTGTTTCTTGTCCAGACCTGTAATATGTATTTGGTGCTGTAATAGGGCCAATTTCACAAAGCTGAAAACAATTATAATGAAAACAAATCAGCTGTGAGGAATTTAACCAGAAGAAAGTGAATGATAATTAGGAATAATTGAAGAATACATTACTAGATGCCCAAAAAACCACAATCCCAGATCTGAGTAAGAAGTCTGTGCTGGTTTAAAAAAACAGTCTGTCTAGAGGGGAAGTGAACACTGCTGTAAAAATGTACATATATAACAAAGGGAAAAAAGGGAAAATGTATGATAATGAATATAAATTATAGAAAATTGATAAGGGAAGCAAAAGGATACACGGCGACATCTATGGCCAGTGGATAAGGAATTTTTAAAATATATTTGGAAACAAATACTCTTCACAATGCTATTGGTCCATCACTAGATGGAATAGAGAAATAATAGAAACAATAATAGAGAAAAGACCGAAGTGTTCAGTATTTCTGTTCCGTATGGGGGGAAAATATACAAAGCAGTTTTATCATCTGGTGATGATAACTGTTTCCATTCCACTATCATCTCTGGAGGAAGTTAACCATAAGCTAGACAATTTTTAATATAGCCGGTACAGAGAACTTGCACCCAAGAGTTTTAGAAGAGCCGCTGGGGAGCTTGATGGACTGTTAATGTTGATTTTTAATAAATGTTGGAGCACTGGGAAAGATCCAGATGACTGGAAGAAAACTCATGTACCAATTTTTAAAAAGAGTAAACAGGATGTCCTGGATAATTGTAGGTCTATCAGCCAGACATCAATCCCTGGCTGGTTTTTGACTAAACAATCTCCATAAAATGTCTACTCCCTGCAGAAAAATGCAACTTCTTGTTAAACCAAACACCAGCGTGCTTATGAACATCCATAGCAGCAAACAAATCGCTATATTCCTGTTTCATTTGGGCATTGTATAATTGTGCAGGGTCTTTCAGGTGGACCTGTGTAAGGCGCTTTTTTTTTTTAATTGTACCTTTAAGAGTAAAGTGGCCCTCTTAACCCACATGCAAGAGGACTCCCTGGGACATAGATATAAATAGCTGCTATTATTGAACAGAAAACACAGCATGCTGTCCTGCAGACTTGACTTTTACTACTTTCCTGTGGTTGGCTTCCTTATTTTAAACAAAAGTAATTCAGACTGAAAGTATATTATTGCTTAGGCTGGGCCTGATCCAAAGCACAGTAGTGACAAACCAAAGTCAGTAGAAAGGCTCCCCTTGGCTTTTGATCAGGTCTTTTGTATAGAAACATAATAGGCCCTATGTCCTCTAACTAGTGAATTACTCTTGCAGGGTGAGAGAAGGACTTGTGAATTCCTGCTTTGTTGCTTCATCTTAGGAGGAAATTAGGAGGACAGTGAAGAAACACTTGGGAAATTGCTAAAGAAAAGAGAAATAATATAGTTTTAATCTATTTATGTAAAATAGAAATTGTCTTTATGTTCTATATATAGCTCTACAGAGCAAGGGAAGGAGTAGTAAGCTCCTTCAGTTGAATAAATCAAGGACAGGGTTTGAAGGGCAGGGTGCTGGAAGCAGGAGGAAGATGGGAATTGTACATTAAACATTTCACAGAGGAGGAGCATGTGGAGAAGTGGGAACCAGTTGGTTTTGAAATGAGATGGCATTATTTGAACTTAGAGGAGATGCAAACCATGTTAGAACTATAAACATGTTGAAGACAAGCACAGGGATTTTTTCACCTAACTCAAGTAAATTTTTTTTTGCAGGGGGAAGGATTTTCCAAATGAAATGCTCCAGGGCTAAGACATGACTTTATTCATTGGAAATATAGCGCGGACTAGGCAGACAAGACAGTCTTTAGCTGAAATACTACAGCCAAGAATAGCTTAAAAACCTCTTCCCTCCCTATTACTGTAGCACAAACTATAGCAAATTAACCAGTATTCTTAATCTTAAACAATGTCAATGTATTTCTTTTTGGGGGGTTTTTGCTTTTGTTTCTTTTTACTTTGAAATTACAAAAGCAAAAAGCTGAATCCCAACTGCTGGAGTCACCAGATGGATTCTCCTCATTTTGATAGCCATTTCTGGAAATTCGTGTACCTTTTTGGAAGCTTCTACCCTCACAAAATATGTATTTGGAACCAGAGTCTGGAACTATCAGCAATTTAAGAGTTAGAATGGATACAGCAGGTTTGCATATGAGAGATACAATGCTATACTGAGCATATTTAACAATAGCAATTTCTTGCTGCATATGTTGATAGGAATTAAAATGATCAGAAATATAGTTGAAAAAAAAAGATGGTGACTAAGATGTTTTCAGCTGTCCTGCAGTAGTGCAGGGTAGGATTAATATACAAAATGTGTTTGAACTGTTGTGGAGTTGGTCAGAAACATATTGCAGCCCTGGAATGAAATAAACATATTTTAAAACACACCAGATTTAAACTAGACTTTTTCACCTGTCTGAATAATCTGTAATACCATAATAATAATAATAATAATAATGTAATAATCAGTTTGGGTTCTGAGCCTACTGGCTGACATCGCCTGCTGTGTGTCGGGAAAAGCGAAGGTCTTGTGACACATTCAAGAGATTTAGTGTTGTTCAGCATGATGTTGACAGGCTTTGGAGGGACTCAGAACCAGCTATTAATTTTTAAAGCAATCTATATTTAGATCCACAGCTACCTGTCTGCAGAATGCTATGGCATGGACTGAAATACTACAAACTTCAGGATACTGCCCAACCAATCCAAAGCAAGAACCTGCCGAGTAAGAAAATAGTTCAGTCTCCACAAACAACTCGTTCCTAAGCATTTCCTCTTACGGTGCTCTTGTGTGCCATTGGTGTGTATGTTCCCATACACTGGGAACTGGGCTGAAACTACCAAATTATCTGGCATTCCAGTAGGCCATTGAGCAGGCAAGAGTTAGTAGCAACTTTTAGTCATTACTCAGCCAATCCTGATTTGAGTAAAGATGGACACCCATAACCCCAGGGCTGGATTTCCAATAGGCACAGTATGCATGTGCCTGGGGCGCTGGCATTCAAGGGGTACCTAAATCATGGCAGACTACTGCATGGGCCAACAGGTCCCGTGCCCAGAAGCCCCGGCTAATTTGGGAGCCCCATATGAGTGCCAGAACTCTTGCCCTGCCCCCTGCTCTTCATCTTCTCTTCTGGGGCCCTATTGTCCTGCTCCTCCTCTTCCCCTTGAGACCCAGCCCCCTGGCTAGGCTAGAAGTCAAAACCCAGCATATTCCCCCTGCCTGGAGCTGGCTGAGCCGGTCACCCCAGCCATTCTCTCCCTACACAGGGAGCTGGCCTGGCCACCCCCTTTCTCCCCTGTCACCCCTTTCCCCCACATGGAAAACATGAAGGTCAGCTGTAGGCAGGGAGGTCACTGAAGATGCTGTGCCTAGAGGCGCATAAAGTGTAAATCCAGCCCTGCATAATCCCTCCCTCCTAAAAAAGCCCAAATGAAGTAAACCCAGATTCACATCTGATTAAAGTTCAGTTTTGAGTCTACAATCTCATTAGGAATCCAAATCTTCATTCTGAGAAAGTCCAGCTTTCTGACCCTCTTTTAGTGCGTTGGGGAAAACTTGCACGGTGTTTACCTTTCTTATTCCTGACTCACTATGATGTGGAAAACATAAGTTTAAGTTTTTGTTTAGTTTGTTTGTTTTTGCTTTTCTAAGGCTAAACAATCAAAGAACTAAGTGTAATCCCCATATCTCAGACATTCTCCAGTTGCTTCACCATGTGGACCATATACTGGATCGTCTATGACCATCCCACTTCCCAACCTCAATCACATTTTTGACCACACAATATCCCTGTGGTCCTTACCAACAATTGCTTAAATGAAAATTAGTAGTAAGAAAATATCACGGCATTTAAGCTCTTTTTTAATAGGTGCTTTGGTCTGTTCAGTGGGAAAAAAATGCAATTGCATTGTCTCCTTTGCTTTTCATATATCGAGCTATTTGTTCCTCTTTCTCTGCTACTAATTTTTTGCCATTGGATACCTCTTCTCTGGTCACCTGCAGCTGCTGCTTAGACATTCCCAGTAGTTGCTCCTGGCTTCCTCCTTTCCTGCTGTCAGCCAGTCAAATACAGAAGTTTGAAAATTTGTTTGAATTCAGAGTGGATACTCAATATGGCCATGGCCCTGCCCCTTTGTTCAATATTTACACAAGCAAGCTTTTGTTCACATAAACATTTGGGAAATGGCTGGGGTTTTTCATACAAATCCCACTCATATTTTCACCAATGGATCAAGTAGATTGAAGATAGTAGGGGAGCACTAGTTTCCCAATATAAGCTCTCCTTCTGCTTTCAGCAGAGGAGTGATAGCTGCCCTCCCCTTTTCTTGCAGGTGAGGAGAAGTATTTGTGTGCGGTAAAAACAGTGCTTACTGATATTTATTCGCTTTTTAAAAGTGTCAGCCAACAGAAGAGCATGAACAAAGCTATATCTGACATGAGCAGGCACACACCCCGTATACAAAAACTACAATGTTTGAAATCAATCTTTAAACTGATTTTTTTCTAAATTATTTGATGAATGCTATTGTATCTGCAAAAACACGATCAGTTTTACAAATGAATTTTGAACAGAATATAGGGCAACAAGTAGCTCAACCAGTTGCAATGAACAACTCAGAAGAAGAGGCTTGAACCAAGGAAGAGGACAGCCAATTCCTTGTCATCTGCCAAGTCTCTGCAGATGACCAGGGAGTGCTCTGCTCAGACCACTACAGCTTGACAACTATATGATATATGTGAACTCCATGTCAATCAACAGAAGCCAAAGAAACCCCTTTGTCTTTCAGATATCAATACTTCTTACCTGATTTGTGAGCACAATATTTACAGTTCATTCAAAACACTTCAAAATATATTGACAGGAATTTTGTTCCATTTTTTTTTCTGTAAAAGTGGCAGAGGTCCTATCAATTCCATGTATTTACTTTGTTTATACGTTCTGACAGTCTGCTCTTCATTTCCACATTAGTTACTCATTAATCTGAGTGGTACAGGACTGTATGGAAAAAACAATATCAGTGTATTAGGGTATTATCCTTTCAACAAATATATTTGTTTGCCTTTTACCAAAGTTGATTTTTTTCCTCTGTTTCTAATAGGACTGCATGCTTTTATTAATGGGATGAGATGTTTCAATTTAAGTAGAGAGACAGAGCGATGGGACATAGAAATGAGAAAAGAGATGAAAGAAAATAGTTTCTTTCCCAGCTTAAGTATTCAGTAGGAGGTGGAACAATTGGTTTTGTTTGCTCCATTTTCAAAGCACTGCATGGGGGATGCATATAAAGTGTGTGCCACTCCATGCAGTTTATTGGAAAGTTAGCTTTTAGTATGTCTTCCGCATATTTGTATACCCAAATATCTCAAGGGACACATGCAGTAGATTAGAGACAATGTAGGAGGCCTCCGGAAGGCTGTATATCCATTAGACTTGTAGGGTGAGTCAAGGTGAGTCTGAGATTGCCATTACCGCAAAGCTCAACTGGTTTATTACAGAGAAGAAGCGTCTATCAAAGAGGAAGATCTTTAATAATGTTCTTCAGCATTGACAAATTAAACATGCAAATACAGAAACAATCTCATATTACTTTACCTACTGTAAATTTTGAAATTGTCTTCATGGATCAGTAGGTTATTTAATGGCCTTTCACCCCTGAGGCCACACTTCAAATTAAAACTGTGTGAGCTTTGAGAAATAACCACTTTCAAATTATGTTTTGAATTTTTATTAAGGCTGTATGAACTTGGAGATCTCCCACTATGAGCTTAGCAAGCCTGCAAAATACTTAGACAAGCCAACAAAGTTTACAGGCACAAGGTCATTTCCCCCCACTAGTGCAGTTTATTCCCCTTGAAAAAATAAATTTCTCCAAATAGTTCCAGATGAGAAACCTTCCATGTGAGCTTACATTAGGGGAAATTAGAACAATCTTCTGTTTATTAAACATAATATAATCAGAGATCTCATAGTGTTTTTGAAAATGGAAGTCTCATCCCAGTAAACAATCTGAAAGACAGATGAAGAGTTTCTGGTAATGGAAACACTCAATTGCTTTGTAGAATAGCATTGTCACATGAGAATGCATATAACTAAATAAAACCAATAATAGTTTTACTAGAGCTCTACAAAATTCAACATTTTTATAAAGCAGAATTTCAAACATGTAGGGGTTTTATTCAGATAATTTTTCACAACTTTAAGTGTTGCTCTAGACAAAACAGGTATTTTCCCATCAAAAACACATCTCTGTGTGTATATCTAAAATATAATATGGTCAGTTTTCAGTATGAAAACCATATTTTTTGAAAACTGGGATCCCTTTGCCTGAAATATCTGCATGTCTACTGTGTTCTCCAAGGAGTGTGCTCCAGTTTCTAGTGCAATATTGTTTATTTACTGTGATCTAGATTGTAGCATTTTGTTACAGTCCTGTATTAGGGGGGTGGTACAGAGCTCCACTTTCCCAGAGGCAGCATCAAGAGGGATCCTGCCTTGCAGAAGAAAAGGCATGCTGGAGCTCCCACATAGCACTGGGGAAAACAATCTGTGGTATCCCTTTATGTGGGGCACCGTACAGCTCTCATGCAGTTAACTAATTCAGGGGGAGGGGTGTCCTGTCCTCCTGTTCCCCCAGCAAGTTATCACTAAGAGGGAGCAGTTGGGTTCTAGAGTCTGTAATCTCCTGATTGCAGAGCAGTTCTGGCTGGCCCTAGTGAAGGTGGGAACAGAGTCTGGCTCTGTGTATTAAAAGTAAATCAACAGAGCTTTCTTTTATTTTACTGCTGGTGGCCCAAGACCTAATATTGTTGCTTTCATTTAGCTCCATCCCCCACCAAGGGTTTAATCCTTACCAATGGATAAATCCTAGTCCTGTAAACAAAGTTTGATTTAAAAAGCCTTGCTGTGGGAAGTGTACAGTTGTAGTGGGGGATAAAACTGTATGTGGGGATGAAAATGACAGCATCTAATGTGCTCTCTGATGATTCAACAGGCACAGCCTGCCTGCTAAATACCTTCGATTAATAAAGGACACCGCCCCAGGGCCCTGGGCACTACAGCAACTCCTCTTTGAATATTGCCTTGATCTTTCAAACCCTCAGTGCACCAGACTTGGTCTCATTCAGGGACCGATTTTGCAATCAAGACTATCACAATAACTATGATCATTGGGAGTGATGAACAGCAAGGCTAAGACCCACAAGAACCAGGGATAGCTCTATTGGTGACTAGATGACTCAGGGCTAAGGAATTTCCTCAGGGTATGTACACACTGACAGCGGCAAATATGCCACCATCAGATCGATCTATCTGGGTCAATTGAGCAGAAGTGAAGACTGGCTCAATCGATCCAGAAGTCGATTCAATTGAACCACCTCCTCAAAAGGTGTAGCACTGCATCGAAGGGAATGTATTTCCTGTCGGATGTTACAAAGTCGACGGGAGCTATGCGTTTCTGGGTAAGTGTAGACTAGGCCTGACAAAAGAAATTAGAATCGCTATTGAACTTGCTGCTTGTGTGACCTATCTCTTTGCCATAGCCTTCCCACAGTCACAACTGTACCCCCAACAGAATAACTAAGTTAATATATGATATTCATAGAAAAGTGCACATAGGAATGAAAGAGAACAGAAGGGATGGGTGAGTTGCAGATGAAAAAGGAATTTGGGGGTCTACAAAACTGCCTCTTTTGTCCTTTCAAATATTTTGGCTTTCACCAATCCTTAAGACACACTTTTATTCCTTTTTAATAGCTCTGAGATCTCTATTTTTTGGTTATCTGTTTTTGCTCTTTGTAATTGGAAACCCTTCTCCTGTTGTGTAGTTTTGTATTTATATAGCACCCTGCTTCATGAGTCAGAGTTTTAGTGGCTGCTAAAGTTAAACACAATGTGTGAATTATTGTGGCTGCTGAAAATATCACCTCCAGCTCCTTCCAATTTAGGGAGCAATAATATCACAGCTGCTTTCAAACATAGGTTTCCTCTGTGATAATAAGTGAGTGGCTGGATAGATTATGACTGAAAAGCATGGAACAGTGATTTGAAGTTGTGCATCTTCACTTGTCTTTCTCCAACAACATAGTTAAAAAATAACAAATAGCAGCAACAACAAAGACACATGGACATTTAAGTACCCATCAGGACATGCTAACAAACCAGGGTGAAATTACAGATAGTGTTATCTGAACCTATCAAGGATCTGTCTCGGTTCCCAAAAAGAGTATTAATTGCTAGTACACACCAGGGAGATTAAAGACTAGAATATTTTGCTGCAGGTTATGGGTGATCAGATCTCTTAATCCAGCTTCTGTTTATATGTGAATGTTATGCTAATTACCCATGTAAATTGTTTCCTGGTGACATTAATTTTGTGGTTTTTTTGCTATTCCTGGCTTTGATTTTCCCTATGATAAAAAATGCAAACATAAAGGACATTTCTAATTTATAGGGGTTTGATCATGAAAGATTCAAACACAATAGAAATGTTTTGGTCCAATATGTGTAAATATTGTAGTAACTTCAATTTGACCTGTTGATATAGGCAGAGATGACCTTAGCCGCCTATATTCTCATTAACTTTGACTTCCAAAGTGCTGAATTTAAGCACTTAAAATTTAAAAGCATAATTCAAGAAGAATTTTTAGCAAATGTGATTTTCATTGCCCCATTTTCTTTGGAGAAACTCAAGAGTTGAATATTAACACCAATGAAGTAATGGAACATATAGTCATGATGGGAAATCTTATTAGTAAACAAGAGCTGCATCAGAAAATATATTGTCATTAAAAGCTATGTAGTAGTTAATTGAGTTTGATATGAAATGTAGTGCTGGAAAGTTAATGACTAATGCAGCTATTTCACAGAGCTTGGTTACTGCAGGCTCCATAATGATCTCCTTTGCTTCATAGCAACAGTGAAATTAACCTCTCTTTTGTCCTGCAGGTGTTGTGTTCTGATAATGCATATCCTTTACAAGTATGGGCAAATTATTTGCTTTGCATACAAATTGGACATAAAGCTGAATCAATATTAAAATAATGAACACTTTCCTGATATTTTTATTCAAGAAGTGCACACCATGGGTCAGAATCCTGCAAACCAATTTCTAGGAGGTGACATTAAAGTAATCTGAGAAAAGACTAGAATTTAGAGGTTTATGTTATCTAGGTTCTTATACTGAACCCATGTTATGTGAATACCTTACTAGACACAAACCCCACTTCCCTAAGGTAGCAAACTGATTCCTCCCCGCCGTTCTACCTGGGGAAGAGAACCAAGAGAGAGCAAAGATTTCTAGGTAGGGGAAGGGCAAGAACATGGAAGGGAAAAGTGAAAGGGATATTGAGACTGGTAGCACTGGTAAAGCAAATGCAGTGGGGGAATGGAGGAGAGATGTTAAGGGAGGCCTGATCATAGGTGTAGGTGGGCTGATCATAGGTGTAGGTGGGTTAGACCTTAAAGACAAGGACAGGAAGTTTTAACACAATATCAAGCTTCCTTGGTCATTGAAGTCACCCCAAAAAAGTGGAGTGAGGGAAGCAGTGGGAGGTAAGAATGGTGGGGGTGGAATGGGAGAGGCTAGCACTGAAAAGACCCAAGAGGAAATGATTAAGACATAGATGAGTAATCTGGCTGTTGGGATGGACAGAAAGTGGCTAAGTATAGTAATGTTGTAGAGGAAGAAGTGACAGGACTTGATCATGGCCTGGTTGTGGGTATAGAGGAAGAAGAAAGAGCTAAGAATGACACCTCCTCCAGATCTCCAGGGTTCTGATCTTGGATGATAGAGAGGATGGTGGTGTGAACAATGTAGAAACTAGACATAGTTGGGAGGGCTCAGGAGAAAAGAATACAAGCTCATATTTTAGTCATATTTAGTTTGGGAAGATGGTGAGATGACCAGGATGAAATGGTGTAGAGACAATAAAAGGTCAGTCCAGAGTGGAGGAGAATATTTGAGAGTTATGGCTCAGAGGGGACAGTTAAACCCATGTGATCAGCTGATGTCAACTAGGACAGGCTGTCAAGGGTGGTCCGTGAGAGAGCCTTGAGGGGCTCCAGGACAGGAACAAGTGAGGATGAGAAAAGGAGAATGAACTTCTACAGGAGATGCTGGAAAAAGTGGAGGGAGAGGGAGCAGGGAAGAAAGTTATAGAAGCTGAGGCACGAAAGTACGTCAGGGAGGAGGAAAATATCAACATTATTAAAGGCAATAAAAAGATCAACAAGAATGAGGATTGAGTATACCTTGACACTGAGCCAGGGATAGGTCATTAGACTTAATTGAGATCACTTTCCGCAGCATGGAGAGAGTGGAAACTAGACTGATAGTGACAGCTTGGAAGCAAATAAAGTAGAATAGGAAGTGCTGAAGGAGAGAGCTGCTGGTCAGAGAAAAGGAATAAACATACTGTATTCTTCACATTTCTCTCATGTTCTGACAGAGAATTTTTTCCTATGAAGAAGAAACTGAAGTATTTCAAAGGGGAGAAAAACAGGTAGGAGGACTATTCAAAAAAGAAAAGAGAAATTAAATAAGTGACAAAAATAGAAGATAAAAGGTACATCTATATTGCAATAAAAGACCCACAGCACAGCTGCGGCTGGCCCAAGTCAACTGACTCAGGCTTGCAGAGCTTGACTTGGGGCCGGGGAGGAGGACTATAAAATTGCAGTGTAGACAGTCAGGGTTGGGCTGGAGCCTGGGGTCTGAGCTGAGAGGGTTTCAGAACCCAGGCTCAAGCCTGAGCCCCATGGCAGTTTTTAGTCCCACAGCTCAAGGCAGCTGACCTCGACTCTGAAACTTGGTGCCGTGGGTTTTTATCTAAGTGTACATGAACCCGTAATGGTGTGGGGTGCTATTTGGTTTTACTGAAATGAGCTTGGGAAGACCTGAGTGACTCGTTGCTTCACTACACATAAGGAATGTGCTCCATTCAAACATGAGTTTACTACACTTTATAAAAACCCACACCATTGTACATTCTCTGCTGAGTCCATCCTAATCATCTTCTGTGTATCACAGTGAGCAATGGTGAGGAGGCTGGAAAAGAAAATATCATGTGTAATGACTTATCATCATTTCAGTCACTATTAACCTCATCCTGCAATGGACTCAGCATGAGTGGAGACCCAATGAATTCAGTGAGATTCTGCACAGGCATAAGGATCCATCCACAGTGAGTCAGTACACAATCAGGGTCTATCTCAGCATGGTATGAATTATCTTGGAGCAATAATTCTACACTTTTGAGGGTGGAGGGAAGTATGCAGGGCCAGGTTTTCAAAAATGGGTGTTCAATTGCAGGGACAGATATATGCATCCAAGCTCTTGCCTGTGCAAAAAACAGTGGTGCACAAATGTGGCACAAATATTTCTGGCTTCCAGCCTTTTGGGGAAAAATAATTCCAGGAACTAAATTTTTAATGACTAATTAAGAGACAGGAAATGGCTGCACAACCACCCTTTTAAACAGCTCATTGTTTTAAATTTATTATGACATTTCCGCACAACTTATACATTTATCTGCACTACAGATAAGTGGGGCAGTGAGTTTCAGTTGGTAGCCAATCTTTCTAAACACCATTATTCCGGATTGGATTTCTCTACTCGATTCAAGGTAAAATGGGAACACAAGTTACAATGATATAGAATATATATGGTAATGGTGTGTTTTATACCCCTACTATAAAAACAACATTGAGGAAGTACTTGATAAAAGAGATTGTCAAAAAGTTGGACTTTCTGTTCCATGGGAAATTCTGAAATCTTGAACGAAAAAAAATGGTCCCAGTTAGGAATAAAAGTAGAAATGTCAAAACTTCCTGCAGATGGAAAATTCTGAAAATTTTTATTTTGAAATAATCCAAAAAAAAATCCACCTAGGAGTGGAGGGCTTTTTGGCCATCTCAAGGCTTCCATCAGCTGTAAGAGGAACCAGGGCGCTTAGAAACCCAGAAAGCCATGACTGAACTGACAGCCTGGGATCCAGAGCTTCCAGGCTCTCAACTCCATGTCAGGGGTTTATAGTTTATAAAGGTTTATAGTCCTGGGGCAGCCTATAGGTCAGTTTCCAATGTAAACCTGCCTGGCAGGCAAGTTTCAAACCCTGTCTGTGTATCATTGGAAAATTTGTCAAAATCAACATGTTTTGCTTTCAACAAATTTGCGTTTTTTGATGGAAAGACATTCCATCACATTTCCAACTAGCTTTACCTGATGGTTTAGATTGGTATCCACACAGTTCAGCATTCATTATCAGATAATATCATGAGATCTGAAGTATTACATGTAAGTTTAATCAAAATGAAGGGAAAGACTTGCAAACATTATGTCCTAGGAGAATCAGATTTATAGAACCACTGGAGAAAAAAAATATTTTGTAGATATTTCTGCTGGGTAAACACTGAAGTCCTTGTCTGATAATGACTGAAACATAAAATCAGTTCAGGCACAAACCATAGTGAGATGTCAGTAAGATTACTGTATTCTGAATTTTACAAAATTGGTAAGTGAAACAGATTATTTCAGGAGTTTGTAATTTATGGTGATGACAGGTGTTATATTCCCAGATGCTGAGAGACTCAAAATTACACTAGTTCAACTGTGTTATATGTTAACTAGAGGTGGTTGAATAATAATCACTGGATAATGTATTATGATTTTGCAGTATTTTTAAATTAATTATTTCACAAACAGTGTTTGCATTATCTACCCAGTTTACAGTATTGGCCATATAAATTGCTAATATATTTGTCTAACAATTTGATGGATTTCATTCTTTTTTCAAATAAAATTAGACTAATAATTTTTCATTATTCATCCAGCTATAATAACTCTTCTAGTAATTAGAACATGAGACTGGGTCTCAGGAGACCTTGGTTATATTCCACTTCTGCCAGTAGTCCATTGTCTGGAACCATGGCTCCTGATATTTTTAGGAACGTCAGAAAATTCCACTGTCCCAAGGACATTGAAGGTTCACAAGGCTGATTTTGTTGAACTTAGAGTTTAGAGTTAAGGAAGCCCCAGTGTGTTTTGGCCCATCCTTGGTCTTCAGGTGGTGAGTTATGTGGCGTCTTTCGTTCACTGCACAGTTGCTTCATCCCCCACATTAGGCTGCCTCTTTGGACTGTCACTTTCTTGCAGGCTGGCAGGATTTGCTAGCGAATGTAGTTGATGCTAGAGAAGTGAAGGATGTAGGGTAGTTTACAGGCACCCCATAATTATATAGAATTTGTCTGGGTGATTGGAAGTTTCCCCTAGAGTGTACACTTGTGGAATGGAGGCAGCTCTACTTAATGCCACATATGTTGTAGATTTTTTTCACTATCTTCAGAGTTAGCAATAAGGGTAGGCTATAAGCACCAAGGGGACAGTTCTAGGAGTGTATTTGGACTGGCAGATAAACTTGAGGCCCCCCACTTAAATCCATCCTTGTGTCTGTCTGTCTTCCACCTGTGTGTTCTGGGCTGTGTTATACAAGAGGTCAGACTAAATTATCATAATGATACCTTCTGGCATAAAAGCTATAAATCTGTGGACATATAGTGTACAGAATGTTTGTGAAACTATTTGGAGAATATTTTTGCAAGGAAGCAGAATAACCTGGAATTCTCCAAATGGAACTGCTGTAGCTGCAAGATTTCCTTTTCAGTAAGTATTTCCATAATACACTATGTACATAGGCTATTGCAAAATGATATTCCGGAC
Organism: Emydura macquarii macquarii; assembly: GCF_026122565.2. Lineage (NCBI taxonomy): Eukaryota > Metazoa > Chordata > Testudines > Chelidae > Emydura > Emydura macquarii. Next base: position 212,915 of record NW_027131934.1, on the reverse strand, counting down.
AAATTTATGGCCAAATATTTACCTTTTTTTTAAGCTGGAACTTCAAAAGAAAAGGGTGCAATACTGTCTTATTTGAACTATCTTATGGGGGAACAGAGAGCTAAACAAAACTTCTCACTTAGCCAAAGATGTGGCCTTGACTCTTACACTAAGGACACATCCACTGACAGAAACTGAAGTTGTAAGACATAGACTAATAAAGGAGAGAAGATCACGTACCCTGAAGGATACTGGGAAAATAATGGCTAATATTGTATCATCCAATTCTTCCTTAGTTCAAGGAAAGGGATGCCTATTTTCACTAGCAAGCTTTTGGCTTTAGATGTGAAATGAATGTAAGTGTCTCAGCAATTGTCTTCTGAGACAATACCATTTTGGCCAGTCCTGTATTTGGTTTTTGTTCCGTGGTGCTAGCTGTACCTATTAACTAAAGATCTCTGAAGATAATTAAACACTTGGAAATGTACTGGAGCTATTCAAATAGGAAATTACTCTAGCCATTTGAACAATAATTATATTTAAAATGTAACTATGGTATATTAATTTGCTGGGAGTAACTAATTGCCACATATACTAAATTGATTATAGTATCATTTGATGACTGAGCATCAGAATCAGTACCATTTTACTGGTGATGATCCATACATCATAATATTGATGAAGGAGATTAGGTATTTCTACCAAGTTAATGCTGTGTGGGCTTTTCTTTCATCTTTCTGTCTGCAACATTTATATCTGACTTAGTCGCTGCTGTTTCCAAATCCAATGTCCTGCAGCAAATGTTGCCAGCAATACTGAATACTTTCAATTAGTAGTTCTCTACTTCTCTGGTAGCTAAGCAACTGACCTATGGTGAAGAATACATAATGATCTTCTGCATACCCTCCTTGAAGTGTCAGACAACATGTAGGCTTAAAACATTGATTTGCTGTCCTATGTTGATGGTATTGGGTTAAGAGGCAGTAAATTATGAAAAAGCGTATCTAATATTTGTTTGATGTAATAAAGGTTAAAACAGAAACTCAGAAATATCTGCCTGTATAGGTCAGTTCATGTATATTTTTGCATACTCACTAATAGTATTCATAATTTTACAAAGAAAGCAAATACTTGGGTGGAATTTCATAGTACAAAACCAAACTAAGAAAGCATAATAGGAAAGCTTGGGGTGGATTTTGATGTTATCAGTACGCAGATAATCCTCAGTGTTAGATTGCTGTTGCTGACAAAAAATGGGCATCCAGCTGTACAGGGTGTTTTATTTATTTGGAAGGGGAATTGTTTTATAGAACTGTGAGCAAAGTGGTCACACTAATAAAACAGAGCTTATGTAAAATGGGGATCTAGATGAATGGCAGCAGCTGGCTCAAACTTAATCCAGAGAAAATAGAGAGGGTGCTAGCTGGTGAAAAGGGACTGTATTGTGAAAAACTGGCTGAAACAATAACCTCACCCCTAAAGGGGATTTGCTCTCCAGTAGTCAAAGTGCTAAACAGTCTCAGGGTCATACTGGATTTGTCATTTTTCCAAGATGCCCAAATTCCTCAGTAGTCTCTAATGTCTTATTTAATCTTTGGTTGGTCAGATGACTACATGTATTTTGCTCCACTGGCCCTAGAAATAATGCTTCATATACTTTTCTCCTCTAGAGTAGACTGCTGTAGAGTGAACTACTTAGGGCTGATGATGAAGACCATGTGGAGGAAGTAGTAGTCAGCAGACTGCTTGAAGACTTTGGAAAGAAATTGCTAATGAGAGGAAACAAAAGAACTAATTTATGTGGGGTAATCAGGAGAGTGACCTGGTAAATACACCATTTAAAATAATGTTTGAATTTTTTAGCAATGACTTGAAGAATCCCAGTATCTAAAGCAAATATAAGCTAATGTTTGGACAAAGCTGGATACCACATATCCTCTTTTTCACATGCATGTAAGTTAAAGGTGGATTCAAGTAGCAACATTCAGACCTTGGTTTGAGATCACATTTTAAACAGCACCAAATTTCAGAGGCATTTGGATTTAAAGTTCTAAGTCAAGGACATTCATCTGTATGAATAACGAATGTGTGGAAATCATAAAATTCTCCTGTTGAAGCTTCTCTAGACTCTTGTATCAGACTGGCAAACAATGTTCTTGCTGCATACAATGTTGTTGTAATGTCTCTTATCCTCCCTCTTATTTTAATCTGCTCAAGTCATTGGGGAAGTTGTGGGTAATGTATTACAATGTAAAATTAATTTGAAAGGAAGACAAGACACAAAAAAACTAACATTTAGCTACCAAAAGTAGATCATATCTATTAATGTTGTCTTTTATGCATGAATTTTTATGCAAGACATCATACATTTCTCTTAAAAGTTCATTATTTTTAATCTGTGATTGCCCTTTCAATATTTAAAATAGCTTATCAATGACAGTTGGAATCTAAATATTTAATTTCCTTTATTAAAATATATGCTATGAAGGTATCTGTAGTCTTTTTACTATATGTCATAACTCTAATTGCCTAGCTACAATATGGCACTACTTTTTCCAGATTTTCAACTGCATGTATTTGCAGACCTATGCCATAGAGTGTAGTGTATTAGATTTGAGTCAGGAGAAACTTATAAAATGTATAGAAGTGGCAAATGGAAAGTGGATTATGCAAGACTTTCATCATTTTAGGATGCTTGCAATGGAATGGGCCAAATTGCTCATACCTGGCATAACTCCATATTGATGTAATTGAATTTGGCCCATTGTGTTTAAAGACATTGTGGTAGATTACATTTTTAAAAGCCGCATTCCTGCAGGCACTATTTCCTTCAGCTGAATACAATGGTCCCAGTCTTCTGGTTTGAAGAGGCAAGTTTTGATGAGAATGGCTCCAGGGCTTCACTACAGGCCCATGTTTAGTCATTCTAACACTCTGGGAAGGCACAGCTTCATAGATGGTATTGTGATTAGGGCACTAGACTGTGGCCCAGGAGATCTGTGTTCAGTTCAGACATGTGGCACTGAATAATAGAGAAATAAAAATATCTCAAGAACTTTATAAGAATTCTTTAAAACCTAGTTAATTTTTTTAATACTGTAATGTTACTAATAGTTATAGAACATAGCAACTTTATCTGCTAAGGAAGTGGTGGAAGGATGATTTTGTGTTTAAAGCACAGGATTTGGATTTGGGGGGGCATCAATATAAAATCAGTACAAATAAGCTTGCATTTTAGTCCTGGATCTGCCTGAAACTTCCTGTATGGCTGTAGACAACTCATGATTTGTTGGGGAAGAGTCAACATGGTTTTTGTAAAGGGAAATCATGCTTCACCAATCTACTAGAGTTCTTTGAGGGGGTCAACAAGCACATGGAGAAGGGTGATCCAGCGGATATAGTGTACTTAGATTTTCAGAAAGCCTTTGACAAGGTCCCTCATCAAAGGCTTTTAAGAGAAGTAAGCTATCATGGGATAAGAGCGAAGGTTCTCTCCTGCATCAGTAACTGGTTAAAAGAGAAAACAAAGGGTAGGAATAAATGGTCAGTTTTCAGACTATAGAGAGGTAAATATCCCCCAAGGGTCTGTAGTGGAACCAGTCCTGTTCAACATATTCATAAAAGATCTGGAAAAAGTGGTAAATAGTGAGGTGGCAAAATTTGCAGATGATACAAAACTACTCAGGACAGTTAAGTCCAAAGCAGACTGTGAAGAGTTACAAAGGGATCCCACAAAACTGGTTGACTGTTGATAAATGCAAAATAATGCACACTGGAAAACATAATCCCAACTATACGTATAAAATGATGGAGTCTAAATTAGCTTTTGCCACTCAAGAATGAGATCTTGAAGTCATTGTGGATAGTTCTCTGAAAACATCCACTCAATGTGCAGCAGCGGTCAAAAAAACTAAGAGAATTTGGGAATTGTTAGGAAAAAGATAGATAATAAGATAGAAAATATTGTATTGCCTCTTTATAAATCCATGGTACACCCACATCTTCAATACTGCGTGCAGATCTGGTTGCCCCATCTCAAAAATGATACATTGGAATTGGAAAAGGTACAGAAAAAAAGGCAACTAAAATGATTAGGAAAAGCTTTCATATGAGGAGAGATTGATAAGACTGGGATTTTTCAGCTTGGAAAAGGGACCACTAAGGGGACATATGATAGAGGTCTATAAAATCATGACTGGTGTGGAGAAAGTAAATAAGTAAGTGTTATTTACTCCTTCTCATAACACAAAAACTAGGGGTCACCAAATGAAATTAATAGGCGGCAGGTTTAAAACAAACAAAAGGAAGTATTTCTTTACACAATGCATAGTCAACCTGTAGAACTCCTTGCCAGAGGATATTGTGAAGGCCAAGACTATAATGGAGTTCAAAAAAGAATTAGATAAGTTCAAGGAGGCTAGGTCCATCAATGGCTATTAGCCAGGATAGGCAGGGATTGCTCTTTGCCAGAAGCTAGGGATGGCTGATGGGATGGACCACTTAATGATTACCTGTTCTATGCATTTCCTCTGAAGCTTTTGGCATTGGCCACTGCCAAAAGACAGGATACTGGGCTAGAAGGACCATTAGTCTGACCCAGTATGCCTGGTATTATGTTCTTATATTCTCTCTCTTAGCAACCATGTTGCACTGCATTTTCTGACTCTTCCACAGAAGTTTTTTGCAATCACTGTTGCAAACTATGTTAAAAATTATTGCAACTATACCTGGAGGTGCTGCAGATTTACACAGGGTAACAGGCAAGAAATTGTCCCTGTCTGAGAGGCGTAACTCTATTGTTAGGTGAACTTTGCCTGACTTCTAAAATTTCCAAAAGTCTCTATAGGGGAGCCAAGAAAAAAGGGAGAAAAGTAGAAAAAGTGGGAGATGAGAGAGGAGGAAGAAGTGATTGTCAGAGAGAAAGAGAAAATCAGTAGCCAGGCAGGGAATGATGAGGAAGAAGAGAGAAGAGAAAAAACTTTTAAAGCAAAACAGATTTCATACACAGTTAGTACATGGCATGCTATTCTTTTCGTAGGAAGCTAATCTATATGGAAAGTGTTAGTTGAAAATTTCTTTCCTCAGTTTCCCATTTTTTTCCCTTCACTGCTGCTTTGGACAGAGCTATTTTTTTGGGGTTAGTTTTTTTTGAAAATATATTTAGCATGGAGAAAACTTCATTGGCGCCATTCTGTCAGCTGTCATAGTCACTCTTTGCATTATCAGCCTATTGCCACCAGAGTGGCTGTTCAACTGTAAGTGTATTGCTGACTGCCTTAGAGTGTGTAGATCACTTAGTCTCTCCTGCTGCTCAGGCCATAACAGGTTGATATCACTCAGGGTGATTGCAATTGCTGACAGAGTGTTAGCTAACGTGCGAGTCAATGTTAAATCACATTTTAAAACACTAAAAGCATGTGCTACCTAGTAAAGTGCTGTTGAAGAAGGCATCTGCTAAGTACCTTTAAAACCTAAAAATTCCTCCCTCTCTATGATTTAACTTCACTTTGAATCAAACTCCATAAATAAAGGGTCAGATTGTGCCTATTGGATATTGCGCATTCTTGGGGACAGTGTAGAGCTGTGTTCTTTCAGTGTTAGCTCAAAGAGGCACAATAGTTCCTAAGACCCCTTCTGCACCCAGGGGAAGGGCACTACATCCAATGAGGCAGACTCACTCTGCAGGTGACTGAAGTTTAATTAGTATTGGCTCACCTACAAAACACTTCAGCTAACCATTATCAAGTGTGATGGCTGGAGGGTTAAAATAAAAAATAAAGTTGCAGATCCTAAACACTAGAATAATCATTCAGGCTCCAATCCCACAAAGATTTATGTGCCTGCTTAATTTGGAATATGTGACAGTCCTGCTGAAGTCAAGCACGTGCAGATCTAAAAGATGTGCTCTAGGAACTATTTTGGGGAAGTTCTATGGCTTGTGTTATACAGAAGGTCTGATGAGATGATCACAATGGTCCCTTCTGGACTTGGAATCTGAATGCATAAATCTTTGCAGGATCACGGTTTACCTTTGTCATTTTATTAGCCCCACATTTCTTCCCTTGTGGGAATTCGTATGAAATAGAAAATTATATCCCTGGTATAGTGTCTTAGAATCATTTTTGTAAAACCCTGTTTAAATACTTTAGCTTGCTATTGATTTAATTCTTATTATGTTCTGTAGGACTTTCCCATATGAGCATGCCAGTTGAGCTTTTTTCTTTTCCCTAAATCTCGAAGTTTAATATTAAAGGCAATGTGATAGTGAGGTATAGCCATGATTTCAAAGTACAATCTGTTTTCTCTCCATGCAGTAGGTTGGCAGTGATTTTTTTCATTTGATACATCATTTACAATTTTCTGCAGTGATTCCAAAGAAATGGCAGCAAGGGTATCTCCTCCCATTTTGCAGCAATAAAGAATGGATACTGTGGAAATGTGTATACAGGCAGCATTGATGCCAATTATTAGGTGTCCAAGCCCTATGTCCATGAGCTTTTATCTCTTCAGCATCAGCCTCAGCACTGAGTAGTGCAACAGATTAAACAAGCAAAGGAGAAAACCCCAGAGAGAGAAGCAGCAAAGGTGATTATGCTGCTGCTGCAGACAGCTGTAGACTTGTAATAGTGGCCTGAAGACACTGGGACAATTAGGACAGAGTTCTTAGAATTGAAATCAAGAGAAATGACTTCTCTCAAAGGAAAGGGGGTGTTCAGTGGGTTGTTTTTTCCCCCTGATGTTGCTTCTGCTGCTTCTGTAGCTGTGGGAAGTGTTTTTCCTGCACTTTAAGGATAAATTGGAAAATGTTAACTTGGCTGGCTTTAAAAAGGGGGAAATTCTCTCCCCTTGAATGTAGCTTTGCCCTTTTCTCATCATAAGTGAATACAAAGTTGCATGTCATAGGAGGGGAGGAAACAGAAGGTCAAAGAGTGAATCCAACTTGCTGCATCTGCAACATCTTTCCCAAGTCTTACCCATCTTCATTCACACACTCAGTGGGGGAACTTGGAGGACATAGGAACTGGAACAGGCAAATTGGAATGGAACTTTTAACAGATAGTACTAAGTGGCAACAATTGGCACATAGCTGTTCATCTTTCTTTTTTTCTTCCTCCTTTGTATGGAAAATCAATGTCAATTTTTTTTTTGAGAGAGAGAGAGAGAGTAAGAGAGACACAGTAGGCTTGGGGGTGCCTAGGCGGCTTTCAAGATCTATAAAAAACTGCTGGAAATGTTAAAAAAAAAAAAAAAAAAAAATCTTTGAAACTGTCTTACAACAGCAACAAGTCTGTAACTCTTGCATATTTTCTCTATTTTCTTGCATGTTTTCTCCAGTCACACCACCATAGAAATTTGACCTGATTGCCTGTCCAGACAGATAGAGAGGCATCTGGGCCAAATTTAATGAGTGGCATTGTGACCTGGCACATAGGGTTATAAAGCCACTCAAATTTGTCCTGGACACCATCCATTTGGTCTCCAAAGATGGGGGATTAGCATGCACCAGAATGGAATCCCTCCAGGGTGGAGGGAAGAGGAGAGGACAAGGACCAGAATTTGCCCCACCAAGAAATGTCTGAATTGCTATGACTGGGAGTTGGTCAGATATAACTGATCAGAACTGGGTCTGGTATGACACTGGTCTTTTTTACTAAATTATTTTCTGATGCTGATTATCCATATGAAGTAATTATCCTTTCTCTGTAACATCATAATTTTTACCCCCTGCAACTAACGGTGTCATCACAAAACAAGATTTTGTCTTCTTGCAAGGAATAATAAATTGAGGAAAATAAACTCTTAAGGCGTAAATAACTCCTTTTGTGTCATATCGGGTGTAAATCAGCGTAGCATAATTTACTGCACCATGGATTACACCCGCTCAGGATCTGGCTCTTAATTTCCAGACAGGCACAGGTTGAATGAAATACAGTCACAGTTGCTAATGACAAATTGGTATAAGCAGCAACAGTTGCAGTCCTTCTCCCCACTTCTCTCTCCATGCCCAGGGCATAAATTGCCCCAAATGTCCTGGGAAGATAAAGAGGTGGGGGCATAGCTGTTACTGCTCTGCTCCATTAGTTTTCAGGATCAGCCTGGCAGTCCGGGGAAAGCATCCTGCACTTTCCCTAATGAGACTTCAGCGTGCACACTCCCCAGGTCGTTGTGACTCTTTATCACATTGCTGCCACCCTGCCTCATTCTGCTAGTGATCAGATGGCAGATCTAAATAGTGGATCCAGTAGTCCCTCCCCAATCCAATGCATGCCAGGACACAGACATTTGTGGACACCTGTATAGGACTCTTACATCCTATCTCTCTTTAAAGTTGGGGAAATAATACTTAGTTATGCCTTACAGGAGTATTGTCAAGCTTAATTACTTCATGTTTGGAAAGCACTTTGCAATCAATATTACCTTTAATCTGAGGATCCCAAAGTGTTCATAATCATCTGCTAACACAATCTTGAATACAATGTATTAATCTCATTCTTCTCTGCAGTTGAAAGAAGAAACTTATTTCTAGATGATCTTAACACTCTTCATTGCTCCTTTATTTTCCTTCAAAGTATAGGGTTTGGTGCGAATCTGGGGAGAATTTCCATTGTCTAATACATGCTGGTGGCTACAGGCAGGCAGAACTTGTACCACAGGGCCAGATATTCAAGAGAGATCAGTTCCTCTATAAGCACTTGAGTAAGAGGCTGTGGAAGAGTGCATGACAAAAGGGTACTATCCCTTTAAAAGGCAAACTAATGCCCACAGTCTGCAGCCTGGGGATAATCCACAAGTCCCTGCCTGACCCTAGGGGCTGAGTGATAAAAAACAAGAACAGGCTGCAGGGTGAGGGGAGTAAAAACTAAGTAGATGTTCCCTGAAGTACCTGGAGACAGGTCTAGCCTGATTCAGAGACTGGGGAGTGGACTGTGAATTGGGGAGCGCTGAACCTGGGACCTGATGAAATGACTGTTGTGATGTTTTCTGGCCTGAAGAACTGTTCATTGTAATGCTTCCTGAGTCAATGCCTTAGTGAAAGGGGACATGGCATCTGATGAATGTGTTTTGGCTTTTCCTTACCTTGGGATGCTAACCTGAAATCTATTGCTGTTCTGCTTGGGGAAACTAAGGTGGGGTACACCTGCAACGTTACATGGGGCCACAGCGGGGTGCTCAAGGACTGCCCGCATCTTTCCACAGCCGGGTTTTGTGTTTATGTTTTTTAAAAGGAGTTTGGTGCTCAACATGGTGAGCTTTTCTGAAAATGTGACTCTTTATTTTGGTGTCTAACTGGAAGCTAAACTCTTCAGAAAATGTGGCCCTAAGGGATTATGCAAAGTTAATCTATCTGACTTCTGGTTGATGAGTGGCGCTTCTTCAGGGGGACTGCCACACAGGAACAACATTACAAAAAGTGTCAGTTTGAAATGCCATGGACCTGAGGGCTAGATCCACAAAAGGACTAATGTGCTTAAGTTCAAAATTTAGGAATCACAGAGGTCCTCAAGATCCCTCTTCAGCAGCCACCCCACTCTGGGATATCCTGAGGCAGGCTCCTTTGTCTCCCTGATTATTTATACATAGTGGAACAGTTTCAACAGGGAAGACTGAGAGAGATATGTACACTAATACTACATTTCTCTGCGGTTATGGCACTTTCCAGGGAGGGAGAAACTCAAGTTCAAATCCTTTCTCCCCATCAGGCAGAGGGGGGATTTGAATCTGAATCTTCCACATCCTGAGTGAGTGCTCTAACCTCTCAGCTAAAATTTATAAAGAGGGGTTTCTCCTCCTGTGTTTTTTGTTTGTTTGTTTTTTAAGGGCTGGCCTGGCTTAGGCACTTAACTCCAGAAAAGGGTTCATGGCTGTGAATCCCAGGTGGAACTAGGCTTCTCCCTCCAATCCAGCCCAAAGTGCCTAACTCCATTTGGAGGGGGCTTAGGCCACAGTCCTCTTCTTGGATCTTTTCCCGCTAAATAGGTACAGCGTGATATGCACAAATGCAAGCTTCCCTCACACTGCCATGTCAGCATTTCTCAGTTTGTTCAGGATGGGCCACCTCTAGAATGAGGGAGTAATTCACTTTCCATCCTTGTTAAATTTTTGGTTTCTCTGATGAAACTCGCAAGGAGGTTGCTAATTAGAATCAACATATTTAACTTATATAAAAATTTGTGTGCTATAATACACATGAAAACACATAAGTCCTTTCCATTAGAGAATTCTTGACACAATTCAAGCAAGCAATCTTTTTTCAGAGAGTCAGCTGAACTGACTACCCAGTTATCTCCTGTTACCCAAAAGTCAGATATTTCATTACCTATTTATGTTTAGTTTTTAGCTATCGTTAATTCATTATGCCTAGAAGACATAAATATCTCTCTTTGAAAAGGAAACACACATCACCATTTTTTCATTTGGTGCATTTTTGTGTGTGTCATGATATATTTAGTTATGTATTACCTAGTCTGAATGCAAAACTTTTTTATATGCAGATTTAAGGTAATGAGCATTCAAGTTTAAAAAATGGTTCTGGTATCCTGTAGCTTCTCAGTAATAATATACTTTTACATTCCAACAGAGAAGGATGGATTATGGTTTTTCAATTTGCATCTGGCGTATTAATTGCAGAGTAGGGTTTCCACATAAAATATCAATGTACTGGAACAAACTGTTAATGTACCAGAATATGAACACTTGCATTCATTTCTTGAGATTTAAAAGCAATCTTCTCTTTTCCTCCATAATCTGAATGGCATGCTTTTCTGGGGAGGGGAGGTTTTTTTGTTGTTGTTGTTTGGTTGGGGTTTTTTTTTTTTTGGGGTGGGGGGGGTGTCTTTTTTTTTTTTTCTTAAAGTCAGCTAAGGAAAACAATGTAGCCAATGTTTTCCGAAAACCTTAATTAGCTTAAGTGTTAATGGTGCTTTCCTAGTCATTGTACTGGCAAACAATACAACAAGCCATTAGGGAAAGAAAATAATTTACAGGGTCTGGAAAAACTTTTTGGAGTAGCTTTTAAGAAACATGGTATGGAAGAGCAACTTTATGTTGTAGTAGCAAGGAAAGAAATACGGCACTCAACTTTTACTTGTATTATATTTCTTAACTGTAAAGAGAAATGCCTAAACTACTAAAAGTATAATTGAAAGTTTTATACGTGAAGTTCAGCTAGGAATTTGCAAAGCAGATTCAATTGTGTAAAACAGCAAGTTATGGTTCTTTATTTTATCTGAATCACTTAAACTATACATGGAATCCTAGAAAAAGCTTCTAAAAAGGAATTGTCAAAAATGCTAGTATCTTTCTAGAATGTTTAGTATTAATAACTATTTTGGTCTAAAAGGAATACACACAGTGATTCAGTACAAGTAAAGATCTTAATTGCTTGATTGTTATTTACATTAAGGCCCTTTTACACCACTCTGGCAGTGCAACAGGGCTGTAACATAATTTATGCCTACTTTCAAGTCCCTGATACTTCCAGAGTGGTATAAAGGGGCCTTAATGTAAATAAGAATAAGATCCTTAAATATCCAACTTTTGTTTTTGGCTGAAAAGAAGACATTGAAGATCTTATCCCATTTCGAAAAAGCTATGTGGCTCAGACAAATGACTTCTCTTAGAATTTAAACAGGTGAGTTTATTATTCATATATTGTGCTAAATTATATTGTTTCAGAAGGTTTTGTTTTGTTTAATGATTGCTATGTTTCACATTACTAAGCTTTAATGTGCCTTCGACTTTTTCCCTTTCTCACAAAACAACAGCAATAGAACATGGGACCTTCTTTGTAAAACCAAACAGAAAGACAAAATATTTGAGTTTGCATGCCACAGCTGCAGGCAGTGAATTATCACACCAGGGAAGAGTGGAAATACCACCCACATAATCCAACAAGAGACCTGATTCATTTTGTGTCTGAAGCAATCACTGCGGTTTTACAGAGCTGAAATGAGTTTCCTTTGCAATCTTCAGTGGGAAAAAGTGAGACTATCATGCTCCCTGATTCAAAGCAAAACTTTTGAGGGGAACAGAGTTTTTCCTTCCTTATTTTCCTACTATTTTCCAACTGCTCCTTTGACTTTATATAGTACTGTGGAATTGAATGTGCAATTGATCAGAAATAACATCCTGGCATCATCTTCCCAGCCCTATCAATCCCAACTGAACTTCTAACAAATGATTTAGATTAGAGTTAAAGAAACTTCATAACAATACTGCACCTTATTCCACAAGGCAGTATGCAGAGGTTTAGTTTCAGTAAAGAAAACACTATAAATGACTGTGACTATGATCTGTTTACTCTGCTTCCACTGGATAACAAAATTTAGAGAAATAATAAATAATGGCTGATTTATGATTGGTAGAGAATTATTGCGCCAAATTCTGTTCTTACTTCCATGGGTGCAAAACCATCCCTTAATACCCTGATCCTGCAAACATGTCCACATGTGCTTCACTCAAGTGAATTATTTGGGACTACCACATACAAAAATATTTGCAGAATTGAAGCCTACAGTGATAGTTAGTCCAGATTTATACACATTTAAGAGACAGCAGGATATGGCCCACGAGTTGAAATTGGTGAGTATGATAAAGGTAGTGTGACCACATCAGTTAACATCTATAAATAACATACTTAAGCATCCTCAGTTTGCCTAATGAGATTGTATCAGCCATTGTTTTAAGTTCACATGTGGATACAGGTGGGACACACTCTCCATCATTCTCACTCTTTACCTAAATATGCAAATACAGCAATATATTTTATTAACTCATGCACTGAGGGGGACTTAATCTCTGAAAAGCCTGTCAGACTGAGTTCAGAGGCATTGCCTAACAGGCAACCTAAACTGAAAAGAAACCCAAGTATGGGGGAAAATAACTGTTATGAGAGCTTTGGCATGGCTCTCGTTGCTAAGGAAACCACTTCTTTGTCTGTACGTGTTTAGAATGGCTGCCTCATTAGGGCAATGGCTCTGAGCATCACATCACACTACACAAGAAAATAGAAAGGGAAAATATTCAAAGGGTCACCAAATACTAAAAAATGAATACAAGAATCTTTAAAATATATATGTTTTAGGTTGTATTTCTGTATCGATGAGGCTGGTAAAATTACCTAGGCCTTGTCAGACCTGTATACAGAGTTATGGCTAGGTGAAGCAATGAATAATTCTCTGTTCTGCCTGGTGTATTTCAGTGCTTGTGGTTATCTTTTTTTTTTTTTTTAAAGCAAAGCACAAAAAGTGAGATGCTAGTTCTGTGTATGTGTGTATGTATATGAGTGTCTGTGTGTATATATGTATGTACAAGTACTCCCAAATATCAGAATACACATTTATTAAGGTCATGTAGTGCACTTGCCCAATAGCCTTTAACAATGCTGCTGCAGTGAGAAAGCAGACTTTGTTGACAGATCCATAAAATGGTGTGGAAAACCCATGCAGATGCATTTATTACCCTCATTGAAAAGGTGAAGTGGTTAAAAAAATAATAATAAAAGGTGTAAATAAACATGGAGATAAAAGGGAGCAACTTAATGTTAACTACCAACTTTCAATTGAGACACTAAGAAAACAACAAAAAATGTATGAGGTGCAGCAGAACTAGATGCAGGTTCAAGGCATTACTCATTGGTAATACAGCTTTGAATCCAAGGTCCCTCGGGAGCTCAGCTCCTGCCCTTGACTGATGAGAAAATCCTTTGAAAATGGGTAGAGCTTAACTTCTACCCTCTGCAGTTTATAAATATCAACAAGGGGTTGTGATTTTACAGTCATCAACCCCACACCTCCAGGAGGAAAAATTTCATCCGGAATACAGGTGCAGCAGTTAATGAACTTCTGACTTCTTCTCTATACATATTCATGAAGAGGGCTAGCAAACTGGCTACAGCTTCCTTTTTTTTTAACTTGCCCCAGATATAAAACAAAGTAATCAGGTCTACCATCAATGCACAGCAGTGCACCTACCCAGCTGGTCTGTGTGCTGAATTGGTTACTGTCCAAGACATACTCTTTGACATGAACAAGATTTATGCAATAACTTTTGTTTTTTCCCTATTGAAAAAGAGGAAAAGAAATTTAAAATAAAAATATTTTTTTATGGAAATGTGCTTGATAAGTGCCTTTTTATCAAAACAAAATTTTGCCAGAAAATTTTCCAGTAGCGCTAGTTAACAGGAAAATCCTGCAAGGAATAGGGGACAGCAGGTTACAGCCAATTATTTGCCAACCAGGAAAGAGAGTGAATAGGGAACTGGGTGGAGAAAAAAACAGAAAGGAAAGATGCTGACAGATCTTTCAAGCCCCATAATGTAATGCTCTGTTACACAGAGATCTACTAATTCACTATCAGGTGACGACAATGCTTTTCACTTCTAGAATACTTTTTTCCCAAGGATTTCAGAACGCTCTACAAACACTCATGAACGAAGAATCATAGTACCCCATAAATAACTTTGCCTTCATTTTCCAGGGAAGGGGGGAGACTGAGGCACTGAGCAGTACCAATAGAAATCTGGAGGTCTTCTGTAATTCTCCATGTGATTCTTGTTTGAAATTGCATTTCTAAAAACAGAGTAGAGAATTCAAAGAGATGGTAGGTCTAGAAATCCCAGCTTGGTTTACTTATGAAGGAGCAGCAGTGAGAGAGCTTGAGGGCACAGGAATAGGTGTAGGATAGAAGACATGGGAGAGATGGTGTCTTGGGATGCTTTAGTATGACACTTGGGATGGATGGTGTGTCACAGATTTATCAGGGGCTTCTCAGTGGTAAACAACAAGCAAGTAGAATAATCTTGGCTTCCCCTTCAAGCAAATACACACAAAAACACCACAGTTTGAATAAGAAGATTAAAAAATGCTGCCTGAATCTTACTGTGTGGGCTTGAATGCCCATGAGAACAGGTAATTAATTATAGGAAAAAGTAGAAGTGGGTAGCAGTGATTATAATCCCTCTATATTGCTAGTGTAGTTCAGCTGAATTGTGCTGAGATCTCTTGGACTCTATTGTAGATTATTTTTCAGAGTATCACTTGCATTTTGAGTTAAACACTAAGGTTATTTTAAAAAGAGTAATCTCTCTTGATGACATTTTTGATTGAATTAACAGACCTGAATTATAAAATGTTCAGTCTCCTGATTTTTTTTTTTCTGAAGAGAACAGGATATTTAAAAGACTATAAATTTGGAGATATTTCAGTCACATTATGGAACTGTTGGAAAATATTTTTTACTTTCATGTAGTGTAGAAAATACATTCTTCTTCTCTGGCTTTAATTTTTCACAAAAATGAAAGGCAAAAACATTTAGCGGTAGAAACTGATTTATTCCTGAATCAAACAAATTCCTGGGAACTCAAAATGTAGGCTCTGACCCAGGAAAGCATTTAAGCTCATGAATTACTTTGATCCTTGAGACAAATTCAATGGGAATTTACATGTTTAAAACTATGCACGTGCTTAAGTAATTTTCTCAATCAGGGTCATATTGCACAGAAGGCAGAATTTTTCAATGTTCATTACAATAGCAGTGTTCACTAGAATGGTAGAAGTAGTGACATCTTGCCCTGGACTAAATTTGAAAATATTTACAAAAAATATCCTTTTTTACATATAAACACTTGCAAAGTGAAAAGCTGTATTTTCTCATGTTGTTTTATTTAGTTGTGTGATGCCAAGAAAATTTTCTCATTAAGGAGAAACTCCTTTAAACATAATAGGCCAAATGTTTAAACCTCTGCACCAAACGTGTCTGTGGCGGTGCCATTTTGGCCGACACATAGAGGCTCTCCAGAGCTAAAAACATGCACTGTTTAAACTTGCTTTTTAGAGCTATAACAGACTCCACTCCTCTATGCATTGGCACAGAGGGCTACCTGTAACACACACTGCACAGTGGGTTACAGATGCATATTCATTCTGCCCACAAAATCAGATATTTGCATGTGCCAATCACTCTTGGAGTGTGCAAACTGTGCAATTTACAAGCAAACAGGTTCCACTCAGTGCAGAAATGAATGTGATTCCTAGCCCTTACACAGGGCATATGTTGGAGAGGGAGGAAGGCTACTTTTGCTCTTCCTATGTGCACCCAAACAAGTTCCAGGTACATTCTGGCCCTGAGCTGGCACAGAGAGTGATTTAGCATCTATAAGTGCCTGAAAAGCTGACCCTAAAGTTTCTAATCCCTCTGCTAAGGTAACTGAATTAATATGCACCTTCAGTGAAGGGAACCTTCAAGACTGCAGTATTCGGGCTACTCACAGTTGCATGAGACCTCTGGTGAATATAACCTGTACAGTGCTGGCTTGAACCTGGAAGGAGAACTGGCAAACACATAAACTAGAGATGATGAGCAAATGTTTGTGATTATGCATATCCCTTAAATTAGCATCCTTCCTTTGGGTACTTTGAACATTCATTTCACCTTTACAAAGCAGCATTGCCATCTGCCAATCAGCGTTTTCAAAGACGGCAACATCACTGCATAATGAAAATGGATGATCGCTCCCATGGCAGTTTGGTATTTGCAGAGTTACAAAACTATTTTATTTTCCTGTGGGTCTAGGGATATGGCCTTGTACATTTGCAAAGTAGTTCTCATCTTAACACATTTAAAAAATTGTATGAATTCATTTTAAGGAACATTTTTATTTTTCTTAAATTTGTCTCTTTTTTATGTACCTATTGAGGTATCTTGGATACAGTAGCAGTGAATGCATATTTTCAGCTAGCTACTGCAGTGTAATCACAAATATTTTAAAATGTATGTGAAAAGACACTTTCCCTGCCATTTTCCAGACATTTTATCTAATGGTGAAATATAGAAAAGGAAATTAATCTATTGATATAAGAGCAAATCTCACTTCCTACCACACTGAGATTTAGCACTTCCTCAAATACTATAACTTCAACCACCAAAAAATATCTGGGTGCAATGCTAGCTCCCACCTCTATACGATGCTAAGGTGCTGAGAAATTTAAAAAAAACAGCTGAGGAAGAATTCCCTTTGCCAGGAACAGCATAGGTTCATCATACATGGTCCTGTGCTATGCCCTCTAGTTCCCAGTGTTGGGATTAACAGGATTAACAAGAGGGGAGGGGATGTCTGTATCACTGAGTGCTATGAAATTTTGGGCTGTGGTGCACCCCACAGGCAGACTGGGTAAGGCTGCCATAAACTGGAGCATGTCCAGCTGGTGCAGAATATGGGCAAGACAAAGGTGAATTGAAGCCACCTATGCCTGCCACCCAAGGTGGTGCCTCCGGTGGGGCACAATACAGAATCAGTCTTTTAGGGCTTTTGTAGTTACAGGGCACCATTCCCATAATTTTTTCTTACCTTAGAAACCCTTGTTGCTCCATATTGCTAAAAATCTGCATAAAAAAGTATCTGTTATAGATTTTACAATTTACAGAAAAGCAACAGTGAATATGAGTGGAACACAACACAACAGATTGTCAGAAGAAACCATACAATAGCCATCTCACGTGGCCCTCCATTTGGTGGGGTGATTTTTCATAATTAAAGATCTTCTGGCTGGAAAACTCTTTATCTGTTCATGCATAGTAGTGAGAAGAAGAAACCTCCTTAAGGCTGTAAGAATTAAAAAAAAAAAAAAAGTCCTGCTGAAAATCTCTCTCCATGAGGATATGACAGCAGGAAAGATGATCAGTCAGACAAGAGAAATAACTAATGTAAACAGTCAATATACTATTTACCTTTTGGCAGCCCAGCTTCATATCTCATCACAAATTGTTGGTAATCTGTCCTCTAACTGGGAAGAAATACACTACACAGCTATATTGTATTTACCTCTGTTTTTGAAAAAGAAGTGGGTCCATATCAACAGTGTCTGTAAGAATTACTAAAAGCACAAGCCTTACTCAGAGGCATGCAGGCAAAAGCATCCCTGCTATGTGCCAATTTCCACCATCCCTCTAGGCTATAATGTAATTTTCAGAAGTACAACTTTCATAAGGAGATAGTTCAAGATGCTTCATTTTTGGCAAATCAGTTTTACTTTCTGATACTTCATCTTCATCATTCCTGCAAGTAACTTCTTCCAGAGTAAAATGACTACTTCATACTATGGTGTTTGGAACCGGAACATAATGTCATGGCCATAGATAACAAAATAGCCTACCTTCTCCATCCTGTTGCCCAGTGGGAGGTCCCACAGTTGAAGATGCAGTAGTGTACATTAATCTTCACAGGGTTACACAGGACATCTCTAACTCAACTCCCATGCAGCCTCAAAATCTAACATGTCCAATTGCAAAAAGATAAGACACAACCTGATATTGTTAATCAAACAAGAACATATTTTGACATATTTCACAATGGGAGGCAGGTTCAGGATTGCGTATTGCAATGGTGATGGAAAATAAGAGTGCTGAAGCCAGCATTGCACTGAGGAGGAAATCTTGTTATAATTGAGGAAGCAGGGGGGAAAAATCAGCTTCCCTGGGATTTCAGAATCTTTGAAAAGGATTAAGGAAGTAGTGTAAGCCAGAGATGAGGAGTCGGTTAATTATACTCCAATACAGCAAGGTATTTTAGCATGCATTTAATTTAAGCATATGAGTATTCCCATTGACTAAATTTAAACACGTTTAAGTACCTTGCTGAATCAGAGCCATATAATGGCACACAATACCAAAATAGTCCCAAATCAAGATCTGTCAAAGCAATTTCAGTGATCAAGTTCTACTGAGGCAGTAACAGTCTTTACGAGAATACAGTGTTGCTAATTCATCTGCTGTTGATGGAATTATATAGATTACTACAGAGTTACAAAATATCTTATTTAAAACTGCTTAGAAAGTTATACAGTGTATGCTATATAGAATATTATATGACTGGAAACAGTTTTTGATTCAGCAGAGATAAATCTGATGGTGGTGGTGAAATATTTATTAGCAGTAGGAGAAAAATGTAGTAGTGGGGAAAATAAGGATAAAGAAATGAATTACTCTGACACCAATCTATTATTACTATTTGTATTACAGCTGTGCCAACAAACCTAAAAGAGATTGGGACATCATTATGCAATGCATTGCACAAACACATGGCAAGAAACTGTCCTTGGCTCAAAAGGTTTACAGTTAAATTAGACAAGATAAAAAGGTAAGTGAAATAGACACAACATATAACCAGAAGACTAGGAAGTGCTGCACAGAGTTGTTAAGTAATTTGTCCAAAGTCTCACATGTTTTATTGCAGAACTGGAAATTAAACCTAGATCCTCTGAGTTCTAGGCAACTGCATCAATCACAAGAGAATCATTCCTACTAATTATAGTTCCCATTTGATGTCATCCCGATGAATGGTTTCCAATTTTATCGGGTAAAAGGTATGAGTTTACCAGGTTAAGCCCTAGTTCACAGCTCTTTTAGGAATTTATGTACCAGCCAGTGCATGCTGCCCCTCACTGAGTTAGGCCAGCTTTGCCCTATAGTGGAATTTCACCTGCTTACGTACGTGGGAGAACCCAAACTCCAATATGGATTAAATGGTGTACATTAGAATTAAGTTACAATGGAACCTAGCACAGCTAAGGAAGTTTAGAGTACCAGCCATAAAGGTCTGAAGCAGCCAATCTGAAGCATTCAAAAATCATGAGATTGTATTAAAATAATCAGATTTTAAAAAAAGAATTAATTTGGAGGGTTTTTTTTTTTTTTTTTTTTTTTTTTGAATCTCTGAGGTTCCAATTTATAGCTTTTCACTACAACTATGAGGGCGAGAAACTTACTTTTCTTAAAAAAAATTAAGCTGGGTTTATCACATACTCACTTGTCACCGGGAGCTGTGGTTTTAAGAAAAACAAGAAATGAACCATAAGAGTTGGGAAGACTGTACCAGCTGGACCGGCCCTAAAACAAATGGTGCCCCAGGAGAGGAGCGTCTTTGGTGCCCCACCTCCATTTGTTAAACTTTTGAATATCTTATTTTTTATTGCATTTGTAGCCCATTTCATGACTTTAGTAAACTTTTCAAGTCTTAAAATACAAGTTCACTTTCACAATTACACAATAAAACAAGGTTCACAAAATTACAGCTGGGCTTTCACTTCACTTCGGTTCATTCTTATATCTCACTGACTGACTGGCAACAGCCGGCCCTTTATATACCCACGAGGGCATAGCTGACAACATTTTAGGAGGTTTGAGGAAAATGTAGTTCTCAGAAAGTCTGAAAGTTTCCATGAGATTCCACAAAGGTCCAGTACATTCTAGGAAGTTAGTGAAATATGAATCCACATACATTCACATCCTGAAACATTTTACTTCATATATTCTATTTTCCCTTTTGTCACTAACAACAAAAACAGCACCCAAGTCCAACACCCCAGGCGGTCGCCCCAATTGCCTGTCCCTAAATCTGGCCCAGAATACCAGCACTAATAGGTGTGTGGAAACCACAGATGTAGACTTTAAAAATGTCACAATATGTACTCTTGAATTCTATGGTACAAGTCACATCAGCATGGTGAAAACGTTTTGTGTGTTTTTAATATTTCAGCATTTATGGAACGTGACTATAATTCAATTTGGTAAGGTTATTGTACGCTAAGAATGGATATGCGTTACAGGTGAGAGGAGTCTTGACCCTATTGCATCTGTCAACAGAACGCCACGACAAGACAGTTGGTCTCTTTCCCAAACAGGGACAATTTATTGAGGTGACAAAAGATAACATAAACACGTGGGTCAAATAACAAGTGGGGTTGAACCCCCGGGACCCAATACCTCCAGAACACAAACCCGTGTAAAACACCTCCCCCCCTCTTGAGTCTTTGCACTTTGCTCACAGTCAGTCTTCGCCTCCTGGTGTTGTTATTATGACTTGATGTTAGGCTGTCTACTTCTCTTCCTCCTCCGACGCCGTCTACTTCTCTTCCTGGTCTT
The DNA here is from genome assembly GCF_026122565.2 of Emydura macquarii macquarii. Lineage (NCBI taxonomy): Eukaryota > Metazoa > Chordata > Testudines > Chelidae > Emydura > Emydura macquarii. The sequence goes on along the minus strand of NW_027131934.1, from coordinate 192,017 downwards.
GGTGAAGCCTACCCAAACCACCTGCCACACTGTCACCAAGATAGACAGCCCTTGTCGTTGGGCTCAGGTGACTTATATAGATTTCGGTGGCCCCAAATGCACCAATAGGGTGGCTGGGATTTTCCCGCTCCAAGGTTTGCACACGACACAGTGCTTTTGCACCCAGCACTATGTTGCTGTGCGCACGGCACGCTAACCTACTTAGATCAGGGCTATCATTGGTCAGCTGCTGTCTCTGGGCAGATTTGACCTCGAGGTGATAACTGACCGCACTCTGCCCATACTGACCTTTTGAACCCTGCCAACTGACAGTGACTGCTGTATAGGGACAGACTCCATTGAAAGCAATATGGAGCCTGTGCCATTTAAGTGTAACTATAGCTATATACAAAACAGGGGTCGAGCCACAGACTTACATTATCAGGTGATTTTTCTCAGAAACAGACCCTGTCATTTCCTTTCATTATTTCTCTAATTGCAGATGGTTATGACTGGTGTCAAATTTCCTTCATGAAAATATGAATTCATCCAACAAGTTATCAAAGACACTTTCTTCAACAAATGCATTACAATAAACTTTCTTGTCTAATACACCCCTTCATCACATACATATGTGATCACACTTCTGTCAGCTGTCTCTCCAGTCTGACTGATTGCATTCCTCTCACTTCCATCATCTGCTTTGCTTCATAAGCATTAGACTGTGTCATTAGTTATGACTCATCTGTTGAGGTATAATCATATCAATTCCTGCCCAATGGCTTTTGTCCTCATTTAAATACAAATACTTTGGCTGCTGCTGAGCTATCAAATATGTTTTATTCACTGAATAGTCTAATAAAAAGGTGAAACAACCCTTCACTCTGCAGAAGGAAACAAAGTTGTTTATTTTCCCAAGAAGAATCTCATGTAATTTCCAATTGTCTTAATTTCCTTCTGTCATCCTCTTACAAAAGACCTGCTATGTGTGGCCTTCATATGGAAATTAGATTGCAGTATAATTATTGTTTGGATTACCTTATCTTAGCCCACATATGTGATGAAATGGGAAGTTATAGCATGCGAGACATTCTTTATGCAGATTACTGGGATTTTTGTTTCAAAACTCATTGGACAATAGTTTTGTGTTAACACAAGTAAAAGAGTCTCAGAGTCTGCAGACTTGATATTACCATAAATATAATGTTGGTAATAGTGTTTAAACTGCTCTTTAAAAAAAAAAAATCAAACCTGTAGTAGTATTTCCATTCTCTTTAGCCATTAATCACAGAAACCAAAACCTCATAAACGTAGTGGCAGACATAGGGCAATCCTTTTACTTCAGAAAAGGTCAATCAAAAATAGACTATGGTAAAAGTCTAGTCAATAAATAATCTTATGAGGCTAACCGCTGCACTCATTCTTTTCAAGTAACTCATCTGTCACCTGATCTCTCAATGACAATTTTTTTTAAAAAAGTATTATTCCAAAGTCTCCTATTATTATTTATTTTATTTTACAGAGATAGGAGGAAAAAATAGCTAGCAAAGTTCCATCTACAGCTGATGTCCAACTCACCATCAGTGAGCAATTTCCCAATGGGAAAATATCTATTGAGACAGGCACATTAATATTTCTGAACATATACCTCTCTGTCTGTCTATCTTTGAAAAGACATGTAATAATATGGATAAATACTGTCCAAATAAAAACGGTTTTGTATTCTGTAGTGAGTGCTGGGTGAATTATTCATTAGCAATTACTCATTAGGCAAGATTTTTAAAATATTTCAGCCTAAAATTAGGCTCCCAAGTCAATTTTTGGTATATGTACACATGCCTTGATATCAAAGGGTGTTGCTGGCTATTAAGCACTGTTTGAGAACAGGCCACTTATTTAAGGGTGAATTTTCTAAAATGCTTCAAAGTGTCTTAGGAGTTCAAGTTTGATTGAAAGCTGTTCGGTGCCTAACTGACTTAGCTGCTTTTGAAAATCCTACTAGGTGACTCTTTGCATTGTTAGGCACCTAAATACCTGTGTAAATCTAGACCTAGATGCTTAAATATGAATTTGGAAGCCTAATTTAAGCACTTATTCAAAAAAATTTTTGATCAAAACATTTTCATTATACAAGGAATTTAGCACTCTTTTCCCTAAATTCAAATAATTCACAAACTCATCCTGCTTTCTAGAAACATATCTGATATTGGTAAGCATTTCATAATGACTTCTTAGTCATTTCAACCTATTGCTTTTCCATAAAATGTTCATTTTAAGACTCAACTTTTAAATAGTATTTAAATGACTTAGGAACCAAAGTTCCCTTTTCAAAAGCACTGAAGTCACTTAACTTTCAATTGGGCTTCGAATCCTAACTTTTGACTATCCATTATTCATGGAGTCTGCATGATGATCTATTCACATATTTTTGTTTTTGTTCCCTGATTGATCAACTGTAACATTTTAACAAGGACTATATGAATGATTAATATTTAATAATTAAATTATACACTTTGGATATAGATTTTCAGATAAATAATAATTAATATTAAAATTTATGAATTTTTTGTGATTCATGACTGCCTGGTTGTCATCTAAATACTTGCAAACTCTATAAAATTCAGAGTGAATTCATCCTGAATTACTTTTACAACTGATGACGATAATATTGCAAAACTAGCAGGGGTTGTTGCAAGGAGAGAGAGGAGTTTAGAGAATGATGGGAATGATTAAAGTAATGGAAAAACTCAGATGAAGAGAAACTTAAAAGATTGGAACTGCTTACTTCTGGAAGGAGATGAATAAGAGATATGATAAAAGTACATAAAATAGTGATTAGACTAGATAGCTCAAGGAATTGCATTCTTTCTGTTTCATAACAGAAGAACAAGGGGACATTAAAAGCAATTAAAAGATGAAAAATTCAAAATCAATAAAAATAAATGCTTTTTCACACAATGTGTGATCAAGCTGTTGAACTCATTGGCAGAGGAAGTCATTGAGGGCAAAACATTGAGGAAAGAAAAGAGGATTGAACATTTACATGGGTATCAAGGATACTTGGAGTTATAATTAATGATAACACATTTTTGGAAGAGATATTAAATCTCATGCTGCAGGGTTTAAACCAGTCTCTAGCTAGCAGCTAACAGTGGAGTTTCTGTGGGAGTTTAAATGTGAGTGGGGGAAGAGAGTTTTTGTGAGTGTTTTGTTTCCCCTCCTTCCATTTTTTTATTCTAGGAATAGAGTATAAGAAAAGAAGATAATAATGGTTACTCGGGCAGCACTAGAAATGACTTGAGGAGGAGAGGAGAAAAAGATGGTCAGATATAGAAGCTGCAGGATGTACATTAGCTTTGAGTGGGTATCTGATGGAAACCACTTATGTATGAAATGTCACCTGACAGAGTTCATGGCAGAGAAGATTCAAGGATTAGAGATGTGGCTAGATACAATGATGAAATTCAGATGGGGATTTGCAGGCATAATGAAGGAGAAGCGAGAGGAGGTGTGACACTGATCCAAAAGGAGTTAAGCAACTAACAGCCTAAATGACCCAAATTCAACCTTTAGAGAAATATTTTAAAAGTATTGAAATGGTAATAAGAGCCATTCCTTATAAATAGCTAACAAAGCCATGTTAGATCAACTAGAACTTTGAAATTTAGATTTATATTCCTAGAAATTTGGAAGAAGATAATGACTGTATTTGTCTGTGTATGGTTAGAGGTTAACAATTTAACCAGACGGTTTCCTATCTATCACTATATTCTGTTGATTCAGAGATCAAAAGGGGATATTAACACTTACATGAAACTTGGGTGTAGTAATATTGTTGTCTTTATTTCTCTTTGAAGTTTGTAGTAAACTATCTGTAAATGACGGGAGATGGGCAGTAAACTTATGTTAATTAATGCAGCTAATTACCAGTGTATACATAGGAAATTAAAGGTTTTACTTCAAAGCCACAGAGATTACCTATTGTTCACTTAAGGAGTACTTGCTGTCAAGAGACTATCAATAAATCAAGACCTTTTCTCAACTAAGCAGCTCACCATCTCTACCATGAAACAGACCTAAGAACTTTATTCATATCTGTATGTATAATGATCTTTAATCACAATACTCTCTCTTTTCTTTTTTAATAAATCTTAGATTAGTTAATAAGAATTGGCTGTAAGTGTGTATTTGGGTATGATCTGAAATATTCATTGACCTGGAGGCAATGTGTTGGATCTCTTGAGACTGGCAGAACTTTATATATGATGAGCAAGATTTTAAGTAAGCCTCATCATGTTTAACTTGGCTGTGTGGGTGGAGCCCAGGGCTGGATTGCTTTAAGGGAGCTGTGGGTAACCAGTAAGGTATTGTAGAAGCTGTTTTGTTGCTACCCTTGTGAATCTAATTGTTAGAAACAATAAAATTGGGGATCATCTGCCTCATTCTTTGCACTGTGACCTGACTGAGCAATCTCAGGGTGGCCTCCCTCAATGACCATGGTCACAGGAGGTGTTACAGACAACTTAAGATTTGCAGACATAAGTACCAGCAGGACAGACTGGCAGAAGGAGGCCAAAGGGTGATCCATGCAAGAATGTGAGGACAAGGCAGAAGAAGAGACCATCTAGTGGTGGTGAAAACAAGGTTTGCTGCACTGGGGAATGAGGAGGAGAAACAGGCAGAAGGTGGGGTGGCAAGGAACAAAAGCAGGGGAGCCAGTCCCTGCAGAAGAGAGGAAGAGATGATGGAGATAGCCAGGGAATGGAGTCCAAAAAAATGAGGTTGATATACAGGAAACTGATAGAGAAAATATAAAATAGATTAATAAAATCAAAAGCCTTATCACCAGACCATATCCAGAGAACATAAGAATATGCTGTATGCCAGGAGCAAGGATACAAGATGTGGGTATGAGGCTGAAGAGGATTCTAATGGGAGCAGGGAAAAATCCGCTGGTTGTGCTTCATTTTGGGACAAATGACACTGCTAGATTTCTATTGGAATGGACCAAGGATGACTACATCTGATTGGGTAAGAAGCTTAAAGAAGTAGAAGATCAACGAGTTTTCAGTGGAATTCTTCTGGTCCTTAGAGAAAGAAGGTAAGAGAATGACAAGATAATTAAGTTCAACAGATGGCTTGAGGAAAAGTGGTAAGGATTCAAGCTTGTGAATACCTGGGACTTGAGTGGACTCAGCATTTCCAAGACTTACTCAGCCTCTTACAGGATCAATCCCTTTCTGAGCACATCTACTTCTTCTGTGCATTCAGAATCTCATCTGTTGGTTTTACTAACTTAAATAAACTTTTAATACTACTTAATCCTTGTAAACATGCTGGATTTCACACAGTTCTGAAGGAATGAGTGTGTTTTCTATTATGGTTCCCATAATAGAATTGCGAACAATGTTCCAGTCAGAAATACTTTGTGACACATGAGACAAATGGGGGAGGAGAGAGACAGACAGACAGACATTCCAGGCTTTCAGATTCCAGGTTGAGTTTGCAGGGCTGGCAGTTAGAAAAACTGTCTTTTTACTTGTAAACTGAGCAGACTTCACGTGAAAATCATTGAGACACAATAAACACTGGACCCCACAAAGCCATTTTTACAAAGTCACTTTTGCAGTAGAACTGCACTTTAAGCAAAGATTGGTAATGTTTTAGCAGAGTGCCTTCATCAAAAGAACTTTAGAATAGCTCTTCTTTTTTCTTGCCCATATTTATTTTCTCTTCCAATGCACAAGATGTGATGAATCTGCACATTTTAGTATCTATTAAATATTAAGTAATGCCAGCTGTAGTTTCTACTTTTTCCAGGAGTACAAAAAGTAACTTTCTTTTCTTGGAGTTGCAATGTTAGAACTGCATCAGGAAAATGGGTGTTTTATTCATAAATCTAAATGGTAGAAGAAAGAATACTTGGGACCTTCCACTTGTTCTATATGCCTCACAACAGTTGAACAGCAAAGTAAAGTTATTATTTTAAAAAAAACAAGTCAGTAGTGCTCAAGTTAGATCATAGCATACACATTAATTTAAGGCTGTGAATATATCAAATGAATACACTTCAAGCTACTTAAAATATGAAGAATATATGCAGTTTTAAATTCTGACCTCTACCATGTCCGGCTGAAAACCCCTAAGGGCACAAGACTCTGGGCCAAGCACTATGTACAAGTTATTTATAATCACCTTGTATCTGCCTTAATTTCATAGGGATCATATCTCAAGGACATACAACCAATAATCTCTATACTAAAGCTTTGATCTTCTCCTTGATCATGCTAGCTTTACTATTGATTCTCTATTATAATTTATTTAACATAAGAGAAGTTACATAAGGTGGTTGCAGTTAATGAGCCACTTGATTAGGGAGAAATGAGGTTGAGATCACTTTGAACCCACTCTAATTTTCCTTAGGAACCAAAACTTATGAAGTTTAGGATACTGGAGGAAGAGAGCTCCTTAATTAATGGTATATCTGGATAGAGTAGGTACTTCCTAGTGTGGACTGTATGACTTTGATTTTTCTGTGGAACTAGAACATTAAGAAAAGGGGCCAGTTTCTGCTCTTATTTACACCAATTTAACTAAGACCAGAATTTACCCCATGGCACTAGCAGCTTTATGTTGAACTTTCTACCTGCCCTTCACATATGCATAGCCTGCTTTCTGACTGCTCTGTATTTTAAAGATAGGCTCACAAGGGAAATAATAATGGACAGGAGGACATAGCAGAGCAGCTGTGCTAAAGATATAAAGTGTAAAATAAAAGATGTGTGTAGTAGCCTAAACCACTTCCATTTTAGGTGATTTATTTTTAAACTGTTTGGACCTGATTCTGATCTCAGACCAAATTTGCACCCATGCAACTCTGTTGACTAAAATGGAGATATTCCAAGTCTAAACTAGGGTAAATGAGGTTACAGCTGGAATTTTTGCAACTGAAGGAAAGGAAAACTGAGTGGAAAACATTAGAATTATGCCCTTCACAAAAAGAACTTTGAGATGATAATTTGTCCACTCAGTATGAGTGGCACAAGTATTGTCATTTCTTTTCTCAATGGAAACACAAAGCAGTACCTCCCCACACCTACATTTCTGGGTGCATAAATGCCTTCTCACTGAACAACCCCTAATTGTGCTGTGTTCAGTTAAGTCATAGCTGAGGATCTGGCCAATTGACTAAGAAGAAAGATGAGATTCCGGATCAATATTTTACTTAAAATAGCATTTCCCCCAGTGTTCTTTATTTTAAGACTCAATAAAATAGTGACAAATTTTGTGTTCGCATCCAAAATGACAAATTCGTCAAAGGGGATATGCCATTCTGTATCTCTGTTTCCACGGTGTAAGAGTTGCTGAAAAATAGCCTTATTGGATTTTAAGAAAAAATATCATATCATATATATATATTTGATGTAGAGATTAGGAAAAGAATAGAAATAAAAGCTCACTTGATAATCAACCATACTTTTTAATCCTCCCATCTCTTAGGAAGTTGCTCTTAACTGACAATTTATGAGAAGAGTCTAATTAGGTTAATCTCTTTTTTCCCTTCCTAAAGAGTGTTTGTGATTTATTTTTGAACATATCAAAGTTTCTTTAACTATGCTGCTGTTAAATAATTTACTTATTTTTTTTAAGTTTAATTGAATAAAATAGAAGGACTGTAGTGGAGTCAGAACAGTCTGTGGCTGAGATTTTCAAACTCCAACTCCCCATACTGGGCCAAAAAGGGTTAATCAGTCTATGGGCTCAATTAGCCCTGCCCTGGTACACCTGCAGTAGGTGTCAGGCATAGAGGGAGGAGTTAAAAGGGCAGAACCTGGCTCAGCTAGGATCTGAGCAGGAAGGAGAGCAGATTGCTGGCTCTCACTCAGTGAGAGGTACCTGGCTGGAGCTAGGCAGCTAAGTTGGACTGGTGGCAGACAAAGCCTCCTTTAAAGTAGGTGGTCTGCAACTGGGAGCGCAAGGTAGCTGTGAGCACTGGCGGAAGGGCCAGTAGGGAGCAAGAAGATTCTTTTTGGGGTGCAGGACTGCCATGTGAGGGGAGTAGAGAAAACTCTCCTACAGCAAAACCTGCTGGATGGCAGAAGGTGCTAAGAAGTTCTGCCGTTCTGTGAAAGAGGCTTAGAGACAGATGCAGATACACAGTAAGCCTGGAAAGAGGCTGTGGGAAAGGCCTAAGACCGGATAAAGTAGCAAGTGGTCCAGGGAGGCAGTAGGGGATCTGTGTAGCCAGGCTTTGACTGCTTATTAGATCAGTCCTGGACCAGAACTTAGTGGTGCAGAAGGGCCTAGGTTCCCCTACCAGCCCACTGAGAAAGATGGAATGGAAAATCCCTGACAAGGTGTAAGGACTACTGGAACCCCCCTAAAACCAGAACTGGACTGAAGGCCCAACATGAGGTAGACAGGCTATTGTTTGTTGGACTACTGGTTTCCCCCAAGTGGTGTGGGACTATATGAGACCTAGCTGGAGAGCCAAATCACAAGAAGAAGCAGACCACCCTAGGACTAGAGCGGCTGTCAGCAGGGTTGCAAAAGGCAGAGAGCCTCCTATGTTATGCTCAGCCACAAGGGGTCATGCCAGCCAGCAAGTCACACCCTAACACATGTTTAAATCCCGTTAAAAGTCAATGGTTGCTAGAGCACCCAACTGCTCTTTTCACCTTTGAGAATCTCTGCAACAGCAACCTCAAGTATTTGGTGAAAACAAAATAGCAACTTCACTGAAAGAATAAATATTAATACAGTCAGCTGTGTATACTCTAATCTTTAAAATCAAAAGCCAGATTATTAGCTGGTGTAAATCAGCTTAGCTCCATTAGCCAATGGAACTTTGAGAGTTTACACTAGCTAAGTGTTTGGCCCCAAATATTATTCATTCCACAGAAATCAAGAAATCAAGGGTTCTAAGTCATGCTGAAACTGAACTATTCCTCCAGAAATTTAGAATACTTTCTCCTTTTGAATTAAGGTGAAATTGGCTTCTAAGGTTTATCTGATCTGCAAAACAAGTTACCATGATCGCTCATATATCATCACAGACTCATCAATTAACCTATGCCAATCTGGGATGCTCAACTGGAGCTGAAGCTCTGCTTCAGTACACGGGATTTCCCCTTCACAAATGAACCTAAAGGAAGATATGTCCTAATTAAGGAATACATTTCATAAAGCTCCTAAGGCCAGCCCTCTATTGTTTCATGATTTTTGTGTTTGCAAGTAAACAAAATTTCTTTGCTCTACACTGAGTTCCTACCTGGCAGATTATCTTCACAGCCATAAAGGTCAGAAATGTAGAGTGGGCTTTTCAAAAGTGCTCAGCATCAAGCTAAATCTACTCCCATCAAAATTAATGGTAAATGTCTTCGGTGGGAGCAGAGGTAGGTCAATACTAAGCATTTTTTGGAAATCCCATCTGTAACTTTTGAATGGAAGCTAAGGCATTTCTGCAAAAGATGAATTCTGTGGCTGTGGAATTGCAGAACATTCAGGGACTCAGCTATTACTGCACAGGAGAGACTTGGTGCATTTACTGATGTGTGTCTGAAGTTAATACCTGCTCCCTCCATTATCCAAAGTAAGTATTATTTCCACATTCCTGTGGAGCAGTATGTATTCTAATAGGCCGCAGGACTGGGTCTTCATTTAGTATTTGTGAAACTCCTGTACTGATATGAGACGTTTCTAAACACCAGTAAGCTAAATATCTGTTAAAAGGTATATAATTGCCTACCCACATTTATATTGAAACCCTCAGCTGACAAATGGGTATGTAACTATATATTATTATTTTATTATTATTGATTGATTGATATAACTTTTTATATGTGTCAAAGATGCAAAAGTATTTTAGAGAATAAAACAACTCCTTAGACCTTTTGCCAAAAACTTAAATTGAAATCAAACCAAAACTTTATGGTTTGAAAAAATTAAATTAATATCCTGTATTTTCTTTTCTTCCCCATATTTCTGGGCTTTTGAATTTAAGATCCCTCTCAGTAGTAGAGCAGAAGTGCCAAAATTCTGAAAGAAGCTGTGAATTCGGAAAGAAGTTGTGAGATTTTCAGTTCAATTTTGCAGGTCTATGAGATTTGTGTATCTCAGAGAAGCTTCATGTAAGTCAACTATACAAACTGAACAAACACTTGCATACTTGTTTAATCTGAACCTCCAAACCATTTGAGATTTGGCTATTGTGACTTGGACAATGGAATGGAAAGGATGCTTATAAAAACTGTGGATGACACCAAGCTGGGAGGAGGGAACTTTGGAGGACAGGATTAGAATTTAAAATGACCGTGACAAATTGGAGAATTGGTCTGAAAGCAACACGATGGAATTCAATAAAGACAAATGCAAATTACTACACTTAGAAAGGAAAAAACAAATGCCTTACTAATATGAGTCAACAATGTGATGCAGCTGCAAAAAAAGGCTAATATTCTGGGGTGTATTAGCAGAAGTGTCATAGATAAAATATGGTAGGTGCTTGTCTTGTTCTACTCAGCACTGGTGAGACATCAGCTGGAGTACTGTGCCTATTCTGGACACCACACTTTAGGAAAAATGTGAACTAATTGGAGAGACTTCAGATGAGAGCAACAAAAATGAGGACAGGTTTTAGAAAACCTGATCTATGAGAAAAGGCTAAAAATATTGGGCATATTTAGTCTTAAGAAAAGAAGACTGAGGGGGGACCTGATAAGTCTTCAATTATGCTAAATGCTGTTATAAAGAGGACTGTGAACAATTGTTCTCCATGTTCACTGAAGGTAGGACAAGAAGTAATTGGCTTAATATGCAGCAAAGGAGATTTAGGTTAGATGTTAGGAAAATTTTCTAATTATAAGGGTAGTTAAGCCCTGGAATAGACTTCCAAGGGAGGTTGTGTAATTGGCGGTTTTTAGGAACAGGTTGGACAAACACCTGTCAAGGAAGCTCTAGGTTTTCTTGGTCCTGCCTCAGTGCAGGGGTGCTGACCTCTCAAGGTCCGTTCCACCCCTATATTTCTAAGATTTATTATGACTAATATCTCAAAAATGCCTTAAAAATTACTGTCAGGTTTTTAGTAAAACGATAAGGTGGCCACCATGCTGTCAAAATGTCATAGTATTTGGGGACTGACTATCCCCTTATTTAGACCAAGTTGATAGAAAAGTCACTCTTGATTTACACTGTAGTAAATGAACTAGTAGGTGGTCCATTAAATCCATCGCAACACTGTTTTAGGAACTTGATGCTTAAATCTAGATCTCTGCTTTAAAGACCTATCATCAGATTTCAGCAAACATTAAATAACTTAATATTTTACTAAAATGCATACAGTGCTTTTCTCCATTTTCTTCACATGCTGTGTACTGGGATATTTGTGTGTAACCAGAACCTATATTCTGAGGAATCACGCTGTTTCTCCTGCCTTGTTCAGTCAGTGTGAATTTCATGCCAATGCTGAGGTCCTACACAATGTCCTGTTCAGCTTTTAAGAACAAATCCTCCTTTGATTTCCAGGGCTAAGGAGGTTCCCTTGGCAGTGAAAGCAAGGCTGATCCTTCCCATTTCTTGTGGAGCAGAATGAGAGGGGCAGCACCCTTTCCTTGTGGAGCCACAGTATCTGCTGCTATATAGGTTTGTCCTCTCCTTCTGTGGAGGGACATCTAAGGGCCTCTGGAGTCTACAACAGACATTGAAATACTGTTACTACTAGAGAGCAGTTCTGCAGTTATTCAATGGTTTGGGGCCAATTCCTCTCCTCTCCTGTATCAATCCTGACTAACTGGCCTGCTTGCTAGATTAAGGGTTGGTTGTTTAAGTTGTATACCTCTGCATTGGCATAAATTTCACATTACAATCAAGTCTTTGTGAACCTCACAGCTGAATATTATGACTATAGAGTCACAAACACTAAATTATGAAAAATGAAATTAAACAGGCCAGAGATGCATCCCAAAAGGAAAGAAGGAATTGCTCTTTTCCCACGATGCCTTGGCAATGAAGGCAATATACAAACACAATATATAAAAATTAAATGTGGTTTCCATGAAGTACTGTGCTTTATAAAGGCATTAGGGCCTTTGAGAGAGACTTGAGTTCTTAGGATGGTGTCTGAAGGAAGAATTTGCAAATAGAATGTAGAATTCCAGGTGGACCCCTTTTGAAACTAAACTATCTGTTGAATGCCATATGATCTTAAGATGCAGCATTCTGATGAAATAAATACAATCTGAGACAAACTTCGGAACCTTTGATGGTGTCTTCACTCTCCAAAATTATCAGAAAAACCCCCCGCAAACATGTGGTCACCTCATTGCAGTATTGTGATCCAATGTGAGTCACCATAAAACACTCACAATATCAAAATATGTGCAGGTTACTGCCAATGGTCATACAGAGAAATAACATAATTAAACTGAAAGACAGGCACTCTCTCATTTCCTAAATCTAGATTTCTAGCGCAGATCATAGAATCATAGAAGATTAGAGCTGGAAAGGACCTCAGGAGATCATCTAGTCTAACTCCCTGCTCAAAGCAGGACAACCCTCAACTAAAGCATCTCAGCCAGGGCTTTGTCAAGCTGGGCCTTAAAAACCTTTAAGGATGGAGATTCCACCACCTCCCTGGGTAACCCATTCCAGTGCTTCACCACCTTCCTAGTGAAAAAGTTTTTCCTAATATACAACCTAGACCCCCCTCACTGCAACTTGAGACCATTGTTCCCAGTTCTGTCATCTGCCACCAGATGCAGCTCAGTGGAACTTTTCTTGCCAAAGATATTTTAGGATGTTTGCTTAATATCACATTTTCCTGCATTTCTCTACAACTATATATTTCTGCATCTGAAAACTGAATGCTCTGAATGAAAAGCTTTTTAATTCCAGTCAATTGAGTTTTTATATGGACTTTTGAATGCTTTTGGCATTAACTATTTTGCAAGAAGGATCTGAATGACTGAGAAAAACTTTGTATATACATGTAATGCAGATTTATTTTAAAAAGTAAGGGTTGAGGGAACACCATTTGCTCAGGGTAATAAGGGATAATGGAAATCTGCAATTTTGGGGAGGTTGGGAGGATATGAAGACTTAAGAACACACTGAAATTTCCATGTATACAAAAATTGTACCAGAGATCTTCAAGACAGATCTTTCATGCCATAAAATTGTTCTCTTTCTTTTTTTCTTTCATTTTTATATCTTCTGTCAAGAGTTTCCAAACTTTTGTCAGCCAGTCAGGCACTTTGTCTGCTACACTTGTTCTCCAGTAACTGATGTGCCAGTTTTGTCAGTCTTTTGCCAACTTTCCAAGTATTCTTATTAGTTGTGACACAAACAGAATTCATTAGTTCCCAATCTAATCAGTTGTGGCTTCTCCTTTCAAGGAAGTGTTCGCTCCCATCAAAAAAGTGTCTGGTAGTGATCAGAAGGGTAATAATAACTTAAGGCACAATAACCCAAAAGGAAAACAAATATGCAATTCAATGTTTTTCCTGCCAAACATGTTGTGTGGTTTGTGAAATGCAATGTCCCGGCTGATAGCACAATTTCTGTTTTGGAATTGTTTTACTTCATTCACATTTTCTTGTGCCTTTTCTGAAAATTAAAGGTTGCCAGTACTAATAAAGCCAAAGATATAACAAAGGATGTTGAAGAGTATGAAGGTGATATATTGCTCAGTCAAAATCAGATTCAGAGAACTGCCATGAAACAGAATGATAAACCGTGGGCCTGATTCACCATTGTGTTACTCCAGATGTATGCTGGCATATCTCCTCTGAAATCTGGTGCAAAACTGGAGTAGTGAAGTGGTGACTCAGGCCCTGTAAATCTAAAATACATCTCTGAGAAAGGGTTTGATTCTGATCACTCCTAAATTAGTTGTACTCAGGAGTAACTTCACTCACCCAATGGATAGACTTTCTATTTATATCACCGTAAATAGAATCAGAAGCTGGCAGAAGTTCTTTAAACCTAAAATTATCAAACTTAAGGCCTGATTCAACACTACATTTCGGAAGTTGTACACTAGTGTAACTGCATGGTTTCATCAGTGTACAACTGGTGCAATGCAGAAAAGAACAGCAGGAAGAACCATTCTGCACATTCCCCCTCATATGATGCAGATTTAGATATATTTAGGTTTAGACTTAGATCTGGATAATAATTTGCGTGATAATGGGTGATTCATAGAATAAGGTAAACATCCAGCATTAAAGAGTGACTTATATTGAGCACTTCTGACTGTGACAACAGTGTGAGTAATATAGTAGGGGGAAATGACACTAAGGATGGTAGGGATACCACCATCTTGGTCACCATTGCTTCTTTCTTCTGCACTTGTTGAAACGATAATAACAATGCAACACTGACAGTCTCCTTAAGAAATAATTTAGCTTCAAATGAAAAGACCACAGAAAACTGTAGCTAACTCTTTAACAAGTATAGTGCTTGAAAGCAAACTTGCTACATGAGCTCATTGAAAAGCTATCGTCCACACAGATTTGTTTTTTAAAGTTGGAAATAATAGCTATTGATCTCTTTTACATAAACAATAGTGGAAAAGACTAGTGGAAAGACACTTTCCAAATGATCTGTAAGTATTCAGAACTGTGGCAAAATAGTCCTTCTGCATATTAGTTCTCTTGCCGGGAATTATCAAAATCCTGGCCCCACTCAAGTAATTAGCAAAACTCCCACTGATTTGGATGGAGCCAGGATTTCACCCTTTATACATGTCAGAGGTGGCGAAACCGTGGTTCATGAACTGCATCCGGATCTCTTACAGTTAAAGTGTGGCTCGCAGAGCCCCTTCTGCCCCCCTTCCATTCTCCACCTACCAGACTGAGGTGGGGAGCTTGCAGGTTCTGCCCCATGACAGGGTGGTGGGGCTAAAGGATTCTGCCCATAAGAGAGGGGTTCTTGGGTGGTCAGTAAGTTTGGCCACCCCTGAAAAATATTATTTCCATGTTTACAGAGAAGTCAACAGAAGGATTGTGTTATAAAGGTGGTTTGGCCTGGAAATCAGATATATATATATATATATATATATATATATATGTCTCATCATTAGTAATATAATTATGACTGCAACAAAGGCTATATCTACATAGCAACTGGGAGTGTGCTTCCCAGTGCAGACTGACACTCACTAGCTCTGCTCAAGCTAGGGCACTAATATAGTACCTTAGCCAGGGCAGCAGCTCAGGCTAGCCAACTGACCATAAACCCACCCTAACCCCTGGCTATGTACACAGGTGGTTAGCCTCTGCCACCATCCATGTTTATCCCCGGCTACCCTACTCTTATTAGCATGCTAGCTTGAGCATGTTTTCCTTCTTGCACTGGAAAGCGCCCTCCAAGCTGCTGTGCAGATGTACCCTGAGGGTTGGTCTACACTGCAGTGAAAAACCCGGGCTGGCTTGTGTTAGCTGACTTGGCCTCATGGGACTCTGGCAGCAGGGCTGTTCAATTGCAGTGTAGATTTCCGGACTAGAGAGACAGCCCAAGCTCTGAGACCCTCCCACCCCACAGGGCCCTAGAATCTGGGCTCCAGACTGAGCCCGGAAGTCTATACTGCAATTAAACAGCCCTCTAGTCTGATTCAGCTGGCACATGCCATCCACGGGTGTCTAATTGCACTGTAGATATACCCTAAGACATCGTTCCTAGTTCTACACTCTGTTACACCAAGTTACATCAGCATACAAACATTTCAAATGAAAATCAAACCTATGTCTGACACTGATTATCTGATGTTAATCAGTTGACAAACTGATCATTCCTTTTGAAATCAGATGGTTGCCGGATCTTTATATAAATGTAAGGAAGACTTTAAGGGTATGACTTATTAACTATATCCTTTACTGCAGTCACAATTAGGTTAATGAAGTAACAATGGAGCTACATTGGCATAAAAAGTGTAATGGAGTGGAAAATCAGGCCCTGTATTTGTACAAAAACCATGGGCCCCTTTTTTACATCTTCTGTGAACCCACTTGGATACACGAGTAGCAGCATGATCGTTCAAGAAGTTTAGGCAGGCTATATGAACAAGTAGCACAACAAGGTATTTCACATCAGGCACAGTCGGTGAGTGTGATTTCTAAGGCAGCCCTCTCTCTATCTCACAGCAGTAGAATTTTAGTTGCTCCAGATTCCCAAATGGAAATATCAACCTTTGCATAAAACTTTTACATGTTGCTTCAGCAGCAGCACAACAGTGTGACGATTCCCCTGCAAGGATTCACTGCTGTGTTGATGAACATATTTATAAGTATTATAAAAAGTATATTTTAAATAATGTGAAACAAAAAAAGTCAAACTGATCTTTGAATATCTATGTTGCTCGTTAGCAAGTGTCTCTTCTCAATGAGAGCATGACACAATAGGAGATCATATAGACAAAGGAAGCAAATTGTTAGTAGAAACTCCAGGAGTACCTAGTGTTTGTGAAGTAAAATGCTGCAAGTTCTGTCAAATAAAGAGTGCTGAATCCCTGCTGTGCACTTTTTGCTATTCATCAGGATCCTGGGAGCATTACATGGTTTTGTGAATTTTCTAAAGAGCATCAGAAATGTTTTACTTAACTTATAGGATGAAATCTTGGCCCATTGAAGTAAATGACAAAACTCCCATTGATATCAATCATTCTATGCCCACTGTACAAATTACTGTAGCTGATGGCTCTAGTCACAATGTGGAATAGCCAGGATTTTAGAGTTAGAGCAGATGAAAGATCTTGTTACTAACACCTTTTCCAGTTTTGGACTAACACCCAGTTCTATATTTGCGAGTATAGACAAGACAAAGACGTTTTTGCTGCTGTGACATCTAATAGTAGACAACACAGTAAGAAGCACCTGTGCCCCATCTCACCTAGACCTTCCAGTGTTTTTACTAATAGTAAAGCTGCACAGGGGCTAGACTGAGTGTGGGGAAAAGTGTTGAAAATAGCTATTTATACAGAGAGTTCTAAACAATTTTGCTCAGGTTTTTGTCTCTTATGATTTAATGATTGCAGTATTTCTTTGTTTGTCCTTAGAGGCCTAGTGAGAACGAGGCTTCAATTTCTAATGTAAAAAACAAGCAGAAAACAAAGAAGAAACAAATAAAATCTTTACAGTATCTGATTGAAACGGAATATTCTGGACTTTTTCATACATCATCATAAAGAAGCTAAAAAGGTCACAGGCACCAATTTAAATGTGAAAGCACATTAGGGAATGTTTAGTGAGTACCAGCAGGGTCTATGTGGACCAGCTAATGCACAACACAGCGCTTTACTCCAATGTGTAGACAAGCCCTAAGTGTTTAGTGTACAGCCCACTGTCCAAGATGGATGCTATCCCCCTGGATTTGGCCCATATTCCTTATTCACACAAGTGATCCCACTGATTCATGACTGAGTGTTTGGGTCCTCAAATATGAAACTGAATGTACTCTTCTGTGTATTGTAAAAATGTATCTCATTAAACATGCTTTGCAAGTCTCTGAATTAATAATGCTTTTGGAACCATAATTTTTTAATATTGGATTTTTTTTTCTAATTTTACCCATATAACTTTAGTTTTTCATTAACATAGATGTTTGTGTTTAATTTTACTAGGTTAAACAGGACATCAAAATATACATATTGTGCATTTGGTTTCTTATCCACACTTTTTATTTGTATAATATTTTGGTTGTCTTGTACTGGTGGGGAAAAAGAGTCCATGCGTAATGCCCTACAGTTGTCACATTTTGTGATGAATACTCAAGAACATTCTATGACTTTCATGGGAGCCTGTGGATCTTAATAATGAAACAATTTAAACATTGAAAATGAGCTAATTTCAGATAATTAAATAATTTGGACTAATTTCTGGAGTTATGGCACAAAGTAATTTGCTTGGGGGAAGGAAAGAAAAAAATAAAAATAACAACAACAAAACCCTCTAACTATCAGATTAAGACAAATAATAGCTGAAGAGCCTATTATTGCTGAAACAGAATTTGCAATGTACTCAATCTGTACTCTGTACTCTGTACTCTGAACTTACTCTGTAGTTACTCTGGCTACATTATCTTCTATTATGTTCTGACATCTTTTGGATGTTTTGATATTCTGTTCAAATATGATATGCATCACAATGAAAGACAGATAAATTAATATTGTGGTATAACTAGCCTTCAACTGAGCAGAAGCAATTTGTTCTCCATTTCTCAGAAGTCTTGTATAGACTCTCCAGGATTTTGTTTTGCTTTTTCAGCCTTTGTCAGCTGCACAAACCCAAATGCCTCATCAGAATCATGAATTTTTTAATCTTCTAAATTGGACACACTCTCCAGAATCATGGGACCTCATCAGAACTTATTTAAAAGCCAGTATATGGAATGTACAGACCACGAGCCACATCCTACAAACCCTTATTCATGCAAATTCTTCTACTGAGGTCAGTGAGTCAACCGGTATGGCTTACATGATTAAGAGGTAGTGAGATCAAGCCAAACATCAGTCAAGTCACTGATTATTGCTCAGGACAGCACATAAACTCAGTTCTCCTTGTGCTTCTGCTGTGTCATAAGAACATATGAACAGTTCATCTAGCCCAGTATCTTGTCTTCTGACAGTGGCCAATGTCAAGTGCTTCAGACAGAATGAACAGAACAGGCAATCACTGAGTGATCCATCCTCTGTTGTCCACTCCAGCTTTATTCACACACTTGACTACGAAGCTGAGGTACACTCACCTTCTAACAAAACTGGTTCCTAAGTCAGGTATTCTGTGGAAATGGTAAGTAGGCACAAATATTTGAAATCTTTGTATTTCCTTCTCTGGGGAAAATATAGAAGTCACTAAGCCAGCATGCATATTGTTGGAAACTTGGATGACTACCATTAAGCATTGCTTTGAGAAAATGATCAATGATTAATAGTGTTTTTTTAGTATAAGAACACTGTGTGAACAACTGAATTTCTTCTGGATTTTCAGAATACTTTCAAACTTATTCTTACTAATTAAAAATATAATTTAAAATCTGTTTGTAAGACAGTGACCATTTTCTGATAATTAACCTTTTATCTAATGTCCCCAGCAACAGATTTTTAAAATCCTGCTTATGCCTTTTAAGAGGAGAATTTACAAATATGGGACCAGATTCTCAGCTGATGCAATTAGACATAGCTCCATTGCCTTCAATGCAGTGATTCTCACCAGCTGAATATCTGGTCATAGTTTTTATGGAATATAGTTGAAAAAAAGCTAGGTTTTCACAATATACTCATACCCTAAGTTGCCTCCCCTGACTTTCCCAATAAGTCAGCAGCAAATGGCGGAGATTTCTGGACTGAAAGGGCTAGATTTTCCATTGATGTCAATGGGACTACTTGCATGCATAACTTTAGGCATATGTTTATGTTTTTTGCTGGATTGCTCAGGGCCTTAAAGGGTTGAGTTCAATATCTAGTAAATGTAGTTTACATTTGTCAGCAAAATCTGGCAGGTTCCTTTCTGATTCCCTTCATGGTGTATCTGATAACAAAACAAAACTGTAGCTCTGCTTCTAACTTTGTGTGAGCAAGAGTTTGGGATAAACTACACTTAATTCATTGAAGATTGTGTAACTCAGTTTCTAAAAAAATAGATGAAATGATTCCAGACACTAGCTCATAGTTTCTTAAGACCGTTTTAAGCATATTTTAAAGAAATGGAACCAAACCAATTAGTAATAAAATTCACAAAGTAATAATGTATAATATTTTTCTTCCAAAGACATTTTTCCATTCCATTGGAATAATATATGTTATTTTCTCTTCACTTCCTTGGTTAATTCTGTTATAGTTATCTTAAATTATATAAGAATATTATATCACAGATTTCTGTAGCTTGTGCTAACAAAGATAAATGAAAGCAGAGATTTCAATAAAACTTTGCAAACAATTCCATCATAGCTTGTCAAATGCACATACAATCTCAGCTGTAAATCCTTTCATTTATGTGTCAGTTTTCCTCAAAATCACTAACTGAAAGTATGGATTCCTGGATACAGTCTCTACACAAAGGATAAAATGACAATTCCAGCCTGAAGCTTTTAACTGTATTTAGCAATGACATGTTTTCTCTGTCATAGATGGTTCTATACTACTGCTACTAATAATTATGATTTTTATGCTTGTAAACATTTGCATTTGTTGAAATATTAATAGAAATTTACTACAATATTAATAATCCATAAAACATTCACCTACTTTCTTTCCTTTCACATCATCAGGCTCTGTTCAGGGTATAGCTGGATAAAACTGTGAAAAATGTCCACAACTGTTCATTCAAGCTTATGAACATACTTGCAAAGTACCCCTCTTAGAAAGGAATAATCTTAGAACCCCTCTTAGAAAGGAATAATCAATTGCAAAAATACAAAATGGGAAATGCCCAGGAAGGAGTACTGCAGAAAAGGATCTCGGGGTTATAGTGGATCACAGCCTAAATATGAGTCAACAATGTAATACTGAAATACTGCAAAAATAGCAAACATAAATCTGTGATATATTAACAAGAGAGTTGTAAGCAAGACACAAGAAGTAATTCTTCCATTCTATTCAGCACTGATAGGGCCTTATCTGCAGTATTGTGTCCAGTTCTGGGCACCACACTTCGGGAAATATGTGGACAAATTGGAGAAAGTCCAGAGGAGAGCAGCAAAAATTATTAAAGGTCTAGAAACCATGACCTATAAGGAAAGATTGAAAAAACTGGGGTTGTTGTTTTGTCTGAAGAAGACTGAGAGGGGGACATGACAAATTTCTTCAAGTATGTAAAATGTTTTTCTGAAGAAGGAAGGTAATAAATTGTTCTCTTTAGACACTGAGGACAGGACAAGATGTAATGGGTTTAAATAGGAGCAAAAGCGTGATTTAGGTGAGACATTAGGAAAAGCTTCCTAACTCTAAGGGTAGTTAAGCACTGGAACAAATTAAGTAGGGAAATTATGGAATCTCTGTCACTGAATGTTTTTAAGAACAGGTTAGACAAACACCTATCTGGGATAGTGTAGATAATACTTAGTCCCCTTCAAGGGCAAGACTGAATTAGATGACTTATCAAGGTCCCATCTAGTCCTATATTTCCATGGTTCTATCTACAGAAGCAGCACTATGTGACTTTTACATGTAAACATGTTGCAGATCATAGAATCATAGAATATTAGAGTTGGAAGGGACCTCAGGAGGTCATCTAGTCCAACCCCCTGCTTAAAGCAGGACTAACCTCAGCTATATCATCCCAGCCAGGACTTTGTCAAGCCTCAGCTTAAAAACCTCTAAAGATGGAGATTCCACCACCTCTCTAGGTAACCCATTCCAGTGCTTCACCACCCTCCTAGTGAAAAACTTTTTCCTAATGTCCAACCTAGACCTCCCGCCCTGCAACTTGAGACCGTTGTTCCTTGTTCTGTCATCTGCCACCACCGAGAACAGCCTAGCCCCATCCTCCCTGGAACCCCCTTTCAGGTAGTTAAAGGCCGCTATCAAATCCCCCCTCATTCTTCTCTTTTGCAGACTAAACAAGCCTAGTTCCCTCAGCCTCTCCTCATAAGTCCTGTGCTCCAGCCCCCTAATCATTTTTGTTGCCTTCTGCTGCACTCTCTCCAACTTGTCCACATCCTTTTTGTAGTGGGGGGCCCCAAATTGGACACAATATTCTAAATGCAGCCTCACCAATGCCGAATAGAGGGGAATAATCACTTCCCGTGACCTGCTGGCAATGCCC
This sequence comes from Emydura macquarii macquarii, assembly GCF_026122565.2. Lineage (NCBI taxonomy): Eukaryota > Metazoa > Chordata > Testudines > Chelidae > Emydura > Emydura macquarii. The sequence goes on along the minus strand of NW_027131934.1, from coordinate 170,283 downwards.
CTCCTAATGCAGCCCAATATGCTATTAACCTTCTTGACAACCAGGGCACACTGCTGACTCATATCCAGCTTTTTATCCACTGTTACCCCCAGTTCCTTTTCTGCAGAGCTGCTGCCTAGCTCGTTGGTCCCCAGTCTATAGCTGTGCATGGGATTCTTCCGTCCTAAGTGCAAGACTCTGCACTTGTCCTTGTTGAACCTCATCAGCTTTCTTTTGGCCCAATCCTCCAATTTGTCTAGGTCACTCTGTATCCTATCCCTGCCTTCCAGGATAGTCAGGTCTAGATTCTTTGCCCTGCATCAGCTCCCTTTGTGCTGCTCAGGATTCAATGTGTGAGAGATAAAGGTTTAATTTAGGGAGAGCCAAGTGGGCTTTCAGTTAAACTGGCTAATTACCTTAAATTCTCAAGAATTCTGGTCTGAGTTGCTAGGTTGAAAGAAAAAAATGGCTCCGTATACATTTTATGTGTTACTAAAAATTAATAAATGAACAAAATTAGAACCAAACACATTGCTAAGGCTAAACTACTATAAAATTTTATAAACTAACTAAAATTAAATAATATAATTATCAAATCAAGTTAATAACTGAAACTGAATCAATCAATCAATGGATTAACAATGATATTAAATTAAATCACTAATTAGTCAGATCATCAACTTAATATCACCAACAATCAAATTATGAATATAATTCAGCAGACAGTGAACTCACGTAACTCTTTACCCAGGAACTTAAGGAGGTAGTCATTTGTTTCACTCTAAACTCCTAATTATCGGGCTCGGCCCATGACAAGGAAATCAACTGAACCAGTTGAATATTTTATTATTGAAACCAAATTAGTTTACCGCTCAGCCTTGAAGGCAAATTTAGGCTTTCTCCTGAAGTTTCTGTATGTGTAGTGGCTATTGTGCTATCTCTCCCTACAACCTGAATACACAAATTTTAACACAATAGGAATCGGCAGCACTCACATCCTATTATAACTGACAGCTTCGTTTCTCCAACACTTTTCACCAAAGCCAGACACCCCACAAATGATTTTACAAAGTAGGACCTTCTTAAGGTTTTTAGGCGTCGGGAATTATTCCTGCTAACTTCCCCAATGGTCATATGAACTCATTTGCATTGACTGATCCCCCCACCCCCCTACATACACACACACTCTAAAATAAAGGAAAAAAATGGGGACATCTTCCAGTCAAAGTAAAAGACAAAATATAGAGAAAGGGAAGAAGATACATAAGATGAAATGATTCAAACTCCTCAACTTGCATCATCTCCAGACTTCCATGTCATTAGAATCAGGACTGTCATCAAGACCATCATATGATGGTATGGCTAGTGGGTATTTTTGGGCAGCTAGGTTGGTTAGAATGGCATGGTCTGTGGTTGTCTTCATCTCCTCTGTAGATAGGACTGCCCTCAGAAAGTAGGGGCATCAGCCTCTCTTGGATTCCTGAAAGAACATGAAGTCTTACATCTTTATCTTGGCCGTTATGGCTGGATTCTAGCTTACTCCATTTTATGGCACCTCTCAAAAGTTCTTTCAAGTAAATCATGTGTGTGACATGTCTCCAACTGTGACTTGTTATAATTCTCACTGAGGTGGGCAAGTATGACCTGATTGGATAGTCCCCATCAAATTGGCAATTTTGGAAATATCCTGCATTCCAGTCACGTGCAATGTGGGCTTCAAAATATAAAAAGTGAAACAAACAGGAGATAATTTTGAAGAAGCTTTTTCCAGCTTCCCCCTGTGGGGTCTCAGCTAGCAGGTACCAGATGGCTCTGGTATCTGATGGAAGATCTTAACAAGATCATGAGTATAACAAATAGCTTAGCAAATGGTTATGAGTATGAGTATGAGTATGAGTATGAGTATGAGCCATTCAACCATACTCCTACATCTTCACACATTCTCTCAGGATTTCTTCAAATAAATTTAGATGCCTCGTGGCAACTGTCACATCATTCTTTCATAAATGAAAGAATTGGAGAACTAGTCATTGTGTCTTAACTGTGTGAAAGGTCATGGCTTAATCCTAGTAACTTTTCCACCTAGAAGGAGAGAGTTGCTGTACATCTTGTCAATATAATGCCATTTACAATAAAGAACATTAAAAAGCATACCAAATCTAGATCATCATATAGATATTTCTCTCACAAAATGCTTGTTTCCCATGGTTGTTTAATAACTAAAATATTTCATTGGGACATTCAGCCTAATTTTGATACCTGAAAAGATACTGGAATAAATGACTAAACAATCAGTTTGTAAGGATTTAGAGTTATAAGGAACAGAGTTATAAGGAATAGCCAGCATGGATTTGTCCATAGCAAATCATGCCAAGCCAACCTAATTTCTTTCTCTGACTGGGTTATTGGCCTGGTGGATGGGGGGAAGCAGTAGACATGATATATCTTGATTTTAATAAAGCTTTTGACACAGTCCCACATGACATTCTCACAGGCAAATTGGGGAAATGGGATCAAGATGAAATGACTATCAAGTAGGTTTACAACTGGTTGAAAGACCATATTCAAAGGATAATTACCAGTCTTTCACTGTCAAACTGGGAGGGCATATCTAACAGAAGCGGGTGTCAGTCCTCAGTCTGGTACTATTAAACAGTTTCATTAATGATTTGGATAACTGAGTGGAGTGTGTGCTTATACAACTTGCAGATGATACCAAGATGGAAGGAGTTGCAAACATTTGACGATAGCATTAGAATTTAAAAATGACCTTGACAAATTAGATAGTTGGCCTGAAATCAACAGGATGAAATTCATAAAGACAAGTGCAAAGTACTACACTCAGAAAGGTAATATCAAATGCAAAGCTACAAAAAGAGGATTACTAGTTAGGAAGTAGTACTGTTCAAAAAAATCTGGGGGTTATAGTGAATCACAAATTGACTATGAGGCAACAATGTGATGTAGTTGAGAAAAAGGCTAATATTCTGGGGTATATTAACAGACGTGCTCTAGTGTAGGCAATACATGGGAGCTAATTTTTCCACTCTACTCAGCAGTGGTGAGGCCTCAGTTGGAGTACTCTGTCCAGTTCTGGGTGCCACACCTTAAAAAAGATGTGGATAAACTGGAGAGAGTCCAGAGGAGAGCAACATAAATAATAAGTTTAGAAAACCTGACCTATGAGGAAATATTTGAAAAGCTGGGCATGTTTAGTCTTGAGAAAGGAAAGCTGAGGTGGGGACCTGATAAATATTCAAATACATTAAGGCCTGTTACAAAGAGAGCTATGATCATTTGTTCTCCATATTCACTGAAGGTAGGACAAGAAGTAAGGTGCTTAATTTACAGCAAGGGAGATTTAGGTTAAATATTAGGAAAACTTTCCAGCTGTCAGGATAGTTAAATTCTCGAATAGGCTTTCAAGGGAGGTTGTAGAATACCCATCATGGGTGTTTTTTAGGAACAGGTTGTACAAACACCTGAGAAGAATGATTTAGGTTTACATGTCTCTGCCTCAGTGCAGGAGGCTGGACTTGATGACTTCTCAAGGTCCCTTCCAGACCTACATTTCTATGATTCGATGCAGGAATTAAAGATGGACACAGGGATGGATTTAAGCAGCAGGCTGCAATTTTATATCTTTAACATGGGGAAGGTGCTTAACACCCACTCCCTTCTCACCTGCCAGGAATTTTATTGGGTAGAATAAGGGGGTACAGGGTTCTCAGCATATAACAAATAACTCAAGATAAACCAAATTAAGCCTATTCCTAGAACAGCTCACTTCTGAATCCTCTCATTCTCTCTCCCCATGAGGACAACCTCACTCTGTGAAAATTTCATTCTTCCCTTCTTCTTATAGGGAAAGGTCTACAAGCAGAATCCTGGGTCTCATTTACTTCTGGGAGCTGGCCCTTTTTAGCCTTTATCTGCATTGGACGCTGATCACAAGTTGCAATGAAGTAAACATTCCTCATAGAGTCATAGAATTTAGGGCCAGTAAGGACCATCATATCATCTAGTCTGACCTACTGTCACAGGTCACCAGTACTACCCTACTACCCTACAGCCACACCCTACACCCAACAACCAAAATTTCTATATTATCTGCTAATGCTACTTCCTATTCCTAGTCCTTTAACTTGACTGTGTCTACATGATGCTACAAGGAAGGTGAAAAACCAACCAGGCCCTTGCCAATTTGATCCACTGGTGAAAAATTCCTTCCTGATTGCCAAAACTAGTCAGACCCCCCACACATCTCAATATACTTCAGTTACATAAGAGGACAGGGCTGCTTCATCTCTCTCCCCTGCCCCTCTTCCTTAAGTTTGGGCATCGTTCCTTTAGTCTGACCAAACTTCCCTTCCTTGCGACGGTGGTGGCATTTAATGTTGGGTGTTTTTTTAAAGTACTCTCATCCTTAACTTCACATTAATGCACATTTTTGTCAGAGCATATCAATGGTGTTAGTTTTACTTGTGATATTGTACGTTTTTATTGATTATGAAAGCACCAAGATCAACGTATGGGGTTTTAAATATAAATAGAGGGATTAAATAATATAAATACTCGCAGATAATTGTTCTGATAAACCCACCGCACTAAGACAAATTCACACCAAAAAATGTCAAAAAGAGAAAGAAATTGTGAAATGTTTATGGAAAATCAGCTAGCATTTTTAGCTAAATTATGCATTGCACATTATTCACTAAGTTCTATGGTAGTTCAAATCAGGAGGCCTGACTGAAAAACCATTGAAGCCGATGGAAAGGCTTCTATTGACGTCAGTGGGTTTTAGATGAAGTTCAAAATGTTGAAAAACCGTGGAGAAAAACCACAGCAGATAATCACTTTTATAGGATACCTCCTTATATTGAGTTAACATGGCATGTATATAATATCTATGTCAGTCATGATGTCTGTCAGGATGGCTCTGCCAAAGAAGCTAGAATTACTCTAAAAGCAAAAGACAAATAACTTCAAGTTGTGAAAAAAATAAAAAGCCTGGTGCTTACCCCCTCCAGCCAAGTTTTGTAAGGAACAGTACTTTCTCTCAATATTGGTCTCTGGATAGTTGTTCATTTCAAGGATGTTGAAGGAAGGAAAAACTTGTGTAGTTATCTTGGTGACTGTCTCTTTTTGCAGTTAAGATACTTCAAAGGTTGACAGTTCTACAATAATGGTTTTCAGGGAGAGATTAGATCAATCTTAGCTTAAAATGCTCAAGATATTTTGTGAATATTTTTGAAAAAAGTGCAACGTTGAACACCACTGTTATAGCACTCACTAGTTAAATGTAAAGTCTAAATCATTGAATTACAAAGGCCATCAAAACCAGAAAGCACTTATAATATATCATGTTAAAGAAACAGGATACCTGCCAACCAGCCATTATTTCTCATTTAGTTAAATAATACAGTGAGTTTTATGACAGGACACAAGAAATGAATTACAGAGCTTCATCTTTATTTCATCAGTTTGCTGCAGCCTTAATGTAAAAGTCAGATTTATAATTTTGATCTGTGTAAGAGCTGTAAATGGGATTTTTTTATTGACTGAGAAATGTTCCTTCAGAAGGACTTATTCTGATTTCCAGAGCTTTTTAGAGCTACAACCTGCAACTATTTATTTTCGTTTCACTTGCCTGGCTTTGCATCATGGTGTCTCTGAATAGTCACCCTCTGGTCATGATGGATATCTTTGCTGTTGATATGGTCACAGCTAATGAAAAGATGGCATGAACACTTACAAACGTCATCCAGATTTATGAGCCAATAAGAGAAGCTAAAATGCTAAACCAAAGAAGTAGCTAGTGTACCAATCCTATCAAAGAAATTACTCACTTTGGAGAACTTGGTCCCCATGAGACATATAGTGCTGGCAGAAACAATTCTTGAAATATCAACTTTGGATGAATGTTTCAAGTTTTTAGTTTTACTGTGTTTTTCTTATCACATTGAAGTGTTCTTCTAATACAATCGTTGACATGTCTTCTCTTCCTGAGAAAACCTTAATGCAATAAGATAGAAGGCACATTCACTTTGTGTTAATTAATGTATCCAGGTATTTTCCATTCATACCCAAAGAAACAATCCACTAATGATACTTGAGGAGGGTTAATATTTTTAAAGCCTTGGTTTGACAGATCCTAATCATCAGGAAGGTTCAAGCATTTGGGGATGGTACTGAGAATGGGCCAGTTAAAATCACCCAGTATCACTGACAGATGGCACACAGAAATTAATGTGTGGGGTTTCTTGGGCCTCCAAGAGTTATTGAGCCCTGAAATGCAGGTTTTTTGGCTTGGCAAAAAACTATGACCCAGATCTTCCAATAGTGTAAACTGGCATAGCTGCATAGAACCACAGTTTACACCAGCTGATGATCTGGCCCAACCTTTCCATTGCATACTGCCTTTAGATTTGAGTCAGAATACAAACTGGGCTAACTATGTGTATTTCAAACTTTTCAAGTTTATGCACCTTCAGAAGTTGGAGGAAGGGTGATCCAGTGCATAAGGCACTAGCCAAGGATATAGGAGACTTGGTTTCCAGTCATTACTGTGCTACAAACTTCCTCTGTGCTTTCCCTCTGCCCTCCTCCCTCCTCTCATACTTTCTCTTCATCCTCTCTTCCTTAGATGTTGAAGATAATTCAGCTACTCATCGTTTCTTCCTTCACTCATCCTGCTGAAGGGCATGAGAAGGATGAGGCAACAGATACCTCTTTTTCCCTGGTATGTGGAAATAATGGAGGCCAGCTCTGGAGCCTTCACACCATTTATCTGTGGAGAGCACAAGGACAGATCTGCTTGATTCTTCTTCCTCTTTCCAACATAGGAAATTTATGTCACTGGACAGGGTCACAATTCTCTATCCCCTTACCTCTCAAAAGTGCTTCTTCCCTAAAGGGCAGAGACATCTTGGTAGCTCAAATACCCTAGACTTGGCAGAGCAGAGCGGGTGCTGGTCTGTACTCTAATATCACAGCCTGGAAGACTAATATTTATATAATTTTGATCAATTCAGAATATGCTACTAACTCTGCAGTAGGCCATGTTAGTAGGAGACCTCGCCGTTTCACTACTTAATAGAACTCAAAACGCTTCCTGCACACACACACCCTGCACGCTGTTGCTGAGTTAACAGCTGTGATAATTGGCTCAGTACAGGGGGTTACAGGTCCCTCCAGCATGATCTATCTTGTTGGGCTTTATTTTGTGACCCTTCCCTTGCTTTTGTAAACTTGGACAAGATTTCAATCTCAGCAAAGTTGTCAAAATAAGGTTAGTATAATTTTAATGATAATTTAAAAAAACAAACAAACAAGTTATTTGGCTTCCATTATGAAGCCACGCTAAAGGAGCACTAAGACAACTTCCAGACAAGAGCCTACATCAGGAGACATCATGCATAAGCATCAGTAATTCAAAATGAAGACAAAGTTACCTGAGAACAAAAGTTGATGTAGTGAGAGGATCTGATCTGGGGTTATATTCTTTGATAAGAGCTGTAAAATGGAAATGGAAGGAGAATGAATATCTGAAGCCACAGGAAGGCTTCCTGCCCCCCATGCTCCTTTATGCATCTCTTTGAGTGGCACTTATTTATAGGATGCTTGATTCTCTTCTGTTCTCAACATAATTGGGCATGTACTCAGGCAGGCTTAGCTTAAAATGCAATACTTAAATGCTACTCATGCTAAACAATCAGCACTATATATTTTTCAATGTGAATTGTTTTTTTTCCCCTCAGCAGGGCATCATTTCTTTTTATATGACATTTTCAAGTGTGTATGTTGTAAGATTTCCTACTTAAATTAAAGTAAGTTTGTGGAGGCAATGTTTCCCTCCAGATTTGCGTTGGGTGAGGATTCCAGTTGGTATCTAGTGAAGCACATAAACTATTGTCACAAGATTTCAGCCAAATATAGCAGATATTTAATGAGATCAGTTGCTCATGTGAGATTTCCTTCTCCATAAACTGAAATCTCACAAGATTAGCCATTCTCCTGAGATACTGTCTGGAGTGGCTCACGACTATGAGTGCCTATCTCTCGGCAGACTGTTAGAAAACATGGCTGACACTCCAAACTGGTGGTGTGTCCTATAATTAGATGTCACCAAGCCAGTGACAAATATGAACTCCTGGATCACAATACCAGTGTCACCGCGGAGTCACAGACAGTCTCCTTTGGCTCTCCAGGTTATTTTGCCACCCAGACAAACTGGACTTTGCGATAAAATGGTTACTTACTCCAAAAATCACATCACATTTACGTTGCTTCCAGTCCCAAGAGACCAGTCAGTCACTCCAGATCAGTTGGTGTCTAGATTTTATGCCAAAGACAACGCTGGTAACCAAGTCTATAGTAAACTAACTAAAGGTTTATTAGCTAACAAAAAGAATTAGAGTTATTGGGAGTTAAAGCAGGTAAAATATATGCACAGGTGAGTCACAGTTTGTAATTCCAAATGGTGGCAGTGATGTAATAAATTGCCAGTATCCCAAAAGTCTTTTCAGGGTACCCATATTGTCTCTGGGGATCTCCGCATTGCATCTGGCACACTTCCCTGTAAGAGTCTGAACACTCTAGAGATGAAGGATCTTTCCCTGAATCCATACTTATAACTTCTTCTCACAGAAAACAAGCTGACAGGGTCACTACCCATGTGGTCTTTTCCCTCAATAACAGAGAATGAGGACTGCTTTGCAATCACATGCAATGTCCACTTGCTTTGAATTAAGCACTTTTCTGTTAAAGTTCTTCATTTGCATTCCACAAGGCTTCTTTTTTATTTGATAGTTTATTTAGTTACAGGGTTACACGCAATGTAAATTTTTGCTACTACATTATAACAAGCTACAGATAAGCACAAACAAAGCAAGTAACATTCCATTAGTTTTCATGACGTTTAAACACTAAATACACTCTTATACATTTAACAATCATTTTGATCTATGTTAACACACAAGTGAATTAGCCTGGGGCTCTGGCATGCGCTGGCACCTGGTCTGCCAGCATCACACTAATGAGTTTTGATATAGGTCCAGAAAAGAACCAATCACATAGGTCCCTTACTGTGCTGGATCTGTACAAGAGCTAAAACCATAGAAGCTGCTTCAGATTTATATCGGGGATACATTTTGGAATCCCAGCTGAAAATAAATTGAGTAAATAGATAAGTTTGGATTTGAGATAGTTTGTTTGTTTTTGGTTTTGGTGTCTACAAACTATAATAAGAAATAGTAGTAAATTGCTGACGTGCTATTCTATGGGCACAGTTCAGGAACACATCCCTAGTCAGGATTGTACTTAAACACAAGCATGTTATTTTCTCAATAATATTTTAGCGCATGCTTTAAATTAAGCATGTGCTTAAGTGCTGTCTTGAATAAGGATGGACTTAAGCACATGCTTAAGAGCTTTTCCTGATTGAGAGCTATTTGGTCTCCTTATAAGTGCTGTATTTCACTTCATCCATGGAAGATTATTGTATAATAAAGCTAAAAGTATTGTCTTCCAAATACACTATGCTATAGTTCAATAGAAAAAATCATGATATAATCCATTTTAGATAGGAACATGTAAAGAACAGTAGTAATGGGTTCAGAAATTGTAATTAATTGCTTTGTCAAAAACCTGGACCCAGCTCAGACACAGCTAACTGCTAAGGAACAGCTAAGGAATTCTTATTGGAATTGTTCATTTCTATACGATTTGCACAGGAACATTTCATTCAAGATGTTTAGGCAAAATTTTGCTCTTGGTTATGTCAGTGTCACACTCCAGAGTAATGCTATTGAAATCAGTGGAGTTATTGTGGATTATTACCAGGAGAACTGGTTTTATCTGAACCAGATTTTTCCTTCCCTGTTCTCACAACGTCTTCTAACCCTGTTTTACTGCACACAAATACTCTTATACTTATAATTTAAGAAGAAATGGCTCATTGCTGCAGATGTTCTGACAGATTCAATGACTCAAGATGCAAATACATTGAAACATGTCAAACAGGAGGACTCTTTTTCCTGGACATGCAGGAAGAAAGACAAAATTCAAGAGATGTGATTTAATTAGGCTGCAATTTTGTTAATTTAACTAATCTGGGAATTATCCAGTAATAATTCATACAGTCCAGGCGATCATTCTTTCCTCACTTATTTTGACCTTGGGCAGGGCTGCTGTCAACTCACCAAGTCTTCCAAATCTGGGATCTGAGCATGAAAAAAGGCTCCATTCAGCAGGACAGGGTGTGTGTGTATATATATATATATATAAATACACCCTTTCTCTGGTGCCCAGGAGGCCAATGGCTTACCTGAGCCCCTTCAGCCAGCTCTTATACCCTTCCTCTGGTGCCCAGGAGGCCAATGGCTTACCTGAGCCCCTTCAGCCAGCTCTTATACCCTTCCTCTGGTGCCCAGGAGGCCAATGGCTTACCTGAGCCCCTTCAGCCAGCTCTTATCTCAGGTGATGCCCCTATTCCTCTTCAGACCTGAAGGAGTGTGGGAACCACTAAAGGAGCCATGACTCTTTTTCTTCCCACTTGACCAGACAAAGCCTTCAAGATTGCAAGCATTGCATTTAGATGTAACATGTCTTTGGAATATTATAGATAACCTCTAAAAATATAAGAGACTGTGAATAAAATCCCAAGGAAAAAAGTAAGTAGCTACTGGCCTGACCTTGCAAGATGCAGATTGGCTTTAACACCCCTTCTTTTAAATAAGGGCTGTTAAAAAAGCTGCCAAAGAGAGAGGCAGTTTATGTATGCTCTCACTGTCTGCTTTAGGAGAATGGTGAGTTAAGATTGTAATCATAATGGAGTTTATGCATCTTTGTTGTTGTAGCAATTTCCTTTTTGATGCATATCTTATGCTTGGTTACCATCAGTTTTTTTCCTATCAAATTTCATTGTCTATTTATTATTTATAAAACTATTCTGAATTAATAATTTATTGAATACAAAACATTAAAACAATTAAAATTAGTTATAGGATAAAAGAATGAACTGACCTCTTTGAAAAAATTGTTGTTTGCTTACAGTATCTAAAGTTTTAATTATGCCCTGAAATACTGTCCTATGAATAACACACATTGTATGGCATGATAATTCAAATACCTCTTGCTCTTTTAACTTTTAAATCTGAAGCATAAAATTACTATTTAGACCCTAGTTTCAACTACAATCTTTATCAGACATGGAGTAGGGATATGTATATATTTTATAATCCTTTTTTTTTAATGACTATAAGTCCCTCTCCTGTTCATTGTAAGGACTCCTGTAGAACTGGTTAAATGTTTATTTTTTACAGCTGATTGAATAATTTATTATTTGACAGATTTTGCTATTATTTATTAAACAAGTTAGTCAACAAATTCATTTCTTTGATCAGCTCTAGAGTCCTGTTAGGTGTAACCTACCTTACCCTATCTCATCCATTATCTTTTGGAAATAACTAACTAACATCTTATCATGACTTGTTGTAATAGATAAGTACATTGCTGTGACTTAGCAGAATTCCCTGTTTTTAAAAAAATATGACTTGACCTCAAATTATGTACAATAAAAACTTGTTAATAACTTTTCCCAGTTACTACTTATTTTCTTTAAATGTAGTCATATACAGATTTTCAAGGAGATTCAATTGCATGAAAATTTTTAATGGTTATAGTAATAAACCAGCAGGAGAAAAAGCAATGTTTGATTCAAGTAAACATTTCAAATCAGGGCACATTTTTTAATAACCTGCAAATCCACAAGGGTTAGAATTCTGCTTCTAGAATAAATTTGGCAATTTTATGGTCAAAATAATTTTCCAATCCAAAATTATAAGTTTAAAAGATGTAAATTGGGTATACTAATGGAAGCTGGACATGATTTTATCTACAGAGAGGTGGTAGCCTCTGTATAACATTACAAATACATTTCCATAAAAGAGAGCGCTGAACCATTTATCTGCTTCACTGATTTGCTACACAAACATCTTAAAGACAAGATTGAAAATGGGACCATCTGCACTGTTCATTTCCTTCCATCCTGAATCTGATGAAAGGGAAATATCACATGATTTCTCCAGCAAAATCTCACAAGAGTTTTGTATGATCAAGATGGCTTCTTTATTGTTAGTTCAGCACTGCAAATGATAGAAGCTGACTCACTTGAGTCCTCTATCTGGGCTCCTTCTAACTAGAGCTAGTCAGGAAATATTTGACAGCCCATTTTTCCTCACATTGAAAAATACCAATTTATTGAAACCAGAACGGTTTGTGAGAGAAAGTCAGTTTTCATGAATCTCCTGACTTGAAAAATATTTGGGGGAAAAAGTTTCAAAGCTATTAAAACATCCTTTTTCCAACATTTTCAAAATGAAAAATGATGGTTATTTCATTTTAAAAGACTTTTTGTTCAGGAAATTTAGGAAATTTAGACTTTAAAAAGGTTAAAAAAAAAAAAAAAAAAAAAGGAAAAAGGCCAAAAAAAGCATTTTGGAATTACTGAGACAAAGTGTTTCAGTTGATCCAAATATAAAACTTGTTCGGGTGTGTTGATTCATTAAATATTTTGTGATTTTAACTTTCTTTTTTGTCCCAGATTAGGATAAGAAAACAATTGAAGTCTCAAAAATTCTAATGGGACAGGAAAAACATTTCCTGCCAGCTCTGCTTCTAACTCCCAGCATCCCCCAAACCTCTACAAGTAACTAAAACAAACAAGCAAACAAATCCATACAACCACTGTGTTCCCTGGATTAATTCAAGAAGTCTGCTGCAGTGCTTCCACACTGTGTTCTTTGAACTTCTTCCATATATTTGCCACTGGGTAATTATGCTATAAAATTCTGTGAAAAGTGATGACTCACCTCTTTTGGATTTCAAGCACATAGTGAAATGCTCACCTCCTTCACGTTGACGATGGTTATGCTCCCTGCAGGCAAAAATTCTCGAAGACTTTCACTCACAACGAAGAGCCCCCTTCAGAAGCATATCCCACTATGATGATAGATAGGTCAACATGCATATAAAATGCATCCCACAATATTCTGAGAAGCAGGTAGTAACATTTCTATCATTTGTTATAAAGAAGTTATAGCTTTCTTCTATATCAGATTTTTTTTTCTTTATCTCTATTTGGATCTGATTAAACAAAAAAATGCCATACCACACAAAATTGCCAACTCTGAATATAACTATTTTCCACATTCTTCTTTTCCCCCCCTCCCTTTTTTCATTTTCCACTTCATTGAGAGAAGAAGAATTTACATTTTCAAGTTGATGTGGATTGTAAAACTTTGAAAAAGATTTTACAGTGAATGCTTCCAGCGATTTAAACTCACATGGCCTTTCTGCACCTCTTACATTCTGTTGTGGAGCCCAGCAGGTGAAAGGGCTGTTGACAGAGGGGCACTGTTGTGTATTTTGTGTCCTGTCTACCTTGCCATAGTTGTGTACTTAGTGTCCTGCCTACCTTGACGTAGCTAACAGAGCTAGATTATTATGGGATAGCCCAGCCAGTTCTGTCTGGTCTTAGAGTAGAATAAAGAGTCTGTGTGTTTACATCTCTCTGTTCCTGTCTTCTGGTTTCTCTCTGAGTGCAAGTAACTTCCAAGTATTCAAACATAACAGGCACCCATTTGGAGGTTTCTGCACTGGCCCCTCGGCAGCAAATGGTGTAAATGAGCTGTAGCTCCTCTTCCAGCCCACAGAGAGCTGTAGCAACTCAGGAGAGCAGGGATAATAATTTCAGATCTTTCCCTGATCTAAGATGGCGTCAGAGGGGAGGTAAAGTTTGCCTTCCCAGGAACCCACATTTCATCCTCATGAGGCCTGATTAGTTGGGCTTTCTGAAAGTAAAGTGAATTTCACCTTAAAGGAAGTTCAGGAGGCATAAGGATGAAGGAAGCATGAAATGTTCTGATTTTTTACAAGGTGTGGTATTAAATGTTATAGGGTTACCAGTTAAAATGCAAACAGCTATGTACAAATGAACATCAGGTTTTGCAGCTTGTGACACAATCTTTTATTTTTCATAACTGAGAGCCTATGAGCAACAAAGTTTAATTTGAAGTATACAAATACCGTGGTGACAGGCACCATATGAAAATCTGAATAGAATAGTTCATTGTCGTATTCCATTTAATAATCGTCTTAAAATATGTGTGTGAAATAGGAGAGCAAAAAAACTACACAAGTTCTTTGAGACACAGATTCCTCAAGCTTATGGCACTGCTGATAGACGCTTCACTGTCAATTTTTTGACTCACATGAGGGTTCAAACCAATCCAAATTGGTACACCTGCAGCTGGTGCATTTTCCAGTTAGTACATTTTTAACACATCATCTGCCATGGGGGAAATGAGGAGGGGCTCTCAGAGCAGCAGCTGGTATAAAAGAAAACCTTTCATACATTGTGAATTGGGGATTATATGGTGAGGCTGGCAGCAGATATGAAGCTTGAAAGCAGGAACCTGTTATTTTAAATCATGAGTTCTGAGAGGCTTTTACTCCCACCTAAACAGTGAATTCCATCCAGGTGTCTCCAGATCACATTGCGTTAAAAAAAAAAAGCGAGGGGGGGGGGGGGGAATGAGGGTTGGATAAATATTTTCTTTGTTTTTAAATACACAATGATATAGGTGGTTTTGTGTTGTTTGCATTTTCTATAACACCTTTGTCTGAACAAGCAAGAAAAAAATCTTTGTATAATAAAATTTCTCCCTTTTAATGTATTATATTCTGGCTAAAATTTAGGGGCACATTAGAAAATAATTGAATTCACATTAAGGTAAACCAAATTCTTAAATAGTAATAATAATAGTATAGGCTATTTGAATGTACTCTCATAACAACGAATTCTTTTAAGGTCCCCAAAGTAAATTAGTGCTGTCTAGTATGTGTGGGGGGGAAAAAGAGACTAATTCAAAGCAAATTAATCTGCTGTTCATTAGCAAACACTAATGTTGCTTTTGGGAATGAAGGAAATTAGCAGGATTATAATTATAAGCAACAAGTGTCTTCATAAACATCTAATTGCTCGTCAAGGATGTACAATATTCTATGTAGGGCTGTTGGATTGCTGTATACCATAAATCAGGTTTTCAGTTATGCAACAGATTGTGAGTATAATGTAGCACTGTGCCTCTGAAAAGGTATTTTAGTGACCAAAGCCATTTCACAAGTGTCAGCAGGACTACTGAATTGTAATATGAAGTGAATTAAAGCACAGGGATTTTTTAATCTCTGTTAGGCACCTTACACTGCTGTAGTCATCTGTGGCTCAGCTCAGGTCCCTAGAACTAAAGACAGTAAATCAACCTTATATACCAAAGGCAGAGATTCATACTGAAGGACCAGTGTGGCATATTTAAATACAATATGTTCTCAGGTCTCTGTTATTGTGTGGGTGGGCATGAACACAGTTGTGTGTGTGAAAGGTGGATGCTAGCTACCAGTAAGTCACATTCTTTGGTAGTTGAAAACAGAGATTGTCCACCAGGGGAATTAACTTAGGTATTAACTCCTACAGGGGCTTGTTAGGTTATACAGCAGACATCCTGCAACAGCGCTGAATAACAAACAATCTTGGGAGACAGAAATCATTATGATGCCTGCGGCTGCTCCAGCTTGTCCTTTCTAGCAGGGTCACTTGATGGGATTCTATAAAGAGCCTGAAAGGGATTTAGGAGAACTAGGTTGCTTAGAAACTGACAGAGCCTTTTTATGATGGAAGAATTTCTACGATCAGAACTCTTCAAAGCCTTTATTTTTCTGTATGCTACATTTTTTATTTTGGATCCTGAATCCAAAAGGTTTTGATGGATGCAACACAATACCAATTGTTTATAAAACTTGCTTGATATAAATTACATGAATCCCAAATCCATTGATTCTGGAAAGCTTTACATGAAAGACTTGAATGAAGAACATTTCTACATGTATTTTATGCCTCTGTTCTAAATCTGATTTGCACTTTCTGCCTCATTTTCATAGTCAGTCAGTATAAAGGCCTGCATCAATGATTCAGTCATTTGCAAGTTGACAGAAATGAAACACAAATGCATGGATAGATTAAAGTTACTGTAGCTAGAGAGATCTAGTATAATGAGTGCAGTGGCTCTTCTAAATGTGCTCTTGACAAGACTTTCAGACAACATCAAACATAAGATATTCTATTTGTAACAAGTTAGTGGAAAAAACTAAAGACAGTGAAAACTCTACCATATTTAAATATTTAACTTTTCCTGTTCTCCCTTTGTTTAATTATAGCTACTATAAACACATAGCTGCTGGGTGATTGAGGCCATACAAAATAAAACTACATGGCACTGGCCTAGTATCTTATGATCATTGAGACAATTCCTGACGTCCCATGTCAGGCAAAACTCTGACTTCAGTGGAAGCCTTGCCTGAATAAGGGCTGAGTAAGAACTGGGCCTGTAAATTGTTGGAATGGCTGAGAAGAAGTCCAGGCAGTAAGGTTGGCTCAGTGGCTGAGAATCTTTTTGAGCACAAACCAAGCAAAAAGAGCTACAAACAATAACTTAACTCAGCCATGGTTGGAAAGCAATGGCTTCCCTCTAGCATTTTCCCCCATGTTCATTTCCTTTTGCTTAGGCATTCACAGAAAGGGAAAGGGAAGCTGAATTAACCCTCTGTGAACTGGAGATAAGGTTGTGTCCATTCACTATGTCACTGTCCTCTGCATCATGTACAGGAGATGAAACTCCACTGGTAGAGATTTCTGCTAAGAAGTACATAAAAGAAGAGTGCCACCTCCAATTAATCATTTTCCTTACACCCAACCTCCACCACTAGGATTAGAATTTGCAGCTGGGGACAGAGTAGGATGAAGTAGAGGTTGCATAGTGCCAACTTTCAGACCCTGCACATGTCTAATAGGAAGTAGGCTAGAGACAGCCCAGAAGACAGACAGGGCTGAGGAGTGCTCTTCATCAGACCCCGAAACAACTTTCTTCCTAGGCTCCCTGCTTCCTCAAGAATACTACAGTGTGATCATGGTGGGATGTCTGTGGAGGCAGAGAGGATAAGATACTGAAGTAGGATGTCCTGGGCAATTATTTATTATAATTTAATTATTATTATATTGGCAATTTTAAATGAAGCATTATTCTAGTATTGAGTGCTCTCTAAGACCCTTCTTCATTCTTTCTTCAAGTAATGAACAGCTTAGCCATACAAATTGTTTATTTTATCATCAGTCTTTCTTTCGAGAGTTATTTTGATTTCCCCAAAGGCTAAAGAATCATGTTGGAATCTGCACTCATGCAGTTTGGTTCTGTCAGTTTTCCTTAGGCAATCAAAAACTTTTCCCTCCAGCAAGATTCCCTGTCATAGCTCTCCTATCTTTAGGCTTTGAACAATCAGTTGGTTCCATCTTCTTAGTGAAAGAGAGAAAAGATTATTGTGCTGACACCTCTTGGTTGATGGATGGATTATGGAAAATTATACCTATCACTTTTTTCCTTATAAATATAATAAATTAGTTATAGATATGAAACATGAAGGAGTGTTTAAAATATGCAACAGGAAAAGGCCTGATTCTCATATATACTAGGACCATTTTACACTTTTCTAGCAGTATAATGTGCTCCTAAACGATCTGTTAATATATTTTCCTCCATTTCTCATTCAAACTGGTGGAATAATGAAAGTTGGGTTTAGTGTAAATAACAGTCAGGCCAATAATCAGTCAGGCCATAAAATTCCATGTCAAAGTTCTGGAAAGAATAAATTGTCACAAAATAATTAAAATAAATAATGAAGTTATATGAGAAAACAATTTTGAGCCTTTGAATGAATAAATTAGCTCTCAAAGACACTACTAGGTCACAACTCCATTAAAGCTCCAACTGAACTTTCTGATTCCCTGACAACTTCTAATATGAGGAACTCCCTCTTTGGTCCTCTCTGATGTTTTGCTGAAATAGGTAGTGTCATTACTCTAGCCACCATCTGTAGGTAAACATCCTCCTTTAAGATAGATGGCTCCGTTACTTGAATGATGATTCACTTCTAATGTTGTCTTTTAGAGAAGATATTTATATAGTTGGGTTGGTCAATACTTATTCAACCACAACTCTTCTATTTGTCTGGAGCTTTATGTAACAGATTAGAGAATACTGGCTTTTAATATTGACTATTGAATGTACAGACCATTTTGAAAGTTATATTCAAGCCTTTGAAATTTTGCATCCCCTTACATCATATTGTCTGCTAATTTAGGTTCAGCCAACAATTTGTTAGGTCTGGTCGACACTGGCCATAGATTTTGGCGGCAATCGACGGGAGATACTCAAGCTACGTACAGTAACTTGCATATCTCCCATCGACTTCCTAATGTCTACTTACCGTGGCATCTCCACTATGCTGTGCCTACAGGAAATGCCCTCCCATCGATGCAGCGCTATGCTACTTGCCAGGGTGGATTTACATACTTGACTTCTGGGTTCTATTGAGTGAGTCTTTACTGCTGCTCAATCAAACCCGCAAAATCGATCCTGCACTGCTGGCGGTGCTGCCGGCAACGTAGACATAGCCTTAGTAACAGCTCCTTATACTGAAATAGAAACTTGTGATTTAAAAAAAAAATGAAATAATGTAATAGTTTTTGACAAATTTACCAACAGATTATAAATACACACCATAAGTACCATTCAATATACATATATGCTTATATAATTATAAACACATTACAAAGGGTTTAATTTTTAGAGAAATTAGAGGTGCAACTTCATATGCAAAAGCATGCTTATTTTGCATTTTCAGTTACTATGACTGTGCATGATATTTTGATAACTGTTCAGACAAATGTTAGAGGATCTTCATGTAGATTGTGGTTAGTGTATGTACAAATTAGGCATGGAAATTTCTCATGGAAGTTTGCATACCTCCTGTTTAAAAATTAGGCTCTTATTTGTTACAAAATATTTAGTATATTGGTTTCTCATTGGCAAAGTGTACTGTACAATTAGTGTCTATTGAATGGGGTGGGAGTGGAGGGGAAGAGCAGGTATTGTGATAACTATGGCAAAAGGTTTTTCCATGAACAACTCAAAAGAATAGTTTATCAAAAGTTATTCATTTTGCTGCCAAATGAAATGCTTAATGGCAAATGTTGTCTGTGTATGTTGTTTAGTATTAGTCAACAGAATGTTGGACAGAAGCATAGGAAACTAGAAGGTAGGAAAATCCTATAGATTTCCAGTTGTTTAGATTGTTTAGTTGTTTAGATTGTCACCCTTCCAAAAAGAAAAGAAAAAAAAAAGTATTGGATAGAACTGAGGAAAGTAGTGGAGGATGTTATCTGCTTCTTCCTTTTCCTAACCCAACATTCATGGAAAGTAGGAAAATTTTCTGTAAAATCTTCCTCCAAAAACAGCCTAAAGATATTATACTATATAGGGAAAATAGCAGAAATGTTTTCTATCTCTTAGACATGTCCCATTACTCATCAGTTCATGGTAATGAAGCAGCAGGTGTGATGAGATGAAAGTAGTCTCTTCCCTGAACACAATAGGGAGGAAACTATCATTCAATTGCACGTAAATGGAAAATATGGCATGGGAAGAGAAGACATTAAAAATCAATAGGTGAGGGAATATTTGTTTGCAGGACTGGTTTTAAATTGATGCTTCCTCTAAAGCATTTAGTTTAGATACTTAAAAGTACATATTGGGGAATATTAAATAATATGCTTATTGTAAGTATTACTAATGTTTACATTCACCAGCAACATCAAAATACAGTGATTTTTGATGTTTTAAGTAAGTGCTACAAATAATTTAGCTTTAGTCCATTTAACGTTCATCATTACTAATGGCTTTCCCTTTGTCCTCCATGTCAAATAAACAGGGACTGGCTCTAGAGTTTTTGTATTCCATAGCAGACATGAACATACTCATCTCTCACAGCCCCAGTAACTTGCACGAAGTCACTATACATCATTCTGTTCTAGGCTTATTCTGGTTGATTAAAACAGTCCCTAGAATCATACTCAGTGCAGCTCAAGCAGAACCATTTGTTTTTGTTTTTTTTGCAAAGGTGGCTATCAACTACCTTTTACTTTCCTCCAATCATAGGGGCTTTGGTCTTAATGTAAGTTAGAGCTACCTCAGTCTAGAAACAGCCCTATTAATCAACAGCAATGTGAGTTCTATTGTTAACTGTGGATATATTTAGATGGTGAGAGCCAGGTTGAATACTTTAATTGTGTTCCTACGCCTACACATACCCACAGGGCTTAAGTGATATGGAGGGCTTTGGGCGATCGGGTGTCTTTAACTCACAGTATGAGGGCCAGGCCATGGGCAGTCTGTATGCCCCAGTCCTCTTTGCAATTTCCTAAATAAAGAACATCCTTGTATTCTTTTACACAATCAGGTCTTCTCCTAAAACATACACATTAAAGTCTGTTTTATTGAGATAACAGTCATATCTATATCAAATTGGTATCTTATATAAGTTTGATGTGTCCTTTTTGTTAATAACACACTCCTGTAGGTTTAATTCCCTCTTGACCACATTGTTTTAGGATGGCAACTTTGTATTACATTTACCATTTGCAATTGAGGACTCTTGTCAAATATTCTATATAAAGCATAAATCACCATAATTAACACTTTTTTTCAAAACATGGTAAAAAGCATGTAATATAGATTGTTAAAGCAAAATAACTTATAAAGCTGCATTCAAGAGTCTGTATAAACACGTGTTGGTAATAAACATGATGTTATCTTCCTTGATACTTGGGGGCCTGTCACGTGGCCAGAAAGAGAACTCCTAGGAATTTCCTTAATTAGTTAGAATATTTCATATAATCAAATCTAAACTGTAATCTAAACATGTAAGCTATCATACTCTCCAAACATTCTGTGTATGAAAAAACTGTAAGTAGCTATTAAAAATCAGTAAAAGCAAAGACAAGTTTGCAATAATCTAAAATTATAAGAATAAATTATAATACTTTTATTGAAAACCATTTTGCATTAATATTGAGGTTTAGCCCACACATTTATAGGATAATACAGACATGATGCAGGCTGCAGGATATGGTCCTTGGTTACCTGGCTAACTTTTAATTCTAACTTTTAATGTGTTCCACTATACTTAATTGCTTCTGGAGATTAAGATGCTTATGTACACTATGCTACTCTAAAAAGTACATTGTAGATTTAATGGCATCAGCCAACTACTATGGCATGTTCCAATTGTATTGTGTTGGGCTCCTTGCAGCATGGAGAGTTTTAATAAGTCACAAATTGAGAGACAGTCTGTATATAAGTCTGCAGTGTATTAGCTTCTACTTATCACCTGCAAAATGATTAAATAAAAAAATAAAATAAAATAAACTGCCTCTTTAGCTTCATGTCCTCGAAAAGAGAGCATCAAGTAATTACTGCAAAAAGATATTTCTCTGGTTCAGTTAATGTTTGATTCCTAGTCAACAATAACATATACATAGTGCTGTGTGTTTTTCTACAATTAAAGCTTTTTGCTTTAGCACAGTGTAAAGTGGACTGTTGCTAGGATTCCAGAGTTAACCAAATGAAAGCAGTGTTAATGAAAATCATACAAAAGAGGTTCTATTTGCACAGCATGAATGGTAGATAATCAAATAGGTTCCGCCCACATAAAATAGAGAAACCAAAACAAGAAAAATCATTTTTCACTTTAATGTTGTTGACAAATATGAAAGACTTTCCATCTTGAATAGTAAAGAAGAAAAATAATTGCAGCTTTACCAGTGATTTGTACTTTATATAAGAATCCTGAAAATAAAAAACTGATGCTTCCCAATCTAAGTTATTTTTATTTTTAGATATATGATTATAGAGCTTCTGACTATAGAGGTTTCCAAAGCCATAAGTATTATGTTGTTGTTGAGTTATACACTTCTGCTATCAGTGATGAATAGAACATTGTTTAAAGCATAAAAATAAGCTTTTAAACTGAATGGTTACCAGGTACCATTGTGGTAATGATACCTGGCTTACTTTTAATTGTTGTTTTGTAAAATAATTTTTAATGAATGTGTCTATACTAGACTATTTGAGTAATAAATACCACACTGAAGTATATTTTATGCATTGCATTTTTCCATATTGTATTGTTGTCTATATCCTAATTAATGAGGCAATAAACCATAAAAATAATAGATTTGACTGCTCACTTTTCTCTTTTGCAGTCTCTGCAGTTGTTCCTTTGGAATATATTTTTAAATTAACTTTTCCTGAAAGATTTCTGAAAAAAATACAGTCATCCCAAACTGCAATAATCACAGTGTACAAGGATAATTTCATGTAATTATGCTGAAGTCTTTATATGACAGCTGAAAATTGTGAAAATCCACTGCAAGTTATAAGCAGACAGTATAAATATTCTGGTGTCTGTATTAGCAGACTTGCTTGTGCTGTTCTCCTTCTATTATGGGTTGTTGTTTGTGGGTGCTAATAATTACACTTCACAATATACTGTCTGGTATGCCTGCCCTCTCAAGTCTGGATGGAATGCCAGACCTCCTCAAGTGTTTGTCTCTATGTTTCACCTTAGTGGCTAGGATACAAAGAAAAAACAGGCCTGACTGCCCTTGAGAGCTATTGGGAATTCTCCTTTAGTTTAAATGGTAGGGACCACATTTGGAGAGCATGCCTCCCTGAATTCTATCTTCAGTAGCCCTGTTTAATTCACAGTGACTGTGATAGCTATATGTAGGACAGAAAAGCAGCATTTGTCTATTTCCAGCTCTGCCATGGATTTCGTATAGGATCTTTCAGTTTTGCCATGTGTAAACCAGGAATAATAATACTTCATTGTGTCAAAGGAGCTTGTGAGGATGGATTCATTAATGTGTGTTAAATGCTTTGAGATCATCAGATGCAAGGTGCTATCGAAGTGAAAAATATAAAGCATGAGTGCACCAATGGACTCATTAACACATCTTGCAACAAAAAAAATGTAGTGCTTAGTAGCTTTCCTGAGACTCAGAGACTCTTATTTTCTTTGCTAGAAACTCCATATGGGAATATATCTTTTCTAATTTAGCTATGTTTTTCATAATCAAGTTCATTGCTTCTTGCATCCTTTCCCAGAATTTAGCTGTGGATGGTCAAAATGATATTATATGTTCCAAAGACATTTGAAATCATGTCTTCTCACACATAGATCAGACCTTTTTAACAATATTTCATTTTCCCTGTGCATAATATTATCCAAGCAGAATATTTCATATCATTTTTCTTGATGAGAGTAAAAGTTGTACTTGGCTCCTTGAAAGGCACTCAGTTTTCCACTATTATTTCACTCTGCAAATCAGTTGCCCAAGACATTGTTTTTAAAATTATCCTCCAGGTTCTCAAAATGTGGTTCAGGCATGCACTGAATCCCACTGGGAATATGGATGACCTCAGCATTGGAGACCTAGTTCTTCAGTGAGGATTCTTTGGGGAGGCAGTGACAAAACTTCTCAGGCCAAGTTCTCTGCTGGCATAAATGGGATCCAATCCATTGAATTTACTGGAGTTTCACCCATTTACACCAATGAAGAACCTGACAGCTCAACTTCAAAATTAAAAATAGAAAGAAATCCTGTAGATTATGCTTGTTGATAAAAGGAAAACTAATGGCAGACAGGGATCCTCCCTGAAACGGTTTTAACATTCATTTCATAACAGACTAATTTCTACAATTTCATCTTACCATTTAGATAATTCTAGAGAGGGGATTGGGGACATACAACATATAAAAAGATAGTGATGTCTTTGATAATCAGATGTGAATTTTTTATTTATGTTTTATTGGGTTTTTTTTAACAAAAATTAGGACAGAACAAAAAGACAGAAGATCAAAAAGAAAAGGAATCGGAAGTGAGGGAAAGAAAGAAAAGAAATGAAGCAATGCTGGAAAGGAAAGCAATATGTTGGTTTAATCAAAGGTTTCTAAAAAGTTAGACCAAATCTTTTCAAATTTTCTGAGGTCCCTCGTCTCCAAAATGTTACCTGATCTTTAGTTTCCAAGTTAGCCAAGTCACTGAAGGCATACTGTTCTCCCATCCAAACAATATGAGTTGTTTGGCTATAAGCACTGCTCTAGAGAATCAAGCTCTCTGTGAGTTGGAGAGTTTCAAAAATGATGGGATATATATTCGTTATAATACAAAATATTAGGTATTTACTATTGATTTGTAAGAGAGTCAGCATCACATTTTTTGCATTGACTAGTCTATTGAATAGGAGATTGTTTTATATTATTATGTAATTATGTTATGTTGTTACCTGTTTAGGTGACCTTAGACACTGCAAGCTAGGTTTTTTGCACAGAAGGTGCTCCATGTCTGATAGCATCCTTTCGTTAAGTAACACTTAGGAACCAGAAAATGCAATTCATAAAGAAAGTTGTCCAACTAACACAAGAATATACCAATATCTATCTATCTACTTGTATATTTATTGCTCTCCTCACTGTGGTATTTGAGCACTTAACACTCATTTATGAATACTTCCTCACAATACTCCTATAAATAAGGAAATGTTGTTATCCCCCTTTTGCAGATTGAGAACAGAAGCTCAGAAAGAATAAGTGATTTGCCCAACAGCCCTCAACATGACAGTGACTGAGCTGGGAATTGAACTTAGGTCCTCTGAGTTCCACGGCAGTGCCGTTATCATCCTTCAAAAAGATGGAGGGAATTTTAACACAGTGGTTTCAATACAGAGATAGAAAAAATATTGAGTTTTAAAAGGGGTGATTGAGTTTCTTAATCTGAAGTGCAGACTAGACTTTCTTGAGAGGGACATGTAAGATAAAGTGTCATCTTTCTCAGTGATGAATACCAATGCTATATTATTCTTTATTCTCTATGCATTCTCTGAAGGATATGTAATAGCTTTGTGGCTCCTTTTAATTTATTTTACATAGAAACATGATTTGATCTACTTGACGTTTGTTTTGTTGTTTGGTTGGTTTTGGGTGTGGATAAATGTTAGTGATCATGATGATAAAAGACTGATAGTATGAGTGACAGTCAGCTGTTGTGTAAATTTTCTATCTATCAATTCATCCCAGCTCTAATTTAAATTACGTTTTAACAAGATTTAATTTGACTAGAAATAAATGAGATTTTATTTATATGAAAAACAAGTGCTATGGTTGTCACTGCACTGGGAAATATTAGAAGTGCTGTGTGGGAAGCAGCCTAAGCAGATCATCAAAAGGGAAAAACATGTTCCCAAACAAAAGCCTTCTCTTCCCTCTCTCATTCCCTCCCACCCACTTTTTATGTTTTGGCTATTCTTTTTTGATGACAAAGGTGAAGCTGCTGTTCATTAGTCACTGGTGCTGAAACAGGATTATATGATTAACTACAAATACTCAGGTCACACTTTTGATTTTGACTAACAAAGAATGGAACCCACATTTTAGTCTTCAAAAGACTGAAATATGAGAGAAAAATATCTTTAACAACATATAAGAGAACGGGGCACTTTGTAGGTGTGACATTATCATCTCTTACCTTCTTAGCCCACCCTATACCTCCACTTTCTTTCTGCATATGCAACCAGGCTGACGCTCTCACAAATTTTATTTGTCTCAAGTCAAATGACAGGCTGATAGTTTCTTCAGAGGTGTCAGACAGTTCCATGTTCCTCGACAAGAGGTCATCGTAATTTTTGGTCTGTAATTTGATTTTTAATATCCAATTAGGCTACAAAGGGAAAAGATACAGAAAATAAATGTAAATTAGGGGCCAAATTCTCCCTTCATTGATACTCACACAAGCCCATTGACTTCCCTATGGGTTAGCAAATATAGCCAAACGGAAAACTGGATAGGCGTAGATAATGGGAAAATGTGGCCCTAAATATTTAAACATACCACTTCTTCCTAAGACATGGGTCTGTGAATTTGTACATTAAGCTTCATTATAAAATAATGCCTATTACCTCTGACATGGCCCGTGGGGACGCACTAGTGAAACGGAGAGTCGAATGTGGCCCTTAAGGCACAGGAGAAGTCTCACTTCCTTCTAACTGAATACTTGCTTTTCTCCAACACTAAAAAGCATTGTCTACTCCAAAATTGAGTTTCTCCCTTTCTGGTCACTAAGACTTGTTTGTAACTGCTTATATAATCAAATCTGTCTCTTTCCAAACACTTATTTTAATAGATTCAGGAAATATATTAGTGACTTAAGCTGTCCTATCCTGGTTGGTCATCTTATGTAGATCTCCACATCCCTGCCCTCAAATATCAAACATTTATATTTAAATAAATATCACCCAGTCATCTTTGTTATCAGCACTTTTAGGACCCAGGGAGGGCTAATTAGTGAGGAATATTTCTTTTTTTAAATGAACATTCAGGTAACCACACTATACTTCCAAATTGGTGGGAGAAAGGTCAGATACAACTAACTATATTATATTCTCCGTTAAGCAAATCAGAATTGCAAATCTAATTTAAGACCATTAAAAGCGTAGGTACAGGTAAATAAGCGATGACCTTGTTTAGATGTCTCATTGAGTTGTTTGTTTTTTTTAAAAAAAGGCTTTTATACTAATTGGGTCAGAGGCTGACTGACTGAGGCTGATTGACTGAGGTTGCTTTGCACTGTTCCAGTAGCTGGCTGTATGTCACCTCTCCTCACAGCTTCTGATATATTGAGAGTGATGCTAGGGCAAAGCATGATTGGTCAGCAGCCACTGTCTCTGGTCATTTCCTGGCTGCTGGAATGGCCCATTGTGCAATCACCTTCACCTGCTATTACACAACATGACCCAATGGCTAGCAAAAATGAAGTATTTGTAGCTTTAGAAAATGCAAACGTTAAATTGCACAGATCTAATATTACTCTTCAAGTGTATCCTACATTAGTGTGGGATGCATTGTGTGTTCATCATGCTAAAAGCACATACTCAGGGTTAAATCTTGTATCTGGCTCTTCACTTTCTCCTGCTATTCAGAATGACTAATGCATGGGACACAATGAAATACACTTACTGTATATGACTATCAGAAAATTATAAGGGGCCGTCTCTGATAATGTATTGCCCGTGTTCATTTTTCCTTGTGTGTATATACATTTATGAGAATAGAGGAAATGTTTATATGGCTAAGAGCATGCCCCTTCAGTCTCTTCCTAGCCCTGTGTTGCTCACTGTTTTCTGTCTCTGTCTCTCTTCTCTGCTTTTCTGAAACTTCACGGTAATGCTGTGAGTATATCTATTTATCTTTGATGAATAATTAGCATTTGCATAACTGCTGGTAATTTGATGTTTCACCCATACTGACTTAAAAATTTTGCCCTGATGGGAAATGGCTTTCATTAATTTAACAAAAAGTGCTTTGTGAAAAAAGTGCTCGGTATTACTCATTTTTTTCTACATACATAACACAATAATTGCTCAAAACTGGGTTGAAATTTGCCTGTGAATCAGGCTGAAGTTCTTTGATATTAAGAAAAAAAGCACATATTTTGCAATAGAAATATTTACTTTTCTTACCCATTAATCTAAATTTAATTTAAAGTTGAGCTAGAACAGTATCCATTGGCCTCCAGTATCTGGATATGTTACCTTTTTAAAATCAAGCCGCAATAATGTGTCACTCCAGGAAGAGCTGACCCAGATATGATAATTCTGTGAGTGGTGTCCTAGTATTAGCCATTCTCCACCCCACCCTCCACTTCCAATACTGCAATATAGCTTCATGGAGCATGGCTTTCAAAGGGTGGTAAGTATAGAAATGGCTTTAACAGTAGGGTCCCCATTGCCTCTCATGAAGACTGAGAAAACAGTTCAGGTTCAAACCCCTCTATGCAACTTGTATTATCTAGAATCTATCCCCATGTTTAAATAAACTGGCCCTTGGACACAGACATCATTCTCATTATTATTATTATTTATTATCATCATCATTTGTATTACAGAACTGTGATCCGGGCCTCATTACGCTCGGCACTGTACAACAAGTGCTAACAGTAGGACACAATCCCTGCCCTGTAAAGTTTACAATTTAAAACAGACAAAGTCTGGAAGGGGAAAAGGCTATGAGTTTATAGAGCTAGTCAAAAAATGGAAACAGTTTGCCACAATGTTAGTCATTTTCTTGCTGCAGGATTGTAAAAGGAATTTGTGTATATATCTATGTATATAGATATACACACACATATTCAGTTTAAAACATTTTCAGTTTTGAAATAATTGCGTTTTTTCAGTATGCAATTTTTCATTTTTACTTTTCCACTGCTCCCCACACTTTTCCATGTCTGATCCTCCCTTTTCCTTTTCCCAGTTTGCTATTGAAAAAGGGGAGTAAAAGGGTAGCAGAGGCAAAAATAAAAAATGGTAATTAAAAAAGAAAAAACCTAACTCCCCCCCCAAAAGAAGATAAAAACCTAATAAATAATTAATTTCCCAATTTTGTTGTAAAAATGGAAAATTCCAAAACAACAAAATGGTTTGTGAAAAATTCTAATTTCCCAGAAAGTCTGTTTTCAGCTGGGGAGTAGCTATTAAGGTTAGCGTCATAGAGGGTAATACATTTAAAACAATGACATTTCATGGGATTGCTCTGTCTATCACCTCTACGCTGACAATGACTCACAAATCTCAGCTCTTCTGCTATGCTCATATCTCTGCACTATCTGCAGAAGCAGAATACTTCCCACCTTTTCAAACCAAACAAATAAAAAAATAAATTCTTCTTTCCACCTATACTTCCTGTGCTCTCCACTTTCTCCAACACCAAAGACAATTCCACTACCCTCATAGTCACTCAAGCCTGAAACCTCGGGGTCTTCTCCTCCCTTTCATAGACTTATAAACTTTAAGGCTATAAGGGATCATGATGATCATCTTGTCTGACCTCATGTACATCACAGGCCACAGAACCTCACCCACCCTTTCAGCCATAACCTCTAGCTGAGTAACTGAAGTTATGATTTAAAGACTTCAAGTTGCAGAGAATCCACCCTTTACTCTATTTCAAACCAGCACATGACCTGTGCTCCATTCTGCAGAGAAAGGTGAAACCCCCACAGGGCCTCTGTCAATCTGATCTGGAGAAAAATTCCTTCCCAACCCCAAATATAGCAATCAGTTAGACCCTGACCATGTGAATGAGACCAACAGCTAGACACTTCTCTCCACATACCCATGTTTTTGCAATCTCTAACATCTCCCTGTACAAACTTTCTTAAACTTGCTCTCATTTTTCCCATCTCCACTGCAAAACTATTACTGAACATTCTTTCTACTTTGGACTACAGTGCAGCATCTTTCAGTCTAACTCCAATTGGCATGGTCAGCCAGAGTTTGATTTGTTTGCCCACTGAAATATTATGGGAGGCATTAAGGCTGCTCTAAAGTATTAGCTGGATTAATCCCATAGTGACCACGCTGCTGGATGAGGATCAGATGGAGTGCTGTGCCCTGGTCCCATTCTACTCTATTCTCCACCCCACTCCTCAATACCAGAGGATGGTGGAGTGGGTGGTATGAAGCAGACTATGATGACTACACCACAAGAGTTTTCCTTCTCCGCAGCCTCTTTGAGTGTGTCTGCGCTGTGATAGAAACCCGTGGCACTGAATCTAGAGTCCAGGTTAACTAACTCGGGCTTACAGGGCTCAGACTACGGGGCTTGGGCTGAAGGTCCAGGTCTGAGACCCTACAAATGGGGAGTGTCTCAGAGCCCAGGTTCCAGCCTGAGCCCACCCATCTACTCTACAACTATATAGCCCTACTGCCCAAGCCCTGCACGCCTGAGTCAGCTGTGCCACGGTCTTTTATTGCAGTGTAGACAAACCTTGTAAGGCTAGTGTAAGAGTCCTGTTCATGGCATATTTCATTAAAAGCTAATATAAGAAGAGTGAGAACATGGTGAACTGCAATTCAATTTCTAATTCACCTAAAATGTTTGTGAATGTTTTTCCCCATCCACTATTCATCCAGCTCTACTTTTGAACAATTATAACGATTTGTTTAATACAGTGTAATAATCTCAGTGTGAACTTCTGACTCTCTCAGCTATTAGACTGACTGGCAAAATGCAGAAACAGCTAAAAAAATGAAGTAGTAGTAGTGCAAGGGACCTGTAAAAGGAAGTGGTACCCAGAATGCAGGTGTGAGTGAAAACCCCGCTATAGTTAGTGTGATTGGCATAGTGTAATTGACCCCACTGCAGGTTGTTACAGTTAAGGATGCCCAGTTCTATGGTACACTAGCTCCCTCTAGCTGTGGGAATGTACTTTGTGTACCATCAGTTCAGAGGCAAGTGTCTTAGGTGCACCAAGCACCCAGCTCTTCAGGCTCTACCCCTATATGGGTTCCTATACAAATTCACATATTGAGTAACAGATGATTACTTACCTGCATTTCCAGTTACTTACAGCTCCTAACTCATCCCCTAGGGGTAGTCCAGTACTGGGTATAAAGGTAGGTGTTATTGGGGTCCCCTCCACCTGCTTGCAGCCCCTGTGCTGTATCCTTTTCTTGCCACTACTACTGGTCTTTTCCAGCAACTGGCCACTTGTCTGCCTGTCTGCTAGTCTTTTATTCCCAGCTTTCAGGCTGCCTGCTAATTGTCCTTCTTTCTTCTGACAACTCACAGGCTTCAGCTACTTCTGCTCATGCCTCTGGAACTTTTCTGAGCCCAGTCCTCAGGACATTATGTCATTTTCCTATGTTCTGGGTATTATGGAGCCCCCTACTGTCTGGTGTGGAACTGGATAATAGTGCCTTCACAGGCTAGGTCTTTTCCCTCCATTTCCACCAGGGGGAAGGGCAGGTACCCAGTAAAGAGCCAGGAGAGTCTTATAGACTCTAAAGTCAGAAGGAACCAATATGATCATCTAGTCTGACCTCCTGCACAAGACAGGCCACAGAACATCACCCATCCTCACCTGTAATAGACCCATAACCTATGACTGAGTTATTAAAATCCTCAAATCATGGTTTAAAGACTTTAAGATACAGAGAATCCACCAGCAAGTGAGCCGTGCCCCATGCTGTAGAGGAAGGCGAAAAACCCACAGAGGCAAAACCTTTGCCAGTCTCCTCTGGGGGAAAGTTCCTTCCCGACCCCAAATATGGCAATCAGTTAAACCCTGAGTTTTGGGCAAGACTTACCAGCCAGACACTCAAGAAAGAATTCTCTGTAATAACTCAGAACCCATCTAACATCCCTTCACAGGCCATTGGCATGTCTACCACCAGCAGTCAAAGATCAGTCAATTGCCAAACGAGGCTGTCCCATCATACCATCCCCTTATTTATCAAGCTCAGTTTTGAAGCCAGCTATAGTTTTTGCCACCAAGGCTATTCCAAAACTTCACTCCTCTGATGGTTAGAAATCTACATCTAATTTCAAGTCTAAACTTTCTGATGACCAGTTTATATCCATTAGTTCCTGTGTCCATATTGGCACTGAATTTAAATAATTCCTCTCCCTCCCTGGTATTTATCCCTCTGATGTATTTATAGAGAACAATCATATCTCCCCTCAACCTTCTTTTGGTTAGGCTAAACAAGCCAAGCTCTTTGAGTCTCTCTCATAAGGTAGGTATTCCATTTCGCAGATCATAGTAGCCCTTTCTCTGCACCTGTTCCAGTTTGAATTAATCTTTCCTTAAACATGGGGGACCAGAACTGCACACAGTATTTCAGATGATGTCTCACCAGCGTCTTGTATAACGGTACTAGCACTTCCCTATTTCTACTGGAAATACCTCGTCTGATGCATCCAAGGAGTGCATTAGCTTTTTTCACGGCCACATCACATTGCCGGCTCATAGTCATCCTGTGATCAGTCAATATGCCCAGATCCTTCTCCTCCTCCTCCTCTGTCACTTCCAACTGATGTGTCCCCAGCTTATAGCAGAAATTCTTCTTATTAGTCCCTAAATGCATGACCTTGCACTTTCCACTATTAAACTTCATCCTATTTCTATTACTCCACTTTACAAGGTCATTACAATAGATTATGAGGTAATGACTTTCCTCCTTTCAGTAGTATGGTAAGCACTAAAGTAGTATGCATGGTATGTAATGAAACTAAATTACTTCTGTTAAACATTTCGGTTGTTTTGATG
The DNA here is from genome assembly GCF_026122565.2 of Emydura macquarii macquarii. NCBI lineage: Eukaryota > Metazoa > Chordata > Testudines > Chelidae > Emydura > Emydura macquarii. Next base: position 138,188 of record NW_027131934.1, on the reverse strand, counting down.
CCATTGTATTTTACTGGATTATCTAAGTATCTATTTTGAATTTTCTAAACATTTCCTGAGTTGGTTAGCTTTTTGTCTATTTTGTTACTTTAAGCAACTGAAGATTTATCCAAATGTAATTGCACTCAATTTTCCTCAAGGTATATATTTTTTCCTCTGTCCATTTAATCTAATCAATGTATCTGATATGATTGTCCACTGTTGACATTTGCAATGGTGACATGGATGACCCTCTATTCGGATTTAGACTGATACCTTTCCTTTCACCTTGATAACCAAACAACTATGAAATGCAGATGTTAATGAACTATCAGCCGTGTCTAGAGTCAAATAGATGATCTAAAATTAAGAGATTCTATAACTCACCTTTATGTTTCTTGAGCTATTCAATACCCTTGTATGATGAGGTGTACCAAGCATTTGCTACCCACTGCCAGAGGCCCCACCACCTCAGCGCACTCTACCATATGGTGGTACCCTGTTGGAAGGAAAAGAGCAGTGAGTTCAGAACTCCAGGGGTTGCCTAGAAAGGCCTCCAATGACAAGCTGCAAGCAGAACCAGCAAGAGTTGGTTGCAGGCAGAACCAGCAAGAGCACTCCTAGAAGTGCCAGGAGTTCAGCAAGCCAGATAAAAATGGCTGGCTGCTTTTACCAGGGGCCAGTTCAGGGCGAAGCCAGGACGGGGAAGGAAAGTTTTCCCTGACCTACCCCACAGAACCTGTCCAAGTCAGAGACTTAACCGTGACAACACCGGCGTTGGATGTCTAGGAAGGACTAGTGTTTCTATTTTGGACTTTTAAGCCCAGGTGGCTATATTGAGTTAAGACTGTATTTGTCTGCTATTAACCCTGGAAGGGGAGTGGACTGACTGCTGAGCTGAATGGAGAACTAAGTCATGCAAGCAGAAGAGAACCAGGCCAAAAAGGGCAAAGGGGGCAAGAGAGGCAGAGTCCCTGCAATGCTGTGTGCTGGTACAAGGGAGTGCTCTGGTGGGGAGTGCACACTGTAATAACTCGTTTTGATTCTTTGTTTCTGCTTGTAGCCATTATTATGTAGCATGAGCTGAGATTGCATTATTGTTAATAGATGGCTATGTAGTAGATTTATTTTTAACACTGGAAATAGGGCAATCTCTTGGCTCTCTGTCTAGATGCTTAATTGAAATTCATCTGGGATTACTAGCAATAGTCTTTCTTTAATCCAGGAAAGACTGAATTGCTGTTGTTCAATACATGGCATTTTGTGTAGAAAATTGTGTTGGACCTGCCATGTGATTAAAAGTGCTAGATCTGGGGTTTCAAATTTTGATAGCAACCTTGATGTTGGATTTCTGATTTGAGATCCTAAAAAATTGTGACTTTAAATTAGTCTAATAGTTCAAGAATATAGCCTAAAGGTATTCACTTTTTACAGTAGATTTTATTGCAGATACAGAAACTTGATTATTCCAGTGCTCATGTTGGCATTCTGAAAGTAGTGAGCCACCATTTTTTATGGCAGCTTCTAAAGGTAACACAGCTATACTTTTCACATGGCCAAATGTTTCTGACTATAATAAAGACTACGGTGATTGGAGCTATAATAGACAGATGTTAAAAATATGGCATGATATGTTACAATTCCACATGTCATATGAGAGTCTCTTTTTTTTACAAGACCTCAGTGTTATTCAGTAGGATGTATCTCACATGGAAGAACATCTCCGAATAGGTGAATCTTTAAAGCATCAGGACTGTACCAGTTGCTTCATTGCATCCCCATAGAAGAGCCAGTTGACGTTAATACTTTTCTTGCAGTATAATATAAACAAAGCCATTCATGACTACCAACTTATTTATTTGAGCTTGATAAGTAAACTGCATAACACCAAGTCATTAAGATCTGGATGCAGCCACTGTCACCGTGTCTCGGTGAATCAGATGAACAAGTCACATGCTCTTACATGGCTTGCTGACTCACAAGGAAAACCATTGGCCATATCCATGCTAAGGCATCCACAGGAATGGTTGCTGAGTGGAATGAGTTTTCTTCTATGGCCTGTTGTGAGAGCTAAGTATCTTTAATAGGCCACCAAGTTTAAATAGTCCATTCACAATGGCTGGCTAGACTGGATGTAAAGTGTTTTGTGGGTGTTAATCTAGGAGCAAACAAATTTGAAATACAGTTATACAGTGATGATACATGAATTTAAATAGGATAATCTTATTTAGCAAATCAACTTTTCTATTGACACTTTACATGACATGCTCTGTACAAGATTAGATGGGGTTGTATCAAAGTGGCACTATCAATGATGTAAATGGTCATATTTAAATCATACAGCATCATAGCCTCCTTTTAGGGCCAGTAAAACTCTTACTGACTTCTCTCCAGGCCTCAAGAAAGTGGATAACTTTGTTCATATGCGTTGTCCCATTGCCCGTGCAGGATCAGGGCCCTAGTCCCGAAATGACTAAAGCCCACTGTAACTTAACGGGTTTTGAATCAAGGCCCAAGTCTAGACTCAAATGAGACGCGGATCAGATATTTTGAATTCAACACTAGTTATGTGAATTTCTTCCCATCAGAATCTCAGGAAAAGTCTCTGTAGTTGTGCATAAGTTTTCTTTTTAATTTAGAGTCAGATCATCCACTGGTAAGAATCAGCAAAGCTCCAGTTGGCCCACAGTTTATAGTAGGGCTGTCAATTAATCACAGTTAACTCAAGCAATTAACAAAAAACAAAGGAACTAGATGTAAAAAATTAGTCGCAATTAATCAGTTTTAATTGCACGGTTAAACAATAGAATACCAATTTAAATGTATTATAAATATTTTTGGAAGTTTTTCTAAATTTTCAACTATATTGATTTCAATTACGAAACAAATGAACGTCTTTTTAATGAGTGTTAATTGCACACCAGAGTGCCTTGATCCGGGGGCACCTCTGAGGGCAGGGCTGCCTCTCCTCCAACCACTCTGCTCCATTGCTGCTCCCGCCTTCTCCCTTCTCACCCATGGAACCCCCTAGAGTCAATCTGCTTCAGACCGGGAGCATGCCTTCTATCTGCTGCACAGATCAGGGGCACTGAGGCTGGGATGTACCCCTCCCCCTATCTGTACCAGTTCACCACCAAGCTGGGGTCTGGGAACAGGGGGAGTCTGTCTACTGTTGTTGCCAGCTCGGAAATGAGTGCTGTGGACAGCAGCTGCTGCTGGCTGAAAAAGCGTCAGGCTACTTGAGTGCTCTGCTTAAAGAGACAGCGCTCCCTCAACACACACACACTTCCCCCCCCCCCATTTAAATAAATGGTATTCTATTATTGTTTAACGGTGCTGTTGGAACTGCAATTAGTTGTGACTATTATTTTAATCTCATGATTAATCACGATTAATTCTTTTATTAATTTGACAGCCCTAGTTTATAGCTAAGTTATACTGAGTTTTATTTTATTATCTTGGTATATTTAAATATAAATTATGTAAATTTCTCTGTATTTTATTTTTTGTACAATATGTTCCACTGTAAGACTAGCAGGAAAAATTACATAGAAATAAAAAATCAAAACAAAGAATGAATATTAACAAAAATATACCGAATGTAGCTGAATTTTCCAGTGAGATTTTTTGTTATTGTTTATTATTATTACCATAGCACTGGAGTCCTAGTCAAACACCAGGACCCTATTGTGCCAGGTGCTGTACAAACACAGAACAAATAGACAGCCCCAGTCCCAAAAGCTCATATATCCTATTTCAATGTACTTTGAAGCTACCTAGAAGACCAGGAGCTCCCTTAGGTCTTGTTTGTATTTTCTACACATCTTTTTAATACTACTTGTTAAAAAAGGAAAAGCTATTTTCAAATAGTATTGAGGGGTCTACTTATATTCTAAGGGTGGGATTTTTAAAATCATTTGGTGGTGGCCTATAGCTGAACTTACTGAAATCAGTGGTTCCTACACAAATTGTAGTTTTATTTAGTACAATTCGGCAGAATTTTTTGGTAAATGATGCTTCCCATACATAATGGACTTAGGTGATCCATAATATTGTACCATATTCTTTGCAGAATTTTTGTCTTTAGTCTCCTTCGCATCTACATGATTCTGTTATGTGGGAGTTATGCATGAATTGAAAGTGGCATCTAGTTATTTAGTTATTGCTTTACCATACTGATACTGAATGTGGATCAAAAGAAAAATTTGATTATACCGTCATGACTAGTCCTACCACCTTTATGCTAATACTGGCATAAAGTAGGCCTATGCATCCTTAAATGGTGTGTCTGGGCTGAGAAAAAGATGACTGCTTACTTCACAAAATCTGCAGAGTACTGACGTCAGCTACAGTATTATGTGATAAGCCTGTTCACTGTAACTAACATGGCTCTGATTAGCCTTTTTTCATGATGTGTCACTGGTCATCTAGGTCACATGGTATTGTTTCTCTTCACTGATTGGAAGACTGAAACTTTTTAAAAAGGATAATGAATGATAAATGGCAAGAAAACCGTAAGAAAATGATAGTGAAAATTCTTGTTCATGCATGAATAAGGGTTATTTGTATGTATATTTCTACTTCCCTTCTCATTTACTGAGACAGTTGTTTTTTGAATATTTGCAAGAAAAAAAGTGAACAAAATGCGGCATATGAATATGGCTGAAAAATTGTGGAATAAATAGAAATCCCAAAATAAACAATTGGATTTTACTAACATTTTTATGGATTACTTTTCCAGTATTAGACCAGCTTTACTCCAAAACAAAGTGAGCTACTGCACTATTTCTATAACAGTTCCCTCACTGACATGATCTCTAATCCTTTCCAAATTATAGACTAGATTTTCAGTCCTGCCCTACACATTTTGTGGAAGTACCTGATAGTATCCAAAACACTGGACACTATCCCATTTTGTGTGCATACTGTTATTTATTTATGCCAGCTGGTCAGGTGGGTGCTCATTTACACTCTCCAGGCACAAAAGTGAGCCTAGCAAAGAAAGAAAGTTGCTTTTGCTTTCAAAATCATCTGCATGTATAAGAGCGAGTGTGCAAAAACAGCATCTTCCTGAATCTCTAGACCAATAAATAATTCTCTGTCACATCACTGACAACACTAACTCTGAGTGTAATGAATGCAGGCACAGTAGAACTCTGGTGTGGGGTAAAATAGGTAGACCTCAGGTTACAGCCATTCTTTACTCAAGCATTTATTTCACACCAAAAAAGAAAAAGAAAATTCAAATCAGACAAAAATAGAATATATATTTAAAATCCATCCACAATATTTTAGCATAAATATATCCACCAGCAAAGGAAAAAATCATCTGAGGAATACCTCGTTCTAAGCAAACCCCCAGGAAGGGAAAGTAATTGTAGGGAATGTACGTGTATAACATTTATGACCCCTGGCCTTTCTCTCTTGGAAATGCTTTTGGGGAAAACCTCTCCAAACAAATCCCTGCAAGAAAAATATTTCAGAGGAGGGAGAGGAGAGGCTTTCTCAAGAAAGCCTCCCATAAGTGAATCCCTGATAGTTTTGGGAGTGAGGCTTTTATAACCACAGGCAGAATCCAAACAACCCCCAAATGAACTAAGGACTTGCTTACATGATGTGGTAATGCACACCAGTGGGAGGTGGATTCTAAAGTGCACCAAAATGATGCACACAAACTGGCCTGTGTAGACCCTGCTGACATGAGTTAAAAATTCCCCAGTAGGTGTTAATGTAGTACTGTTAACACACATTAAGGAACTTTGAATGCACATCAGCAGGTTCTACAGAGGTCAGTCAGTGCACAACATGTTGGTGTGCTTTAGAATTTACACCCTGTGACATTTTCCTCTGCAATCTGGACTGGTATATTGCTGTGTCACCCCAATCCCCCATTCCCGGGACACGTCTCATTCTGCTTTGCTGAGTGAACTCCCACTGCTGGGCACCTCACGTACAGCCACCAGCAACTAATTTGCCCTCCCTTCTCAGGGAGTGAGTGCCTCTAGCCAGCCACTTACAGGATTATGCAATGGTACAACCCCCAGCCACTATCCCCAGTCCCAGGTGCAACTCTAGGAACTATCGTCTTACAATATTCAGTGCTGTCCACTGCCCACTGCAAGCTCACTGAAATTGTTATGCACCAGTCTTGTTACTTCAAATGGAGTCTCTACACATCTTAAACCACATGCACTGCTTTAGATAAAATAAACATATTTATTAAGTACAGAAAGATATTAAGTGATCATAAGTCAGAGAAAAGCAGGTCAGATTTGATCAAAGGGAAACAAAAGGCAAATCACATTCTAAACTAGGCTTAACACTTTCAGCAACCTTACAGTCTTAGATATTTCTCACCACAGGCTGGATGGTTGGCCTCCAACCAGGCCTGCCCCCTGTGGTCATCGCTTCAGTTGCTTGATGTTGTTTGTAGATGGGAGTGGAAGAGAGAAAGAGAGAGCGAGAGAGAGAGTGAAATTGCCAAATCTCTCTCCTTTTCAACTTGTCCCTTCACTTCCCTCCGGGGCCTCACCCCCCTCTTCCAGGGTCATGTGACAAACAAAGTTTTCCTGTACAGCTTCCTCCACTTCAGTCAATAAGTATCCCCTTATTGATACTTAGGCTAGTCAATTGTTCCTGGAAGAGCTGATTTGTTTTACGCATGCCTTAGTGAGGCGTGAACTACCTCTTTGCTCTTGGAGAGTTTTCCTGGATCTGTCTTAAGCCATGAGACACATAGTTGGGAATATTACATAGCAGAGCCTCATAGGCATACATATGACATTGCAAAAAACATATCACTATAACAATAAGGTTCAGTATGCCATGAGTATTCCAAAAACACGCTACATGACATACTTTGCATTAAACAATACACAATTACACTATAATGTACACTATATGTGCATGGGTGTGCAGTCCAAGTCACCTTGTTACTCCATCCCAGTTAGGCCTAGCAGAATATAATCCTGTATACATCTGGGTCCAGCTGCTCTTCCCCTTCCTCTGATTCATAAGGGATTCTTTTGCCTAGAATCCCAGCTACTGCATCTGAAGATTGCGATTATGCAAACTCGAGCATTTCTTTCAAACTGTAAATATGTATGTTATTTTAAAAATTGTTGTCATATTCTCTAAAATAGGAGTTTGTATTGGAAAGGCTAACGAAACATTACGATAGTGATTGCTGCTACTATATTATGCAAAGGCTTTCCTATAAATGGAAATCCCAAAATAAACTGTTTTCTTCTCATATTAAAATTTCCTTTAATTTGGGTACTTTACATAAAGAAGTGGCTACCTGGGGATATACTTTGTAATTAGACGCCATATAATTTTTGTGTTGTTGCTGTTTCTTGATATATCAAATGAAGTGAAATCAGATGAAAGAAGTTTACTTCTTTGAATAACTAAGAGACAGAAAACCCCTTCCAAGTTTGTCATTTAAGTCCCAACTGTGCTGTTGCCTTTAACTGTGAAGACAGCACATTTTGTAGATTAAACCAATAAACCAGCAAACATAAAAGAAACAAATCTCATAATTGTGGATTTCAATTAAAGAAAGGAGGATCAAAGCAAACATTCTGCTTGAAATTGCACAGCTGCTATTGACACAAAATGAGAAGAAACTTCTCCAGCCAGCCATAATTTTGCAGAGGGGGAGAAAAGCCCAAAGCCTGCAGTAGGACAGATTGTCTATGCTCCTCACGTCCCAATCAGTAATACAGAAATATTGAGTAATAAATTCCCTGCCTTTCCTGATCTGTAAAAGCTCCCACCATCTGTGCAAGACAATTTATAACAGCCTTAGTATTAAGATTTAGTAAGCAGATAATCACAAGCATTGTGCCGAGTAGTGGCTATATTTTGAAAAAAAGCATATAGCAAAACAATTAGTAACTCCAAGACCCCTGTACTGCAAAATTATCGAGCAACCAAAACAAATGCTTTTGACTGCAGAGGGGGTTTATTTCTTCTCCCTTCAGCCAGAGAGGAATACTGGAGATTGAACACAATTCAGCTACATCTGTGGGCTGTGTATGTAGGCCTCATCCTAATGTGCTGAATTATTATTGATGGCTGAGGCAGTTCTGCTCTGCTGGTGAACCAATAATGTCAAGGCACTACCTGAAAGATTAATTATAGGAGAGAAAGGGCTATGGTTTCCAGGGACCGAGGCATTAATAGAGACTGAGCATTAATTTCAAGGGATTCAACAGACAGCCGAACAAATGCCTCAGACAATGTTATACATGCTAAATCCTGGCACTTACCTCTTAACAGCATTGAAAAGTTTAGAACAATTGTGTTTAACTGGGAGATACAAAGCATTATAAAATAAAAAAAATTGACACGCCAATACACAAGTTATAAAAACAACCTAGGCTAGATAAATACGTGCAAGCATATTGCTGCCTGCAATATATAGAAAGGAAAGGTGACAATAACTATTCCCTTTAGCACTAGTAGAAAAATAAGTCTTATTTCTTGGTAACTAATTATGTCTGTATTAAAAAAAATCGGATACAATTCTAAACATGGTGTTATGGGTTGGATCAGAAATCAGGCATGATATTTTAGCAATTTTGCAAAACCATTTCTCTTGTATTGCTGCAGTAGAGATTACATACTTCATGAAGCCTTTTAGCTATATAGAGAAGTGAGGATATGCAGTGGATGACACTGCAGCCATAGCAACAGCAACATAAAATTTCTGGTGATACCAAAGTACATGCTTCAAAATGTAAGCAACTTAACTCTGCTCTGCCCACTCCCTAAAATATAGCTGTAGAAACATGTTGGCATGTTGCATACTGTTTATCACAAAGTAATAGTACTGTGTTCCGTGCAATATCAAAATTATCAAGATCCTGAGATACTAAGCACTCAAAAAAGTCATGAGATACAGAGTTACAGTTGAAAGATTAATTGCAACTCTCCAACTTGTGCTTTTGCCTTAGAACAAGGCCTGTCCTATCTAATTTGTTATTTCTAGCGGCTAGGATTTTCAAAGACGCCTCAGGGATTTTGACACCCAACCTCAATTTGCGTCCAAATCCCTGAGGTCCTTTGGAAAATCTCAGCCTACTTGTGCAATACATTTGACAAACTTGACAATTTGAGCCAAATACTGAAATAATCTCAACATTAATATAAGACAGAGATTGAGATGGTCCAGTATTCTAAAGCACAATCGGATGGAATAGATCTGAAAAATATGAATAAAAGAGCTTCACCTCACTGATTTTGCAGTTTCATAGCTATAAAATGCAGCACTGATTTTCTTCAAACTTGGCCTGTCCTTAATTTACATCTGAGATCTATTAATGATAAAAATATTGTATTGTATATTAGATGTGGTAGGAACTGACAAATAATTTATAATGATACAAAGATTATATTTTCAGATGTATGTACACGTGGTAGGGAAAGTGCTAAGGAAATGCAGTTAAGCTGTATCCCTATACAGTTATCTTTTCCTTCTGAACTACATTTTCTTAGCTTTTGAGTACTTGCTTTCACAGTCTCAGCATGTCATTGCCAATTTTTGCATGGACTATACTGACAAGGATAGATGAATCTGATGAAGCTCGGGCTTTGTAAATCTCTCAAATTATTTATGGGCTTTGCACACCTAATCTGAGAGCCAAAGCAGAGATGGCCACATGGCAACAATCAATTTCACAACTTTTGAGGTTTCAATATTTGGATTCGTTTCACATTTGAATGAAAAAACAAACCTTTTCCATGTTTTAGCAAAACAGAATTGTGTTGAAATGGCCCTTTTAAGCTTGAAAATGTCACGTGTTTTATTTGGGCCTCTAATTCTGGTCAGTAATGAACAGAGAGTCCATTCTTGACCTCAGAAACTTTCCAGTCAAAGAACACTTAGCCAAAATCAGTGCCTCTGTGAAGCGTTTCACCTTTGAGAAAACATCATATTTCAACAAAAATACATTTAGCTGAAAATGTTCCAACCAGTCCTAGTCACAGATCACTTTTCTCCACTATAAGTTAAACACATTTTATTCTACAGTGATTCTGTTTTGTTGTTTTACAAACAAACAAAACAAAACAAAAAAACCAAAGGGCTACAGTGAGCCTTTGATCAGTGTCCAATTCCTGAATATGGAACAGCATATAGCTTCCCTGCCCCAGGGGGAGACTTGGGAAGGAATTATAACTCAGAGACCATTGAACTTCAGGGGATTGAGATCTGGATCAAGGCCAGGTTTTAAATTTTGCAGCTTGCTCCCATCTCTGTTTTACGCTGATTTTGAGCTAAGCTGCTCATCTATCATACATGATAATCAGCTTCTTATTATGTATCGTAAACTAAACTATTCCTAAAGTGTAAGCAGAATGGCTGGCAGCACAATGTGTGTTACTGTGTTTGATAGGATTCTGAAGAAAGGCTCTGCAGAAGTGATTAATTACTTGAAAATGTCACATTTTCCACCATTTATGAGTAAAAAGAAGTGCCATGGGTATCTGTCTCATTATCTGGCATTACACTGTGGAAATATAAAGAAACATGATGTAACTTTATGTTATGTGACAGCACCAGGGTTCTCAAAAGTCTCTTTGATCTCGTATCAAAAGTATTCCTTGCCACTCCTCAACTTGGCTTTGCCCTTTGGTAAGTGTTTGGGCTTCAACACAAAATCATGCTAAATCTTAGCCGCCAAGCTTGATAACAAATTTTATTCCATGCCTCAAAAACTTATACTTTTAGAAATCTTTTTTATCATTCTTTTTAGAAGCTGAATTTTAATTTTGTGCAGAAGTGTGAAAGACATTCAGACTGGGGCAAATTATGTGAAGAGAGCAGTTAGACCTTCAGCAGAAGGCCTCATGTAAATCCTAGAGTAGTGTGAACAGTCTCAAAGAAATTAGCCCATTTGAAGTGTTCTTATTCAGCTTCATCAAATGACATTAGAATATTAAGTTTGACGCAAGTGATACAATGTCAAGTCATCATGGAATGACACTTGCATTGAAGCATCATCACATTTGAACAAGAGACAGACCTAACCCAGACTCCCAGATCTTTGGGTGTCAATTTTGAAATCAGAACCCTGTCTCTTTTATGACACCACCTCAGAAGACCCTCTTCTTTAAAAGCTTTTTCCCAGCACATATGTGACAATAGAGGGCAAGCTGAATAACAGCATCAAATGCTTGGTCATCAAATACCCATACCCAAACTGCAAAAAGAAGGCAGCCAGCCACTCCCTCTTGGAGCATGGGATGCTCTGTGTGCTTGTCATGACTTGATGGCTTTTATTTTGCAATAGATTCAGGACTATTTAGAAAGATTGGACATACACAAGTCCATGGGGCCAGATGCAATGCATCGGAGGGTGCTGAGGGAGTTGGCTGATGTGATTTCAGAACCATTGGCTACTGTCTTTGAAAGCTTGTGGCAAATGGGGGAGGTCCCTGATGATTGGAAAAAGGCAAATATGGTTCCCATCTTCATGAAAGGGAAGAAAGAGGATCCAGGGAACTACAGACTGGTCAGCCTCACCTCAGTCCCTGAAAATATCATGGAGGAAGTCCTGAAGCAATCCATTTTAAGGCACTTAGAAGAGAGGAAGGTGATCAGGAACAGTCAGCATGGATTCACCAAGGGAAAGTCATGCCTGACCAATCTGATTGCCTTCTATGAAGAGGTGACTGGCTCTGTGGATGTGGGGAAAGTGGTGAACATGATATACCTTGACTTTAGCAAAGCTTTTGATACAGTCTCCCATAATATTCTTATCATCAAGTTAAAGACGTTGGATGATGGATTATAAAATGAATAGAGAGCTGGCTAGATCATCAGGTTCAATGGGTAGTGACCAATAGCTTGATGTCTAGTTGGCAGCCAGTCACAAGCGGAGTGCCCCAGGGGTCTCTCCTGGGACCAGTTTTGTTCGATGTCTTCATTAATGATCTGGAGGATGGGGTAGATTGCAGCAAGTTTGCAGATGACACTAAGCTAGGGGGAGTGGTAGATACCCTGGAAGGTAGGGTTAGGATACAGAGTGACCTAGACAAATTGGAAGATTGGGCCAAAAGAAAGCTGATGAGGTTCAACAAGGACAAGTGCAGAGTCTTGCACTTAGGACGGAAGAATTCCATGCACAGCTACAGACTGGGGACTGACTGGCTAGGCAGCAGTTCTGCAGAAAAGGACCTGGGGGTAACAGTGGATAAGAAGCTGGATATGAGTTAGCAGTGTGCCCTGATTGCCAAGAAGGCTAACGGCATATTGGGCTGCATTAGTAGGAGCATTGCCAGCAGATCGAGGGAAGTGATTATTCCGCTCTATTCGGCATTGGTGAGGCCACATTTGGAGTATTGTGTCCAGTTTTGGGTCCCCCCCACTACAAAAAAGGAAATGGACAAGTTGGTGAGAGTCCAGCGAAGGGCAACAAAAATGATTAAGGGACTGGAGCACAAGACTTATGAGGAGAGGCTGAGGGAACTAGGCTTATTGAGTCTGCAAAAGAGAAGAAAGAGGGGGGATATGATAGTAGCCTTTAACTACCTGAAAGGCGGATCCAGGGAGGATGGAGCTAGGCAGTTCTCAATGATAGTATATGACAGAACAAGGAGCAATGGTCTCAACTTGCGGTGGGGGTGGTCTAGGTTGGATATTAGGAAAAGTTTTTCACTAGGAGGGTGGTGAAGCACTGGAATGGGTTACCTAAGGAAGTGATGGATTCTCCATCTTTAGAGATTTTTAAACTACGGCTTGACAAAGCCCTGGCTGGGATGATTTAGCTGAGGTAAGTCCTGCTTTGAGCAGGGGGTTGGACTAGACGACCTCCTGAGTTTCCTTCCAACTGTAATCTTCCATGATTCTGTTATCACAGGTGACAGCATGTTATTAATATTATCCTGTTTGGTGCTTCACTCCTCCAGACTTCAAAGTTAGACACACACACACCAACTCAATCCAGAATGCAAATCTCTCTTGGTTCATATATGCAGCAGTGTGGAATGCTGGAATACTCCACCCCCCTCCCCCCCCCCCGCTCTCCCGCAAGCATGAAAGTAGGGAAGTGTGAAAACATGCAGACAATAGCACTATCTGAACACTAGCAAACAAGAAATTAACTCACAGCAGGTGATGATTATGGTGACCTAAGTGGTTCAGACCTGAATCTGGGAGCTCTATATAATAGTTCTGTGGGAATCAGAATGGAAGAAAATCTCTGAAGGGGCAGAGCTCTGCTCTGAGTAGCTAAAGAGCTAGCTAGAGCTAGTTTTCTTCTTCTTTTATGTTTTTGTAAAAAACATGTTTTTACCAATGATAAATCCTTAAACCTGCAAATCTAGCCTTTGTAAAAATATTCTCTTGTAAAGCCTTTAGAAGTGTAATATGCTATTCTTCTACATTATTAGTTTTAGGGAATCTCTAGGTAGTCTGTAAACAGAAAGTATTACCATGAGAACTTATAGGTGCCAGTCCTTCACAGAGAACCGTACAAGTTGGACCACTGCAACTACAGAGAACCACATTGACTTCAGTGGGGCTCCACCCACATGACTCTCAGTGCAGAGTCAAGGCCAGAGTATGAAAATAAATAATACTTTCCCAGGAAACTCTGACTCAGCTGAGCAAAGAAAGAAGAGTTGTACTTGAACTAATAACAGTGTGAGGAAGGCATTCATTGTATGTACATCAGCATGTGATGCTACACAGGGGTACCAAACTGTGATATCTATATTTACTAATGTCTTGCAAGACAACTGATTGCATGAAGGGGGACGGTCCCAGAGCCCAGTCTCCAGCCCGAGCCTGAAAGTCTGCATCTCAATTAAAACCCCGTAGCCCGAGCCCTGCGAGCCTGAGTCAGCTGACATGGGACAGCTGTGGGTGTTTAATTGCAGTGTAGACATATCCTGAGAGGCTTGTTGTGTGAATTTAGATTAAATAAATGGGCCAAAGGTGTTAGCATAATTCAGTCACTGTCTAACATTAAATAGTGTTAAACAAGTTTGATATACAGAGACCTCAGCCTGCTAAGCACCATGGTAAACACACCATTAAAATTCTTTAACCATTTTATTGAAGATACAGAGAAGAAGGAAAGACAGTTAAAGCATTTCAAATGTATAATATTACATAAGGATTTCATTTTAACAACATTTTTTGTTCCCTTTCCCTTCAGCTGGAGAGAGGATTTTAGAAGGTATCTTCCCCTTCCTTTGTTTGAGAGTCTCTTAGATGGTATCAAAGATGGTAATAACTGCCCTTTCGGGGAAATGAGAAGAAGTTCATTTGCATGGGCTGGAGCTGTTGTTTTTGTTTTTGAAGTTTGATCCCATTTCATCCCAGGCTGTGTTTGGGATTCAGCTGGAGCTGGTGGGGGTGGTAATATTACCTGGGTCCCTTTCTCTTTAGCTTCATGTGCTCAGGATATCTCTCACGATCAGAGTCCTGAAGGTCCAGGGTCTGGGTGGGGGTGGCAGCCAGGATAGGGAAGCTCTTTCCAGGAGCCTCCTCTGCTCCCCTCTATTTTCTCCCTAAAGTCTTTCTTTAAGGACTCAAAAATGGAGTGATGGATGGAATAGCTCATCCCCTTATTATTTTGTCCACCAATTAGGCCTAGGTTCTGGCACAACAATTTTGGTTCATTCATTTCTGGTTCCACATCTGTTTTTACCAAACATAATTTCAGCATAATCCATGAACCATATCAGTAAGATCTTTTGCTTGGAATAATTCAATCTGTCTCCTTTTGTATATTTTCTCATCATCTACTGATATTATAGGTGTTATAGGTATTAAAAGCATATCACTTTTATATTTACATCTATGCATCTTCTTTGCTTCAGCATTGATACTTAAAAAATCTCTACCTCTTGCGCTACATTGAGTAGCTCTTGAATTCATGGTTTAAAAGTGAGCCCTATTTTTACTGAACATTAACTTAGTGAAGTACAGCACATTAAGTTATTTGAACACCATGATGAACACATTAATATTTTCTGTGCACAAAGTCAATTTCTGGCAAGAGTTGTGGTAGGAATTTATAGCACAAAAAGGATTAACAGAACAAAATAGCTTTTAATTTCTATCCTCTCTTCCTTCCTTCAGGGAATAAATGAAATCCTGCCATCCTCTGACACACCAGCTATTATACTATGGTGCAGATTCTGAGTGGGTTATTCAGCACTTTTATAATTGGTACTAAGAACCAGTTATGTCTCTTGTGTGTATTGAGCTGCTAACAACCAACCCATTACATCCCCTGTTTTTTGTGTGCCAATTTTAAATACAGAGGTTTAATGGAGGGTCCCTGGAATGATTCAGTAGCCATGTACATATATGCACAACTTAGTATTCTTGGAAAATGAGGTAAAATTTTATGCAGCATTGCTTACTTCTAACTGCTGTTGTGTTAAGCAGTCAGTTGCTACATTTTAACAAAAGGAAGAACAGTCTTCTGGTAAAAGTGTCTATCTGTGACACTGGAGTTCTGGGTTCTATTCCTGGCTCTTCCCCAAGCTTCCTGAGTAATGTGGCATTCAGAAGAAACTTTAGGAAGGAAGCAAGGGTGTAGACATAGATTCTGACACTATTTGTGGTGAGTCTTCCATAAAGGTTCCAAGTGCTCCTAACTCTCCTGGCCAATGTAATGGCTGTGAGGAATGAGATATTGATTGGCAAATGAAGAAGGAAATAACTGCCCATAGGTTCAAAGGGGGTGGGGTTTCTTAGTACATTAAGGAATATGTTGAGGTCCCATGGTGGAGTTGGCTTTTTGACAGGAGGGAAGAGGTTTAATAAGTCTTAGCTAAATCTTGCAGTGGTGGGGGTGGGTGAAGACTGAGAACCCTCTTTTGGGAGTGTAAAAATCTGTGATGCCAGCTAGGTGAACCTTAATGGAGCTCAGCAATAAGCCTGTGGTCTTTAAATTTAGCAAGTAATCGATTATGTGAGTCAGACAGGATTCGGGAGGGGATATAAAATGATAGCTGTAATTAAGCCTAGAAGCATTTCTACTTCTGCAGGTAAGTTTTCCTAGTTGTGGGCTTTCTGCTATTGAGCAGAGTAGAGCAGATTTGTCCTATACTAGAGAGCCATTGAGAAAACACACCTTGATGTATTCTGTAATCCTGATAGATAAACTTCTGAGATGTATATGCAGTGAGATATGCATAGATTTCTAAATTCAGTGCATAAGAACCAGGCTCTTGCTCTTCCTTGCTGATTGATATAATACTTTGTTGCTCTGTTGTCCGGTATTATTCTGACTGGGCAGGCCTTGATGTGTGGTAAGGCACTATTGGAAGACATAATGCACCGCTCTGAGTCTTGAAGGGTCCACTTACCCTGAACAGGGTGTTTCTGGAAGTGTGTGTCCCAAACTATCAGGGAGGCTTCTATGATGATAATTTTCATGGGATTAGGTTGTAGGAAGGCAACTCCCTCTCACATGTTTGTGGGTTCCTCCACCAATTTAGAGAAATAAGGACCTTTCAAAGTATGGTCACCCACTTGGATAGACTCTGTCTATTGGGGATGTAGACAACTCTCAACTGTGCTTGAAGATGCTGAGAGTGAAGACTTGCTAAGGGAGTCCTGAATTGCCATACAGCGCAGAAGTTGTAGGTAAGTCTTTGCAGTGGTTTGTTGGCTCTGCTGAATTGTTGAGACAAGATAGAACATCATGATAAATCTGTCCTTGGATAATTATGCTCTGGAAAAAGAAGAGTCTAGAGTGGCTTCAGTGAAGTCTATATATACGGCAGGTTTTAGAGTAGACTTTTCCACATTGAGATGGAAGCCCAGAGAATGAAACAGAGACAGGGCCTTGCTCACTGCTGTTTGAGAAGTTTGAGAAGCGGCCCTGTTTGAGAAGCGGCCCTTCAGGAGCCAGTCTTCCAGGTAGGGGAAGACAATGATGCCCATTCGGTGAAGATAGGCTTCTGTGTCCACCAGAATTTTGATAAAGGCCCATGGAAAGGCAGAAGGGTAAGACACAATACTGATAGTGGTCACTGTCTACCATAAATAGTAGGAATAATTTGTGTGAGAGATGGATGATATCATGAAAATAAGCATACTGAAGGTCAAGGGTAACAAAACAATCTCTGAGATCCAGGGAGGGAAGTACCTTTGCTAGGGTTACCTTTCTGAATCTTTGGGAGTAGACAAATGTGTTTTAAATCCTATGGTCCAGAATTGGTCACCCCGCCCCATTTTTCTTTTGGGAAGAGGAAGTACCAGAAAGAGAACCCTTACTAGATGAAGACCAGTGGAACGGGTTTGATCATCCCCAGAACTAGGAGGGTTTGTACATTCTGCCTTTAAGAGGTCATTGTGAGATGGAGAGAGACTGGGAAGCTGTTACAGTGCTGAACTGGATGGAATAGCCTATAGGAATCACTTTTAGAACCCGTCTGTCTGAGGTGATGAGCTCCCATGAGGGTAGAAAATGGGAGAGATGATCCCCATAAAGGTGGGAGTGGGCATAGATGCAATTTAGAATTGGGAGGTAGATCTTCATTACCCTCAACCAATGGGTCAAAACAAGACTTTCAAGGATGTTTCCAACTGAGAGGTTGCTGTAGAGGAGGGCCTTTCTTAGTAAAGCTGAGATTCTTCCTGAGGGGTTCAGCTGGTCTAATGGGCTGATAGTGGACTGTGCAAGACTGTTGAACCCTTTGCAATTTGCTGCATTTTCTTTTTGTGGCAGGTGGATAGAGCCCAAAGATTGTAGCATCTCCCAAGCATCTTTAAGGGAATGAAAGGACTTGTCCATGGCATCACTGAATAAGTTGGGCTCCTTGAACAGAAGGCCTTTGACAGTATTTTGTACATTCCATGGTAGGCCAGAAGTCTGCAGCCAGGAAGTTTGGTGCATGACTATTGTAGTAGCCATGGACTGGGCAGATGTGTCGGCAGCATTAAATGAGGCCTGGAGAGATGCACTGGCAACTATCTGATATTCTGTAATAAGGGCCTGAAATTGCTTTCTCTGTTGCTGAGGCAGGTGTTCAATAAAATACGAGAATTTTGAATAGACCATGAAGTCATATTTTGCCATCAGGGCTTGATAATTGGCTACTTGGAACTGCAAGGAAGCAGAGAAGTAGCTCTTGTGTTCCAGAAGGTCCAATGATTTTAGCTCAGCATTAAAAACATGTTCAGGAGAATTGGCAGTTTTTTAAAGAGATATTATTAAGGACACAAGAGAAAATGGTCTCATTGTATAGGAAAGATAGGAAGCATGGTAAGAGGCCATTCTGACTTAACCAGGAGCTCTTCAATGACCTGAAACTCAATAAACAGTCATACAGAAATGGAAACTATGTCAAATTATGAAGGATAAATAGTTAAAAGAAACTTACACAAGTATGTAGGGACAAAACTAAAAAAGCCAAGGGATAAAACAAGGTTAAACTAGGTAGGGACATAGGGGGTACCAAGAAAACATTTTACAAATACATTAGAAGCAAGAGAAAGACCAAGAACAGAGTAGGTCTATTACTCAATGAGGAGGGAAAGACAGTGACAGAAAACACAGCAATAGCCAAAGTGTTAAATGCCTTTTTTGTTTCAGTTTTCACCAGAAAGGTTTGCAGTGATCAGATGACTAACTCAGTGAAGATCAATATTGTGACAGGGGCTTCCGGAGGGTGGTAGAAGGGTGCTATGTTAGCCTAAGAATGACCAAGGCCCTGTTCCCCTAGCAGCTGCCCAAGGCTTCCTCCAGGCTAATCAGGGCCAGCTGAGGCCAGAGCCAGCTGAGACCAATTAGGGTCAGCTGAGGCCACAGTCAGCTGAGACCCATTAAGCACTGCCTGGGAGCAGATATAAGCTCCTTGCCAGGCAGGCAGGGTGCTCTTGGAGTTTGGAGAGAAAGAGAAGTGAGTGGCAGAAGCCAGAGGAAAGCAGGGGCTTGCCTGGTGAAGTGGCTACTTAACCCCAACTGAGACCAGGGTAGGGAAACATCCCAGGGAAAAGACTTACACAGTGCCTTATAGCAGCAGCCAGCCACTGCTGTCAGCCAGGGTCTCTGGGCTGGTGTCCGAAGAAGGGAGTGGGCTCGGACACCCTCTACCCCAACCTTAGAACCTAAGGTCCTGAGGGCACTGCTCGGCCTGCGAAGGCCTGAGGGAAGACTGGGCAGAAGCGAGACGGCCGCCATCTTGAGACTGGGGGGAGCCCTGGGTGGCCATTTTGTGCCCACCTCACTGAAAAAGCACTCGGCCCATGGGAGCACGAAGGCCACCCCATCACAATATAAATGAAGGTCCAACACAGTAGGTTCTGAGGCTAAAATAGGAAAAGAACTTGTTAAGAATTACTTACACAAGTTAGATGTCTTAAAGTTGGAACTTATGAAATATACCCTAGAATATTTAAGGAACTGGCTAAGAGACCTCTGAGCCATTAGTTATTATCTCTGAGAACTTGTGGAGGATAGGAGAGATCCCAGAGGACTGGGAAAGGGTAAATATAGTACCTATCTCTAAAAAGAGGAATAGGAACAACTCAAGGAATTATAGACCAATCTGCTTAACTTTGGTACCCAGAAAGATAATGGAGCAAAGAATCAAACAATCAATTTATGAACACCTAGAAGAAAATATGGTGATGAGTAACAAGTCAACATGAATCTGTCCTAGGTCTGGTTCTATTAAATATCTTAATAAATTATTTGGATAATAGCATAGATAGTACATTTATAAAGTACTGCAGAAAACGATCTGGGGGTTATAGTGGATCACAAACTAAATCTGCGTCAACAATGTAATACTGTTGCAAAATAAGTGAACATAATCCTAGGTTGTACTAGTAAGAATGTTGCAAGCAAAACACGAGAAGTATTTCTTCCACTCTCCCAGCATTATAAAGGCTCAGCTGGAATACTGTGCCCAATTCTGGGTACCACACTTTGGGAAGGGTGTGGACAAACTGGAGAAAGTCCAGAGGAGAGCACCAAAAATGACTAAAGGCCTATGTGACACTGACAGATAAGCTAACAGGTGCAATTGTAATCAAGATAATTCAGTCGTGTGTGGGTATTAAAAAAATGTTAATTAGGCTAGCAATCTCCAACCCATTCATTTTGTATTGATAAGAATCAAAGAACAGTTGCTAAGTGTTTTTTTTGTGTGTGCGTGTTTACCTGTATCCTATTAGAAGTGTACCTATGTAACCAAATTAGCTTTTAGATGTGAAATCCTTTTCATATCTTAATTACCTTACATTTTATATGCGACTGTGATCAGTTAACCTTAAGATCAAAGATGTGAGATACTGCAGGAAACAAATATTATCTATATTGTCTTCAGCTTAACTATCTCTGTTATAATGATGTTATAATAGTTGTCTTATTGTTTAATTACCTGTGTATGCATAAGAAGTTGAATGTTAACTTCAAAATGGTGGGTCAGTGTGTGCTCAAGAAAGAAGAATTGTCAGTCATACACTGTGCTCAAAACATTTAATAGCTCACTTCTTATAAAAGTGAAACTTTGGGCCTGATCCTTTCATCACTAATCCACTGAATTTTGAACAGGGAAATGTATAAGCCATGGGACTGAGATCTTCCAAGTAATTATTTGGAATGCCCTGGAAAATGTCTGGAAAGACTCTAACAGCCTTTACATCTAAGTTGCATCTGGATTCTGACCTTTCGGGATGATTCCAGAGAGACTTTTACAAGCCAGCAGACTCATCCATCACTGCTACAAATCTGATATAAGGACCTTGCAAGCATTTGTAATGTAAAGAATCTTTTAACCATTCAATAAATCTCTTCTGTTCTTTTCTGAATACATCTTTAGTTTGTTTACTAAGGATTGGCTGACAGCATGATATTTGGATAAGATCTGAGACATATATTGACCTGAGGGAGAGTGTCTGATCCTTTGGGATTGCTAGAACTTTATCATAAGGAGACCTTTGTGGTTGGGATAAGAGATTGGGGTAAGGCCTCAAGGTTGTTCTTGGCAAGATAGCCAGGTATGCTTACTGTTAGGAGTTTCCCTTTCAGTGTGACCCTTGAAAGACAGAGATTGGAATGTGGAGGAACTTTGTATAGAAAGCTCTGAGTTGTATGAGGTATCATCCCCTGTGTCCATGGGGGAAAGAAGTGGTGTTGGTACCAGTGGTCAAGTTGTTTCTGGACCCCTGGAAGAAACCTGTACTTGCACTTGGTGAAAATGAAGGCTGGTGAGGCAGTTCCAGAGAATTTTGTATTGGTACCAGCTGGAAATATCTCTTGGCATCTTCTAAGAGTCTATGTGGGAACCATGTTGGTATCCCATTGTCAAAGACATGAATAGAAAATAAGTAGGTTCTGAGAGGTGAGTTGGTACTGGTGGGGCATACCTCTCAGTACCTCTTATTAATGGTGATTCAGGCTCTTTGAGGATTTGGAGATCCTCATCAGATAGGAGCCTATATAGTACAAAGGACTCTGGATGGGGCTTTTTAGACATGAAAATGTTGAGTGATACTGGAGACTTTACTGGAGTGGGAATTGTACGCTTTTCTATTCTGGCTATGGAAGATGGTACTAATGAAGATTTCACTTTGGCTCTGCATTTCAGAGGCACTTTTGATGACTTCTCGATATACAGTGTGGTCTTCTTAACCGATACCATGATTGCAGTACCAGAAGGAAAAGGAGCCTGTATTGGGACGTGAGATCTTTTGAGATCCTGATGGATCTTTGCTTACTGCCAAAGTAGAGTTGGTTTGCAGATCTGGTGTACAGAGAAGTATTTTGGACACTGCAGTCCCAGAGAGCAACCCATAAGCAGGAGATTAAGTAAATCTGTCCTCCTTCAATTTTTTAGATCTGCTTTTAAATCCTAAGCAGATCTTGCATTTGGAGGGCAAGGGAGGGGAACAGCCTGATTGTCTGGTACTCAGGAACTTGGGGAGGACAGATTTGGAGAGACTTGGGACTTCCCACCCTTCAAGGAGTAACTAGACTGCTGGAAACCAGAGTGAGACCGTATGCTTGTGGGCAGGCTGCTGGTTTCAGGGCTCCGACTCAAAGCAGCATAGCATAAAAGCACAAAGGTTACAGGGCAGGCAATTACAGAACCCTTACTGGTCTGGGTGATCCCCCAAACAACACAGGATCCCATTGCAGAGATCTTCTCACATGATCCCATCAGAGAGGTGGAGCTTGTTCTCATGCAAGAAAGCCACATGGCCCATCCCCAAACCTGGTGGTTATGGCAGAAAGCCCAAGCCATCTACATAGAGAACTTTAGTCTCCAGACTTCCTTACTGGAATCATGGGACTCAATTGCAGTTTCTGCCCATGCCCTGCAAAGGAGTAAGGGTCCTACATGGAAAATTGTATGCAGTTCTGGGCTGTATTGTATTTTCTGGGGAATGATGCATGATGCCACCAAGCCACCTACTCTTTTGCCCAACCTGTCTAGGCTCCATCATCTCCTCCAGCATGAACTCTTAACATAAGGAACAAATTAACAACTTCTGTGGGATCCAGAAGAAAGGGGACTGTGTCTCAGAGGCAACTGAGCCATCCCTTTCATTCATGTGTCCTTTTTGTTGTGAGCTTTTTAGTGTTCTGATGAAGTCCAAAGCCAGTGTATGAGAAAGATGATTCTTTATGGAAGTTAACACCCAGCTTGTAACAGCATGTCTAATTTGGATAGAGATCTGCTGAAAACAAAACTGAAACATCTTAGGTAAATATATCAACTTATTACAGCTGCTAAGGAGCGAGTGAGAAAGAGACATGAATCACAGGCTAGCTTTTAAAGAAATATGATCCTCACATTTTTTACACACAGATCTCAGGGGGGTGATCTAGGTCATGGTGACTAAAGAGGACAAAATAGTTTGGATAAAATAACAAACCTGAAACTTTCACCCAAATCTCTAACCAAACTTGAACTGAAGGTGTTTGGAGGGTTTAAAATGTTGGGGGTACCTTTAGTTTTTTTGTTTTGTCTTCATTTTCATGCAACTTTGCAGTTCCAGGTTCCAGTGTGATGTAGAAATACAAAAATACCATTTCAGTCCCACCTGAGATTCTTATTTCAATATTTATTTTCATTCTGAATCAGAATGAAAAGACAAAAATATTGAAATTTTTCTCACAACAAAAAGTTCTGAACCATTATGATTTGGAAATGTCAAAACTTTTTTTTTGGCTTTCTTTGATCCACCTGAACTGCTATTTTCCCTCATGGGAGTTGTAGTTGCAGTGCTTCATGTCCTCATTCTTCTCTATGGGCTGCACTCCCTGGCCAGACTACATTTCTCTTGATGCACATAGAAACCACATATTCCATTCAAAAAAACAATAAAAAAAATTAAGGAAAATTCCTAACCATCTCTTCGTGAGCCATTCTTACAATATTTTTGACCCATATAAAACAGGAGATACCAGAAATTTCATGTCAAAACCTTTCTCACAAAATATCCTGCTCTATTTGTGGACCAAATCAAAGCAGATAAACATCAAAACTTGTTGTTTCTTCTCCAAATGCCCAAAGCTTTTGTGGTTAACATGTCACTAGATCAGGCAAAGCTATATTACAAGTATGATAAATGATTTCCTTGCATTTGTTTCTTTCATTAGAGCAATAGGTGCTGTGTGAATCAGAATTCTTTAAACAGTTAAGAGTTAGTGCTTGGTACTATACACAGTATATCAAATTCAAATACCTAAAGAAAGAAATCAATCGTAATCCTGTTTCCTAACATGGATCAAAATCATTTTCAATTAGAGTAGCAAAATTTACAGCTGTTTTGACAGCATCTCATTTATATATAAATACTGCAGTAACATAGCTTCTTTTGGCAATACAAGAAGATGCTGATAAAATTCTGGCCTTTAAATTGTACATTATACATAAAAATATGAACACTAGGGAGCAGAACCTCAGCTGGTGTCAATCTTCATAGGTATATTATAAATCTATGACAATTTACACAAGCTGAGGATCTACTCCAAAGCCCAATGCAATAAACAGTCTAATACTTACATGGTGAATGCACTGATTTCTTCTGTTGCTTCAGATTTTCTTTCAACAAAAGAGCGGAGCATTTTTACAAATAAAAAGAAACAAAGCTTCCTTTGTGAGCTTTACACAGACAATATAACATAATGAAAGGCTTTATGGTGGTGCAGAGTACATGCTTCCAATTGTGCCAAGAGAGTTTATTTTTGATTTTACACTATTGCTCTAGGCATCCACTTTAGCAGATACAAGTAGTTTTTGATAGCTCACTAAGGCTGTGATAGCACCAAAGGACTTGGAAGATGGCTAATGTAGTTTCCACAGCAAAAGCAGGAAGGGTGGGGGTGAAGAACAATAAACCTAGAGGACTAAATTTAGTTATGAAGAGGATACCGAGAAATGTGACACATTTCAGACTTCATTGTAGACAGTAGTGTACACTGGATGTTATAACAGTGGTAGTGTGATGGGGTCTGGGCTTACCAGTATCCTTGACAGTGGTTAGGTTGCTGGGCCTCCAGTCCCTGCCATCTCTGATGCCTCTCACAGACAACCACTCCAATGCTGTGACAGCCTACCTCTTGGTAGGCAGCAACTTGGCCTTCTGGCTGTGTCATCAATTCAGTTTGCCGTCTTCCAGGATAAGAGTTCAATGAAGTATATAAGAGTCCCACATCCTCACAACAGAGAAGGCTTTAAATCTACCTCCTAACCCCTGTACATGGTTCATCCTTGCCTTGGGGAATTCAGCATCTCTACCCTCTTATGCAGGGGCATGCCTTCACACTGACAGAGAGGGGACTAACGAGCTCTTCTGGGCCTGATCATCACCAACGAGGTGCACCTGCAGGCTTGTTCTGCATGGAGGGTGGGGGAGAGCTTAAAAGAGAAAATCTGCCAGAGGAAGGACCTGAGCAGGAAGAGAGATTCCCCACAGCAGATATCTGAGACAGGCTCACTGAGAGGAAGTCTGCTACTACCAAAGCTTCATGACCCATCCTCAAAGCAATACACCCTTCAAAGAGGGGCTAGAGATAGACCCCATTTAAAGTAAGCCCAAAAAGCTGACCCAGGTCACAGTCTCTTCTTTTTATTTTCCCACAATCTTCTCTCTCCCATAAGGGAAGAAAGAGGGGTGCAGACTTTTTGTTTGTTTGCTCCAAGAACCTCCTTGGATGTTTGCCAGAAGGCAGGGGAAGAAAGACCGTATAAGAATCTAAAGTGGGGTCTGCAGGGGATGTGAGGGACCCGTGCCCCTCACAAATGGTGGAGAATGTAGGCATAACCACATCTGATGCAAGGGGTTAAAAAAAAAAACCTTAGAGGGAATAGAGCGCAGCTGCTTCAGGAAGGTGGAACCAAAACTGTGGTATAACTAGTTAGCAAAGATGCAGCAGCAGCAAGCAGCTCAGCAACAGCACTTGACCGCCCAGCAGCAATTTTGGACCACACAACAACAACAGCTGCTGAGGAAACTGGTGGGCCAGCAGGGCTTTCAAAAGGAGATGATGCAGCAGATGGTGCCAGCCCTACACCCCCAGGGAGTCCCAAGCAGTTCATACATCCAGCAAGGATGTTCCCCCACCAGCACAGGTAAAGCTAACCAAGATGAAACTGGACGATGACCCTGAAGCCTTCCTACTTACATTCCAGAGAGTGGCGCTAGCAGCTCAGTGGCCCCCGGAACAACAGGCTTTGGTGCTGTCTCATATTTGATGAGTTCAGGTCAGGTGGCCTAACATAAAAAATGGCCTAACATAATCTGTATTTGGAGAGGACAAAAGACTAAAACCAAATAAAGTCCTCCATTGGATATTTCCAAGACCCACCATCAATAGTTTAGAACCGAGAGCTACCAGAGGGGGGGCAAGGCCATGAAAAGCGGCACAATGCTTGGGAAAATACCAACTCTTGGAAGAGGCTCCATCCAGGGGAGAGATCAGCAGTCCAGTACATGTACCTCTGGTTGAGAACCACTTGTCTATAGTCATACCTTGGAAGACCACCTGCAGCACTTAACGGCGATACTAAAAGCCTTACAGGTTGCAGGGCTAACAGCCAACCCTGCCAAGTGTAAGTTAGCCATAAGCAAAGTAACCCACATGGGGTACCACAGAAGGAACCAGTGGTCGACAAGGTACAGGCTCTAATAACATGTCCCATTCCCCGGATGAAGAGGTAAGTAACGTGTATTCTCAGATGGGCAGGCTACTAGTGGAGGTTTATCCCTGGTTTTGCCTCTGTCACAGCCCTCCTTACGGACCTCATAAAAGGCAACAACTCTAAGATGATCCAATGGGATGAGAAATATGAGGTTGCCCCCTTCTGAGCGCCTGGGTTCCGTTAAAGCCCTTCTACAGGTACAAAAGTGCAGTCACCTATGTTTAGAACAGCTCCTTAACCCCTTCAGTTCCAGTGTGGAATTATACATCCCATTACATACATCCCATTGGTGAAATTCCGGATATGTTAATGGAGAATCATAAGACCTTTAAATGCTAAACCACACACACGTGCATTTTAAAAGAAGGAAATTATGGTAAGAAGACAGAAATGAAGTAGATGGAAATATTATTTTAGAGGAAGAGGCTAGATGCTGAGCTGTGGCTGAGGACAACACAGCACAGCTCACAGGAAGAAGAGGGTGTCCAAAAGTGATATCTTCCTTCACTGATCTTAGTCCTGCTGAGCACCTCCTAAAGGCTAATCTGCATTGGCAGCATTTGCCAGTGAATTTACTTGCACTTTTTTCTTTGTGTTTGCACTGTATGACTATTTTAGCTGACTAGAAGGCTTACACCTTTGCCTTTGAAGTCAATGGGAAAATTCCTGTTCTCTTTACTGGCCATGAATTTGAATTGGAAACAGCAAGTGTTATGCAAATATTAGAGAACTTTCACTGGAAACATATTTTGAACTTGGGAACATGAGTGCTTGTACCAGAAACCTGATGCTAAGTGCTACACTCATCCTGTAAGGAATAGAAAAATACCATTTTCTGACTAACCTGCACCTAATGCATAATTTACCCCTCTGTTAATTTCAACATTGCTACTGCAGCTGTATCTCTTGAGTGTTATCTACTGTATCACATGTATAAGAAAATACTGAAATTAAGCCTTACTTTACCTTTTGCAAGATGTAGCATCTCACACTTAAAATGGTGGCCAGTGTAATTGTGCAAAGAGTATTGTATAAACTCTTTTATTAGCGTTCACTTTTATTTCTACTTCCACACTACAGCTGGGATTTGCAAAGGGATCTAACTCCCACTGTAGAGCAATCTTGTCCTGCGACAAGTGTTTCTTCTTTGTGCTTTGAATCACCTGCTCCTAGTCCAGGGCAGAGCACCATGTAGTTTTATGGAAAAGACATGGTCCTGGGGCCATACAGTCATGAGCTGAGTGTGCAGTTGCTGATTTTAAATGTTAAGAATCCAAGATCGGTTGATTTTAGTTGATAGATTAGCTGAAGCTGCTCTGAATAAGCAGCAGCATGGTGTCAATGACAGGAAAATGTGCAATACTCTGGTCAGATGAGAAGGGGATTGTGGGATGTTGTATGGGTGCAATGGAAGAACATGCGGTGATGACCCTGAATGCAGAGTGGGGTTGGGTGCAATTCACAGCTCTGAAGCTGGTGATATGTTCTTGCTATTAATCTTATTGCTGCATGTGGCAAAAACTTATTAAGCAGCAGTAGATGACTACATATGCCATAAAACATGCATACAACAGTTAAGCCTAGGTGTACCTGAGGAAGCAGAGCAAGAATGAGCAGCTGAAAAATGATGGCCAAGTGAAGTTCTCCAGAGACAGTAATGGAGCTGTGAATTAATAAGTGTGAAGGGCACAATGAATTGGAAAAGTACTGAAGATTATCATTTGATGTTATTTACTATGGTTCATCCCCAGTTTCTCACTCAATCTAGTATTATTTCAGTAAGGTGATGGTACTCCAAGTACTAGTACATCTATGTACAGAGGAAGGAAAACCAGTGGGGAGTCATTCTGTAATTTGGAATGAAGTGGTTACATTTTCTGAGTATTTAATTATGGCGAAGAAAAGCAAACAATTACTGTATTTTTTCCTTTACACACAGAACAAAATAGGTATTTTTCTGTCTAGGTAGCTTTTACATTAAGAAAACTCTAAACAAAGAAAGAACGAATATAAAGTTTCTAATAGCTAGAGCTATCCCAGGCTGCTGTGATAAGTAGAGATGTGGGAAACATGGCAATTTTTCCAATTTCATTTTGTGGTATAAAAGTCATTGTAATGATTCATAAAACTTTGTGCATACACCCATAAACTTTTCATACTCTAAATGAAAATCAAGTGTCTTAGTTTGGGCACCCAAACTCACTAGTCACCTTTCTGCCTAGGCGAGTATTTTCATATACACATGTATTTGTGAAGTTGTGTTCCTAATTTGTTTGTGCAATTACTGTGATTGCATGCAAAAACTGGGAAACTGAACATGCAAATGGGTGCAATTAGCCAGTATGTTCACTCACTTTGCAAACCCCACTTATTGACTTGCAGACACACTCTGTTTTCCTTGCTTTTTCCCATCCTTTCATTCTCCTTTTTCTTCCATCTATAAATCTTGATACATCTTTTCTATGATATCCTTCAGCACCTCCTTCTCCATATAAATTTTTCATTTTCAATTCTTTTAAAACATTGAATTTAGGTTTTGTTCTAAGATTTTTTCCCTCATCTCTTCTTTCTCGTCAAAGACTCTTTCCTAATTCTGTCTTATCTTCTGCTTCTTTGCTCTGTTTATTGTCCCTTGAAATTTTTCTTTTTCTTTTTGATATTTTTGTTCTAATTTTCTTTACTTTTCTCTTCCCTTAATCAAGTATCTCCCTTCTCTGCCCTGAGCGAATTAGAAGTTCTGCTGGAGGAAACATATCATGGTTTGGCTATGGTCTTCAGAGATCCCACTTAATTGGTGGCTTGATGTAAATTGTGTATAAAAACCTGGCATCTAAATAATTTACTTTAAAGGATGCAGTTTGCATGGACAAAATTAAAGAAGCTCCGAATCAATATATAATGACCTTAACAATGACATTGCAGCAGGCTAAATTACAGCATGGAACACATCTGAAGTTGTCATCAGAGGACAGTACATTAATCTTGCATTGGGCCTAAGCAAACAGCAAGAGAACAAGCCAGGGAAATTCTAGAATGTGAAGTTATGCCACTCTATAATTCTGAACTGCTGCTTACAGAAATTATTAAGGAAATAAAAGTATTTGGTTGTACTTCAGGATTTAGTATTAACTCTACATCAGAGAAAAATTCCACCATTATTTCAGAACCAAAGCAAACAAGTCATTCACTAGCTTGATTGAACAATTATTCTTAGCCCCTATAATTTGCACAAAGCATGATACAGAGTTGCACTCTTCCCTGAAGAGCTCTAAGAAGAATTGTGCCTTAGGAGTCACAATCTCTCTCAGGGGTGCTCAGTGCATGTGTTGAGGTGTTCACGCAGCACATCATTTATTAACACACCACAGACCTCTTTCCCCAGTGTCCTGGCCCTGATTTATGGCCCACTGCTGGCGGCAAAGACCTTTGCCCTGTCTACAACTATCTCTTCTCACCATCCTTTGGGCAATTTGCTCTCTGCTGGGAAAAAGGGACTAGCAACCCCTTCTCACAGGGACGTTCAGTTTGATCAGTATTTGCCTGGGCGGTACAAGAACGGGCGGGAGGCTCCTTTAATGTCATTTGCCAAGGCATGCCTGCACAAAAGCTAATCACAGTCTTGCCATTCAAATGAATATCGTTCCTAGCATAGCTGTTCCTCTTGAAACTCTCCCTGTGCACAACTTGGGTAAGATGCCTAAAGTAACCTCATTAACATGGTCCAGACCCACCATGTGACAGTGTAGCTGCTGGCCTCCCTAGTACTCCATTCTGCAAAACTATTTGCTTGAAATAAAATAACCTCACCAGTACGAGGACTACTCTAAAAACCAGAATCCACTTTTTGCTGAATTGAACCTTTCGACTCAATTCTGGCCCTTCTCTCAGGTAACAAAGATTTTAATCCAAGAAGGAGAACGGATTGCTCTAAACAATGAGAGAACTGTAGCATGGACTCCTTACAAAAACTATTTGATGAGGGTATCCTTTTAAACTCTGAACAGATTACAAGGAAATATAAATGTATTAAGGTACCCCTTCTCACTTTATACAACTCAATTACATAATGCATGGGAAACAGTAAGAAATCTCTGACATAAAATGACTCAGGAGTTGAAAATTATATGAACAATCAAATGAAGAAAGGGGCAGTGTAATACACATATTCAACTTTAAATTCTCCAGATTCAAGAAAGGCAAGACAATCAATGAAACAGTGGGTTGGAGACATGGGTGGAAAGACTCTATTAACAGAACTGGAAGCAAACTTGTTGTTGTAGTTTGTCCTTCGAATTGGAAGATGACCATGATGTCACTGGCTGGTTTGGTTTCTGTGAACATGTGGATGGTTGATCAGGCCAATTTGAGTTTTGAACTGTCTGTGGCACACTGAACCAGAGATGCCATTATAGGTTCCTTGGTTAACAGTGGACATGCTGCTGATGCGAGATTTACCCTGCTGGCACTTATGCTCTGCCTCAGCAGTTCTTTTCTGCTCATAGACTGTAGCTCCAGTGTGCAGGAGGCTTTGCCAGGTAGAACAATCATGTGAGAGATCTTCCCAAATCTCTGGGTCAATGGTGAAACGCCCCAAGGATAAGTTAAGGGAGTTCTTGAAACTTTTTTTTGGCCTCCCTGAGAGTGCTTTCCCTCCTTTAACGCTGTAAATGATCTTCTTTGGCAGTCGCTCATCTGACATTCCGATGACATGGCCTACCCATCTCATCTGCAATTTCATCAACAGAGTATGGATGCATGGAATCCCTGCTCATATGAGAACCTCAGTAACTGGAGCATTGTCTTGCCATCATATCCTCATCAGTTTCCTCAGACACACAATAGGAAAGGGATTCAGCTACATAGCATGGCGTGTGTACACTGTCTAGGTTTCACATGCGTACATCAGAATTGGCAACATGATGGCTTTGTAGACCTTCATTTTATTGGTTGACTAATGCCTCTGTGCTTCCACACATTTCCATGTAGTCTGCCAAAGGCCACACTTGCTTTGGCAATGGGTGTTGGTTTCATCATCAATGTGAACTGCACGTGACAGTGTACTGCCAAGGCAGGTGAACTCATCCATTACCTGGCAGGTTTGTTCATTCACTGTGATAGTAGGCTCTACGTAAGACTTTCCTTGTGCAGAATCTCTTCTGTCTTCTTGATGTTGATTGTGAGACCAACATTGTCACAAGCCGAAGAGAAATAATCCATATTCCGCTACATGTCAAACTCATATCTGGCATTTAGGGAACAGTTATCAGCAAACAGAAGTTCATGAACAATCACTTCCTGTACCTTCATCTTTGCCTGTAGTCTCCTCAAATTGAAGGGCTTGCCATCAGTACGGAATGTGATGCCAGTCCCGGAGTTACAATCACAAAAAGCATCCATAAGCATCGCAGAGAATATCATACTGAAGAGAGTTGGGGCCAACATGCAGTCCTGCTTGACTGCATTGGTGACTGGGAATGATTCAGATGACTCATCATTATCCACAACACGAGCGAGCATGACATCCTGGAATTGCCAAACCATTGTGGTGAATTTCTCTGGGCAACCAAATTTTGCCATAATCTTCCAAAGGCCCTCCTGACTGACTGTATCAAATGCTTTTGTCAGGTCAATGAAAGTCATATACAGGTTGGAGTTCTGTTCCTGGTATTTATCCTGAAGTTGACGAGCTGCAAACAACATGTCTATGGTCCCATGACCTTTCCTGAAGCCACATTGACTCTGAGGCAGGAGCCTTTGTTCAATATGTTGCACAAGGTGATTCAGCAGAATCAAACTAGGGGAGAAGGTAAACCTCACATGGGAGATCCATGGATATGTCTATACTCCAGCTGGAGATGCAATTGCCAGTTCAGGTAGAAGTACGCACGCTGGCTGTGATCGAGTTAGCACACTAAAAATGGAAATGTAGCTGCCACAGCATTGGAAAGTGGGATGCGCCAGCCACCTGAGTAAGTACCCAAGTGGCATTGCATTTGGGGTGGTTAGCCCCTCCTACTGCCTGGTCTGCCATAGCTACACTTCTGTTTTTAGCATGCTAGCTTGATAAAGCTAGTATATGTATGTCTACTTGAGCTGGAAATTACAGCTTCAGCCTGAGTGTAGATCTACCCTAAGCAAGCTTTTATAAGGTTACCCATCACTCTGGTAGCCAAAGCCCAGATCTGCAAAGGTATTGGTATTGATTTCAATGGGAGTTAGGCGCTCATGTATCTTTGAGGATCTGGGTCTGAGTGCCAAGATAGTGGAGGGGAGTGGGAGAAGAATGTGCCAGTCAAAGGGCACTACTTAATATAATATTATCTTAGGACTCCATGCCCAAAAGCTTCAAGAAATTATATTAACTACTGACTGCTGGAAAGCTGCAGCAAAAACTTTGAAATGTTAATATCCCTACCTCCTAGTTCAGTCATGTGGAAACAAATATGAAAGCAGATTAAAGGAGTAATTGGTCTAAACAACTGCTAGCCACCTAAGGCACAATTCTGTCAGCATTGCTTCCGTTGATAATATATTTCTGTATTCCAACTAATTTACATGGACTGGAATATAATATTTGGACCATAAGTTACATTGTGTATATTATACATAAGTAGGTAACAAAAGGCAAAGAAACCTTTTATAGCATATCAGTGCATTATTAATTGGTGTTATTGTTTATTTTCATAGCACCATCTTCTAAGTGTGCATTGTAGTTTGCAGATGATTAAAAAAAGAGAGAGAAAAATGTTCATTTAAGTATAGAGCTGTTGCTTATTGACCTATCAGGTTGGTGAATTTTTGGCCATAAATTCTGTTTCCTACCCTATGATGGAAATGTAATAACTCACATCAGGTTGTAACCTTATTTCTAGATAGTCTATTGCACCACCAAAGAATTTGTTAATGCTGATTCTCTGCATCTCTGACACCAGCTCTCCTCCTGTGGCCCAGAATGGCAGTTGTATTTTGCCAGAATAGTCTGTCTATCCCTAAAACTAAACTCCTGGATGTGAGTGATAGGACTTCCATAGTACTGAGCTCTCTTTTATGGCATTGATTTCCTCCTGGAGTGTACCAGAGCAAAGAGTGATGATTTTAGGAAGAGGATAAAACACATTTGTTCAACCACACTTTTATTAATTTAGGACTGTAGCCTGAGGGATGAGTGGGTTGGCAGTGGGAGATGCTGGCACTGGTTAAT
The DNA here is from genome assembly GCF_026122565.2 of Emydura macquarii macquarii. NCBI lineage: Eukaryota > Metazoa > Chordata > Testudines > Chelidae > Emydura > Emydura macquarii. The sequence continues at coordinate 104,875 of NW_027131934.1, read as the reverse complement.
TTCTGCTATTAGTAATTCTGTTTTTTCCCCCCTAATATACATCTAAAAACATAATACAAATTATTAATAACTTATATTATAGTAACACTTAGCACCCCCAATCAGGATTAGGGCCTTATTGTGCTAGGCACTGCACAAATACATATGAAGAGACAAGCCCAGACCCTCAAAGGTATTTAGGGGCTTCACTCCCATTTGGAAGTGAGGTGCCTAAATACCTTTGCGGATCTGGGCCACTCACCCTACCACAAAAAGCTTACTCTCTGGAGCCTTCATCCTGCAATTGAACCAGCAAAGGATGACCTATGAGCTCATGTGGAGCCTTCACTGAATGATTCTGCCCATGTAGTATTTCTTGAAGAATCAGGGCCTAATTTATAAATAAATGTAATAATGCCAATTCACAATGCATGCAGGTAGTAGAGTTATTGGGGCAAATTCTGCTCTCTGTTGCACTAGCATAAACCTGGAGGAACTCCATTGACTTAAGTATCTATGAAGAGCAGAACTGAGTGCAGGATTTTTTTCTTCGTATACATTTTGCTCTGGGCTTGTAAAAATTAGTGAAACTGTGATTTCTTTCATAGCAATGCTGAATGTGACAAATAAATAGCACTGGAGAAAATGATTTCACAGGCTGAGTTCAGATATAAGATATAGGTTTCTTTCCATCGCTGTGCCCATCCCTCTATCCCCATCTAGGGAAATCACCCTTTCAAAGGGTAAGACAGTAAACCTCTAAATCTCCATATTTACTCAAGTTCTGTGTCTTTTCAAGACAGAAGCTGTCAAGTCTATAGATTTACAAGGTTTTTATGATAATGATTTCCTCCAAGGGCTAACTCAGGATGAAAAGATAAATGAATTTATCTTCTTCTATCCACTAGCTGAAGTTTAGACTGTATTCTAAAAACTGACTTCTTCAGAGCTCACACATTGTATAATTCATCGCGAGCAATTAAAATTTAAAATCATCTCTATGTAGCCTTCTCGAACTGGGCCAATAGACGCTGGATACATTGCAAAAGGGATGAGTTCAGAGCCCTTGGGAAGATTACCATTCTTCTATCATCAGCCAGTTTGTTGAGTATTCAAAAGAGAGATTCAGTTTATCCATTGACTGAGGATTTTAAAGAGACATATTCTAACTATATGGAAATGAGTGTGCTAGTGATGATTGCTTAACGCTACCTACTTATTCACAAAGATTTAATTTCATTTTCCCCTCTTTGGGCATTATTCACACTATATTACTCTAATTTTATGTCAATGTAGTTTCATTGGTTTCCACCAGTATATAATGGAGGTAACACAACTTTGTCCCCTTTTACCTTTTTACATGGATAAACTATTGACACATGCACACTTTTACCATTACAAGGTTCAAACACCATTGGTATATTTTAAATCTCAAAGACTAGTTTATGTTGGATGTGAAAACTTGGTATTGGCTGAATGATTTTTATTACAAAAATACCAACATTTTCTTATGTCATATCTTCATTGGTCCTCGCTTTCATAGGTGTTTTGCAATGCACGTTGTAAAAACTTCCCCTGGTTCACCTATCAATATCCAAAGTTTTCTGACTAGCAGTAAATCTGGAGAGATCTAAAAGAAGTGCTGCATCTGGAGTCTCACTGAGCACAGAATGTAAGACGCTTAACTGTAGATGAAAGAAGCAGATAAATGATGAACTGAACATGGAGACTTTTAAAAACTAAAGCATTAAACAAACTGAGGGGGTCACAACTGTCTACCCTTCTGTTCACCTTCATAACTAGCCCTTGTAAGGCCTCAAGTGGTCAAATGACTATTTAAATTGCCTTTTATTTGAGAACCTTGTAGTTTTGCATAATTTACCAGTGACTTTCTGTCACATCAGATAACTAAGGCCTGGTCCACACTGGTGACGGAGGTCAACATAACGTCACTTACGTCAATCTCCTAAAGCCTGCGTCTACGCTGGTACGGAAGTTTCATGGACTTAAAGCATGGCAAAAGTCGACGTAATAAAAACACCTCCACAAGTGGCGTAGTGCGTAAATCGAATTTCATGGGGTGATTTTGTGTCAGTGTAGACAGAGTGTAACATAATTCAACATTAATGGCCTCCGGGAGGTATCCCATAATGCCCTGTTGTGACCGCTCTGAACATTTGCGCTTTGCTGTTATGTGGTCCCGCAAACAGGAAATCGTCCCTCCCCTCATGCCCTGGGAAAATTTGAATTTTCATTTCTTGTGCAGCCAGTGTGGAGAGAGCATTGTAGCTGAACTCCTCATGGCTACTTCAAGGCCCAAACACGCTCCAACATGAAGTTGACCAGAGGTCTTAGATTTCAACAGTCTGTGGGGCGAGGAGTCCGTTATGGCTCAGATCAGAACCAGCAAAAGAAATTTGGACATTTACGGGAAGATATCCTGGGGCATGTTGAGAAGGGGTACAACAGCGATGCGCAGCAGTACGTTGTGAAGATCAAGGAGCTACGGCAGGCATATCAAAAAGCCAGGGAAGCTAACAGCCATTCTGGCTCCTTGCCCAAAACACGCCGTTTCTGCAAGGAGCTGTATACAATTCTCGGTGGCAACCCCACCACGGTGCACCCCGCCACACAGCATCAATACCTCTGCTGGATCCCAGTCCAGGGATAATGATGAGGACTCCGTGGACAAGGATGAGGATGAGGAGAGCAGGGTGCAGGAGAGCGGGGTGTCCGTTCTTCCAGCCAGTCAGGACCTATTCCTCACCCCAGAGCAGTCCGGCAGCACACAGAACAGCAATAATGATCAAAGAGAAGGCACATCTGGAGAGTGATTTTTTTCTTCTTAGCAGTTATGTCCTTTTAAGTGGGGGGGAAGGAGATTTCAGGTGCTTAGTGGACTTTACTGAGGGGTTGTTCCCGGAACAAATTATTTATGTGCAGAGGTATGCTCCGAGAATCATCCGTTGATATCTCAAGGAAACTTTCATGTAGGTAATCTGTTATCCTTTGCACAAGGTTTCGGGGGAGGGCAGCCTTGTTTCTTCCTCCCCAATAGGATACTTTGCCATGCCACGCTGAAGTCAAGTTCCAATCATGGTGGAACACAGCATAGCGGCATAAGGGCCAGACCGGTACTCCTCTGCATGCTGCAAATATTCCTTTTCCCATGCGTTGCCCTGCAGCAGCATGGAAAAGTAACCCTTGCAGTTAATGTACTCTGTTGCTAGGTGGGCAGGCCCTAAGATAGGGATTTGTGTGCCATCAATGGCCTCCCCGCAGTTTGGGAACCCCATCGTGGCAAATCCGTCCGCTATGTCCTTCACATTTCCCAAAGTCACTATCCTTCGTAGAAGAAGTCTATTGATGGCCCTGCACACTTGAATCTCCCACTGTAGATTTACCGACTCTGAATTGATTTCCAACCAAGCGGTAACAGTCGGGGGTTGCCAGCATCCACAGAGTGATGGCCACTCACTTCTCCACCATCAGAGCTTGTCTCAAGTGAGTATTCACACACTTCAGGGAGGGGATCAGCTCCGTGCAAAGCCCAAGGAAAGTGGCCTTTCGCATACGAAAGTTCTGCAGCCAGTGGTCATCATCCCACAGCTGCATAATGATCTGGTCCCACCAGTCCGTGCTTGTTTCCCGGGACCAGAACTGGCGCTCCACAGACTGCAGATGATACATTACGGCCTGCAGCAATTGGGATTTGTTTCTCTTGATGTCTTGTAACAGGGCAGCCTCAGTGACAGCACTGTTGCCTGGGTTTTGGGTTCTCGTTCTCCTTTGAAAATACTCAAGGATAAGCCGCGATGTATTTGTGATGCTCACAATAATAGGGCACAGTTGTGCTGATTCCATGTCTCCACAGCAATGGAGATCACGTGGCATCAACAAAGAGTGCAAAAACCGATTTCCTGTTTGTTTGGGGCAAAAAGGGGGGGGGGGAGCATTGCCTCATGGGACGATAAAACTCAGCCCAACAGCCCCCGTGGCTAGTTGCACTGTGGGATGGCAACCCACAATGTCCTGCTTTGAATGTTGACACAAGCATGGCGAGTGTGGACACATGAGCCTGGTGCAAGGAGCGTGGTGTGGACATGCTCCAGCGACTTCTAAAAATCGGTGGGTGAAAGTCGATTTTAAGTAAGTTGACTTCACTCTGCAGTGTAGACATACCCTAAGTTTTTCAATAGCCACCTGAACAGAATATTTCAGTATACTCTGATTTCTTTTGTGCAAACTGCTGGTTACTCTCAATTTCCTGTTTTAAATCCCCAGTGTACTTTTTTTAATATGACCACTGACTACAGAGATATAAGCACAAAAGGACCCAAAGCCCCAGGGATTTGATAAATGTCTAACTTCATCTTCAATGTATTTTTAAAGGAGACTATTTTAGAGACTCAGGTGAAAGAGGAAAAGAATTAAGGTGCAAAGTTGTAAGGATACTAGTGATGAACACTGACAAGGCTATGTTTACAATCACATATCAATGAAGAAATTACCCCAGATAGATCAGACTGTCAGAAAAACTGAATACACTTCACACGATTGCTCTGTAAAGTATGAAGAATGGTGGTTTGGCCTACTGAGTATCTAAACTGATGTAGTTACAAATTACTGGACAATCTTATCATGATTCATGCATAAAATTTTCCATAATATACTATATTACATACATAACAGTAGAGCTGGTCAAACATTTTTGCCAGAACAGTTTTCTGCTGGAAAATGCTGATTTGATGGAATCAAAATATTCTATAGGCTGCTTTGGACCTCAGGCTTCCAGGATCTCTATTTCCATGGCATCCCAGACTGATTTGGAATGAATTTGTTTTCAAAATCTTGACATTTTTCATGGACTGGAGAACCCTATTCATGCAGCTCTAACATGGAGAGCGTGGCACCATGAGAATTTGTATCTGGTTCAAATCACACAGGAAGTTTATGACAAATTCAAGTCTCTTCTTTCCCACTTCTGTGCCTTACTCACCCATAACACTTTTTTGAAGAAAGAAAAGGTATAAAACCAAGGCTCCTGTCCAACATAGACCCTTACCAGTAAAACATTTATTTATTCATGTTTCTGTGTGAACTACTGCGGAGCACAGAATTCCTCTCTTCAACCCCCTTCTAGTTTGTGGATGGCATGCATTTTTATTTGGAGTACAGGGGATTTTCTTATGTTGTTTTATGATTAGCTGGACTAAAGTCATATTTTTGTGCAAAGCATTCAGCAGGCCTTTGTGTTCTGAACACCATAAATAAATAAGTAAATAATGGTTGTTACACTCACCGATGTTATGACAAAGGGGTTTCAAACCTGGGTGTGCAGGGTTCTTAGAAGGAGCTATATGCTCTAGCTCTTCATCTAGCAGTCTTCTGAGGCATGTACCCCTGGAACACATGAAGCCTAGCCCATTTGTGGATCTGCTGCTGCAGTCCTATTGGCAGAGTCCAAGAGCAGCTGATTGGCTGGCTGGAACGACTTAAGCCAGCAGCAGGAACAGGAAGCTGTCTGAACAACTGGGTTCTACGCTGTTTTGAACTACATGCCTTCTGCTTTGTGCACCTGCTTCTTGATTTCCCGGTATCCTCACCTGGGGTGACTCCTGGCATCTGATTTGTGGTTCTGACCACCAGTTTGTCTCCTGACTCTGACTTCCTGATATCCTGACCCAGCTGACTCTTAAACCTTCAGCTTGTGACTGTGGACTCTGGTTCTGACTCCTAGGCTTGGCCATGACAATCTACATCATCACTACCCTAATTGTTTCAAGTTACTATAATAACACACTAAACTCCTCATTGGCTTTGGTTATATATAGATAATTCCAATAACAAAACCTTTATTTATAAGTGATTAAAGTTGGTTAAGCTCTCAACACAAACTAGTAGGATCTGATTTCCCCCTTCGTTGCATCTATTCTATTCAGGTTCTTAAACTATCTGCATCACTCTGGCATCTGGGTACCTTCCAGCAGTGAAAATGGAATGGTGTCAGCAGATAGGAAACAAACTGAAGAATGAAAGGTGATAAATAAGTCAGTAGACAATGATCAGAAGAAATACGTTACCCTCTGTCTTCAATATTTATATGGTCCCCATTATCTTAGTATCTGAGCACCTCGGACACTTTGGTGTTCTTATCCTCATAAAACCTTAAGAAGTAGGGAAGTGCTATTATACACTTTTTATTATATCCAGATAGATAACTGAGCACAGAGAGACTAAGTGACTTGCCCAAAGCCATACAGGGAATTGTGGACCCAGGTCCCCCCAGTCCCTCCCAGCCCTAACCACTAGAAGCACCCTTCCATCTTGCGCGATTATTGACATCTGGGCAAAATGTGTGAAAAATTCAACTAATCTCATTCGGTGGTGTTACAGCCACTTTGTGGATCTTTAACTAACCTCACAGTTGAAAGGCAATGGACATGCCAGAACCTCAGTATCCATCATAAAGCACTTTGGAATACTTTGAACATGACAGGCACTATATAAACCATAGTTCTATTCTGTTTTTCCTTACTATTTAAATCTCAACCGCTATAATTTCAGTCCCTTTTTCCTCACTAAAAGCACAAAAATACATCATCAGCAACTAGCAGAGAGCTTCTAGTCCTCAGCATGCCAGACAATCAGGTCATTCCTTGGAGGGCAATCCAGCGTGTTAACCTATTACATCTTAACAGTGGCTGACATTAGCAGAGGACTTGCAAAAGTGTTCTGGTATATTTTTGGTGTTGCTCTGGGATGTTGTTGTGACTAGCAGTGAGCAAAAGGCTGACAAAGGGGGAGGAAATGAGAGGAAAAAGCTAGGATAAGACTAATAGCAATAAAACTCTGATAATTCAGATTGCTGCAAGTCTCAGTATCCAGACAACTTTGACAATAATGGAATTCAAGAGTCCATAAAATTAGTCAAGATACAAAGATATAAATGTCTACAATTTGCATAAAAGCTTTACTTTAAAGATTTAGCACTGTGTATCAAATGAAAAAAAAAAAAAGCATTGCCATAACAGTAACACTTTAATATAGGTATCCATTATCTAATGCTTATATAATGGCAGCCAAATGAGTTCATTATTATTGGTGCTATTACACTGAATACCAAATGAACTCATCATCAATGCACATTTGCTTTAAAAACTATTACTGCATCGTCAGTGACAAAAAATAAATAAAAAATGCATATGAACTTCTTTAGATGACTAATTTGATTTCAGTGGTAACTGCTAATGTATTATTAATCAACAGTTCATTATACTTTTAGATAGCATTTAGTTTATTTGTGTTTTGTTTGTACACAATTCATTTATGTAATCTCTCACTCTGTTGCCTTTTATTCCTATGTAAACAGTGCTGGCTTGGGGTGATATAGACCTACAGTAAATGGAAGTATCGTATGTTTGTGTACTATTCAAATTTGTTCTGTTTTGCAAAACCAGGAGAGGTTCAAAAAGGTTGATGAGATCCAAAGTAAATGATAGCATATGAGAACAGTCTATGAAAATTAGAAAGTGCTGAGTTCAACAGCTTAGACTGTGCTATCTCAACATCAAAACAATTTCAAACGTACTCATCAAATCCTTTCAGTTTTCATTGTTTGAAGTCGTTTGTAGCAATGATAATTCAATTTCCCTGCAGCATATATCTATTTGAGCTGTTATTTTGATTTGCTAGGTCATACACATCAAATTCTCAAAGCAGATTCAGGAGAGACAACCCCCTGAAAATCAATAAGGAGCCTAAAGTTGTTGTGAAGTAGTAGAACAAAGCACTGTATTACATCTCCAACTTTCCAAGCTGAGAAGGTTCTTCAATGGGTAAGGGCAATACTTAAAAAAAAAAGAACATCTGGAAATTACAACAGGCAGTGTGATTATTATAGATAGCTAAAGCCAAAATGATAGTGAAGGGATCCTGATCAATGTTGTTGGCATTTCACCAGGGTAATCACTGATACCAGCTCATTAGTTATTCCACACTCTTGTGTATAAAGCCTGTCTACTTAAATTCCCTTAGTAAATAATAAGCTGGTTGGGCACCATTTTATTATGCCATAAATTTATGCCTACCTAGTAATGTGAAGGATTGCTGACATTTTATTTTATTGGGCTTTCTAATGCGCTTTTTCCAATATACATTTAGTTTGTGCTTCCAGAATTCCCATGGATCATTTTTTCATTGCAAAAGTCTTATCTTGTTATGCATATGGTATAATCCTTGCACCATCCAGAGCCATTAGGATCATTTGCTATTTCCTACCAATGTTTAGGGTTTAAAGTCCAAATAGTGTGGATATTAGTGAATGCTCAAGAGGTCTGATCTCTAGGAAACAGTATATGAATATGTGCATAATATGCAGCTAACCGTTTTAATTTACCGACAGAATAATGTGTTTTTTTTAACAAAATTGTAAAATAAAAATGGATTCAAGTTTATTTATGTTTCTTGGGGTATTGAGATATCTTGAGATGTTCTGCTACCATAAAAACACTATGTTTATCTTACGGTAAAATATTGCGGTAAAATAAACACTAAGCCTTTGGTGCAGTAGCCAGGGTTTGAATATTGTGTTGGAAACATTACTTTGAGAGTATCTTCATAACTGTGATCTGGGCTTCTAGCTGGTGGGGTATCTGCACAATATAGAACTGAGGAGCTGGGATGTCACTTTTTAACCCGTCCTAGTCAATATCATCAGTTTAAAAAAAGGACCACAAATTCTGGGAGCAATAGCTCTGAGGAGTCTGATTTAGAGATGATCAATCAATAGGCTTGTCTTTTAGACAGTAAACTCTTCATGGTAGGGGCTGTCTTCCTTTTTTTGTCCTGTGGAGCCCCAATCTCATTGTTATGCTTACCAAACTAAACTAATAATTCCGTACCTAAAAAATGGTCTATTGATTAAAGTGCAGGACTGGAACTCAGGAGAGAGACATTTTGTTCCCAGCTCTGCCAGACTCTGTATGCCCTTGAGCAAGTCACTTAATCTGTCTGTCTCAGTTCTCCAGCCATAAAATGCAGATAAAGTGGATGTCTGTGATGCCCCATAGGGGTTCCCAGGGTTCTGAGGTAGCTCACCACTACCTGCCCTTAGTCAGAAGGAGTCTTGTCTGTGCCTGCTGTAGTTCAGCTCCTTGAAACCACCAGCCTCTGACCATATAAACACTAACTTTCAAGTGTCCACAGATGTTGCCTTCTCAGTGTGGACTGGTGATAGCCTCACACCAACCCCTCGAGTCCTCAGAACATGCCTCTGTGGTGTCCTGCTCTTAGCCACTGGACACTCACAGAAATTACCAGGTAAGCTGTCCCCAAAGAAACAATGCATACCACAGCTTGATTTAATCAACTGAGGTTCAGCTCCAATATAACATCATAGCGCTGAGATATACTTATATTGAAAACAATCGTATGTTCATTATCAAAGGCTAAGATTTAAGAGACAGTGAATAAGGATAATGATGGGAACAAAAATGATTACATATACGCTGTGGTTTATAACAAGTTTCTTAGCATCTAAACTAAACTGGGCTAAACCTTTGTCTAAAGCAACTTATCTCACATAAAGCAGTCCCCCAGTGCTTCCAGCCAACCTGGATGGGACCCCCTTTCATGAATGCAAAAACCACTATCCTTTTTTGCTTCCTCAATAAAAGATAAAATGGTGTCCTTTTGCTTTCTTCTTATACCTCTAAAGTTCATAGTTTTGTCCCCAGAATCAGAATGATTCTGTAAGTTTATGCTCTGGTGTCTTGTCTCTTATTGACTCCCCATCCCCTGATGACTCATGTGTAAATAGAACTTCCATTGCGTTGGCCTACATATCTTAATCTACACGGCTGATAGAGACACAAGTGAAGCAACAAGTGACCCAAAACCTGTTTATCAGCTCTGCCTCAGACTTTAAAACATATTTTCAGCATATATACACAATTCTTTAAATATCATACAAATATACATCTCACAATGGTTATGAGAATCAGTATGACATAAGCTTTTTAACAGATACCTCACTTGATGCTCTATGGATAAAACCTACGAAAGCAATATGTTGGATGTAGTGAGTTTGTCAGGCCTGTCAGGAGTTACTGTTACAGAACATGAACCCTTTACCGGTTGGCACTGAGTGGTTCTTAGGGTCATAATAATGGATATTAGCAATCCTGATAAAGAAAACTTTCAGTTATTAGTAACCTTTTTCATCCCATGCCATTGGTTTTAATGCCAATGGAATTGCAATATTAGCAACTATCATGTTGCTTATTGACAATGTTATTAGAAGAGAGGTTCCACTTGTAATGAATTTGCTGGCTCCAAGTCCAAGTGTCAGAGACCAGGAGATGGGCAGACATGTTGGAGCAGGTGTCATGCTAGTAGTTAGAGGAGGCATCAGCAGCCAGGAATAGGAGCCCAGGGTCAGAGCTGGAGCCAGAGGCCAGATGACAGTGCTGAGTGTCAAAAGTCAGGAATCGGAGATGAGGGTCAGAGCCAAAGTCAGGAATCAGAGCCAGGAACAGAACCAGAGTTAGAAGCCAGATGCCAGAGTTGAAGTCAGAATTCAGGAATTGGAGTTGAGGGGTAGAGCTGGGTTACTGGAGTGAGGCAAAACAGGAGCAGTGTTGGGTCCAAGGCAGAAGCTTATCTGTATCTAAGGCTGGATACAGGCAAGCTCAGGCGCTATCGTAGTCGAGGGTGAATGCTTTAATCAGCCACTGAACTGCTGCTGCTGGACTTAAGAGCTGATCTGCTGACTCTTCCTACCAATCAGGCAGTCTAGGCAATCAGGCAGCTTATTACAACCCAGCTGTGCTTGTCAGGTTGCCCAGAGACTGACTCTGCTGCAGGCTCAGATTCCTGACACCAACTCAGGATGTGAATGCACCTGTGTGCCTCCAGGACTACAGAGCACATGAAGACTGTGCTGCACAGTTGGTGCTTCAAAATCTGTTGTTTCATGCATTGTAAAGAATAGTGATGACATTTTGAAGGAGTCAGAGCAGCACAAACCAAGGTTGCAAGCTTCTACATGATGGCAAGGAGGCAGATGTTGGTGAAATCCTGGGAGTCTGGTTTTGGCAAAAGCTTGACCAACATGCTCACCTCTCTGGGCCGGTGCTGAAGCAGAAAGGAACTCAACAAAACAGAGAAAGGAATTCAACTCTTCAGATGGCTGGTAGAGTCGGGGAAAGACTGACACAGCATGGTTCACCAAAAAGAACACGGCAAGAAACAAGATGCTGACCTTCTAGCAGCTGCTGAATGGAAGGTGGACACCCGACTACCTAGCATTCTGGATGAGTTCCAGATGCATTACAGCTTCAGTGCTGATGAGAATGGTCTCTTCTATGCAGGCTTTCCATATAGAGGCTTTGATATGCTGCGGAAAGAGTTTGCAGGGGGCAAAAAAGCTATGGACTGCATTACGTTGTTGTGTTGTGCAAACGCGGATGGAACAGAGAAATGGCCTTGTATAGTGATCAGAAAGAGCAAGAGTCTTTGCTCTTTCCCTAAAGTTCACTAAAAGCAGGAACTCTGCTAATGCCTGCATGACTAGTTCATTGTTTCAAGAGTGGCTCAAGAACAAGGAGTTACACCTACAAGACCATCACATGGGCCTGTTGATCAACAGTTGCTAGCTCATTTGATCAGTTCTGAATGTAGTGCTATTGTTTCATTGCTTCAAAGGGATAACAGCAAGGACAATAGAAATTTCCAACTCTAAAACTGTATATTGCATCATACATATGCCTGCAAAAAGCAAGTAAAGTACTAGTTTCTGCCCCAATTGCACTGGTTTAAATTTGGAATAACTCCAGTGCTCAACATCAATGGAGCTATTCTAGATTTACGCTCACACAACTCATTACAGTGTTTGGACTGTATTGTTTCAAATTACTGCTAATAAACCAAATTCTTCATTGAGTTTGATTATATATCAATAATTCCATAAACAAACAAACAAACAATAAATCTTAATCCACTTTAATTTTTAAGTGTGATGAGCTCCCCCATCAAACCCTAAAAACTTATGGGACATTTCTTAATCATTCCCTAGTACCCATATAGGATTTTCCTACGGACAGTGAGCAACTCATCACAAAGAACTGCCTTCTGCCTGCAACTGCTACTGAAACAGATTACACATAACACATGATCTCTTTCACAATATAGTGCAAAACCTAATTGTACAACACCAGTAAATATTCAAGGTTGATATATGTGCATAGATTAATTGTATAGTGTGTTATATGGAAGCATGAGGTAATCATGGAGGTTCTGCATTATACTATCAAGTGTTGTTCTTAGTGAGTTTCTTGACTCCTCGTCTGCCAATTTTAACCACTAGAACATAATCATCTTCCACAACCAGGGTTATAACTCATGAGTTGTGACTACCATTTCCCCCTGATTTTAACCACTAGAATACCCTCTCTTCCCAGAGCTGGGAACAGAACCCAAAAGTCCTGGTTCCCAGCATTAAACTGCTGCCAGGCAAATAGCTGTGTCACTGAATTGCAAAGTTTGCATGTCCCCTTTTAGAAGCTAGTCTATATCCAGGATAAAAGTTACTCCAATAAACTGAAAGATGTCTAGGTTAGACATCTGAAAATCTGGGTTTCAAATTCTGTGGATAACTAATGTGGGTTGGTCTTTCTTGCTAATGTCATAGAATTCCTTTTTTTCCAGTGAGAAAATATCCCCTAAAACAGGTTGTATAGTGAAAAACCGCTATTATCTGTCAGCTATGGCGCAGCCCAGAACAAAACAAAGATGGTCCATATTTTGATTATTTGTCACACATTGGCCAGTTTGCAGACTGAGACATATAATTGTAGGGTTTAATGAAATGGAGGTTATCTTCCATGTAGTCAGCCTGCAACCTCAATTTCATTGGAAACAATGGGAAATGGTGCCCTTTTCCAGAAGCAAAGCCCCCTGTATTACTGAAATAATAATCTGAGGAGGAAGTTGTCAGGATTCTTTTTTAACACCACATTCAAAAAACGCATCCACCAGCCATCCTAGTGTTTGTTAAAAAATGCTCAAGAATTTTCTGGTGTTGAAATAACCACCAGAGGGTGTGCTTACATTTTTATAAGTAAAACACAAAAAAATTTAAACTGGGGAAAGAAAAAAAAAAAGTCAGAGAGCAAACAGTGTTTCTAAGTATCTGATTTATCTGCACCCTTTACCAGGAAACTGAATTCCTCAGATTCTTCAGTGTTTCCTCCCTCACTTTATAATAGCTACTGTAGTCCTATCCTTCTTAAACCTCTAAAACTTCATAGAGTTCTTATGCTCTTTGCAGATACCATTGGCACAATTATTTCTCCCTTAAAGCATGAAGGGCCAAATTTATCAATACATTACACCAAAGATGAAATTGGTCCCCACTTTTTGTAGTACCAAGGCCTGTATACAGTTTGCTTAGCCGCCTTCCAAGCTGTTTACAGACTATCAGATCAGCAAAAATGCCAGATTAGAGCATAACAAACATGATTAAAGATCTGACCCAAAGCCCACTGAAGTCAATTGAGATTCCTCCCACTGGTTCCAATGTGCTTTGGAGCAGGCCCTAAATACCTCTGGAAATTTTTGACACAAATAATTACTTTATAAAAAAATAATATTGCGGTCTTTTGAAATTTAAAACTGTAAATCAGTAGGCTCAAAACATATTTTGTATGATAAAGTAGAAGCATGATATGTTACAAAAGTTCAATTTCTGACTTTTTAAAAATATTAACAATGTGTAAAGAAATGACTATTTTTATTTTATGTGTATATAATTGTCATAGACAAATATTACTTTAAGATCAAGTCAAAGTTCAAAAGTACATATCAGTAATTTTGGTTAAATTATGATACAAGAATGCTGTAACAATAAATCCAAACATGTTAATGTATGGAAATGAAAAGTTAGGTCATACAGACAACCTTAACTTTGCCCTGTAGTGACAGCAGACAAAACCCATGTGATTACAATTAAGGTATTTTAGTGTTTGTGCTCTCAGATTAGATTTAACTGATTTTTTAAAAAATTAGGGTTTTTTTTCATGGTGTCACCGAAGGGCAGAGTTAAGGTTTATTAGATTCCTTAAGAACATAAGATTGGTCATACTTGGTCAGATCAATGGTCTATCTAGCCCAGCATCCTGTCTTCTGACAGTGGATAATACCAGATGCTTCGGTGGGAGTGATCCGTCCCCTGTACAGTCCCAGCCTCCAGCAGTCAGAGGTTGAGGGACACTCAGAGTTAGGGGTTGTGTCCCTGACCATCCTGGCTAATAGCCATTGATGGACCTATCATCAATGAACTTAACTCTTTTCTGAACCCAGTTTTTGGCCTTCACAACACTACCTGGCAATGAGTTCCACAGGTTGACTGTGCGTTGTGTGAAGTACTTCCCTATGTTTGTTTTAAACCTACTGTCTGTTCATTTCATTGGATGACCCCTTGTGTAATGTGAAGCTGTAAATAAAACTTTCTTATTCACTTTCTCCACACCATTCATGGTTTTACAAACCTCTATCATGCCCTCCCCTTAGCTGTCTCTTTTCTAAGTTGAACAGTCCCACTCCCGCTCCATATGCCTAATCATTTTCATTGCCCTTAGCTGTACTTTTTTCCAATTCTAATATATATATATTTTTGATTAACTGTTCATGCTCCATGATTTAACGTGTTTGAGGGTTTTTTTAAGTTCAATTTTAACTCTGAATTTACAGGATGTATAAGTCTTGGTCTGGGAATAAAGTCATCATCCCTTTAATGTGTTTTACCCTAAATAACTGACATGTACTCTCAACCTTAAAACCATCTTAATGTAGTTTTTGTTTGAGAATTTCTTTAAGGTATTAAAATCTTCATGCATAAACACTACAAAAAACCCAAGGAGAATGCTGCCCTAAGACGTCGTCTGTGGTATCAGCCTTAAATCTTTTTTATATTTTAACTTTTATGTCTAAAGCGATCAGTGCCTTGGCTGCTTTAGACCACTTTACTGCAGTGCAAAGCAGCTAAGCAGGTTTCCAGCTGTTTTGTATCACCAGATCTGTGCAATGTAACTGGAGTATATTTCCATATTCTCCTTACCTCCTGTCCAACAAATTTCCCCTGATTGGTGTACCTCATACATACCTACATTCACTTACTTCAGTTTCCTCCTCCCTCTCTACTCACCTCTGATTTCTCCCTCATTCTTTCTCCCATACATTTTTCTATGCATATCCACATGCATGCACACAAGTTTTGCCCTTGCTCTTCCATGCTACATTCCTTTGCACCCACATAGGCACTGGTATTTCTCACTCCCCTTTCTCAATTTAGCCTTAAATATGGAACTGTGAGCTGTCCTTCAGTCATATATTTTTATATTTATATATATATTACTAAATAAAGCAGAGAGGAATCTGTTTTCTGATTGTCAAACTCTCTATATAAACATATATATATTTCTATATAAAACTAGTTTCTGATCGTCAAACAATATTTTCTATTGAAATGCACAGGAGCCAAGAAAATAATACAAAACATAAAGAAGCTGTAGAAATGAGAATGCTTTGTTTAGGTAGCCCTTTCAAATTGTCAAGGTATGGGGCACAGTGTGGGAAAGAGACCCCAAATGCAGAGGGAAGGAAACACTAAAATATAAGAAAAATATGGCAGGAAGGTGAAACTTATTTGTAATTAACTATAAAATATGACATTTTCTTCAAGTTTATTTTTTCATCATGCATAGTTGGAGTAAATAACTGCAATGATAAACGTTAGGTAACACCATGTTTCAGTGGGATGAATGCAGTTTATGTCTGAACTGAAAGATGTCCTCCATCATGAGAAACAATTAATAGACTGGCAAATCTGATGTAGGATGGGTAATATGAATTCAGTATTATAATGGAGAACCAACTTGTCAAACACCATTGCTGTCCTTTAGTCAAAACAACAATACTTCCTATATGCACCCAGCCCCTGTCTTGCTGTTTTTTAAGAACATGCAATGGTCTTAAATGTTTTTTACTGAGATAGTTGTTTTGATTTTGTTTTATATTTACTGCTGAAGACCAGCTATAAATATCCCAGTTACAGAATCCGGGTGTAGAATTGATTGCAGTAAAGAAGGCAGTTTCAGCCTACTGCGGGCTGCAGAAGGATAGTTGAAGGGAGGCATCTAGGAACGACTTGAGAGCCATGGACAGAAAAGTTAGGTTAGGTGGAATATGCCTCCATACTGCTTGATGCTCGCCTGAGCTGATGTGCAACTTCTGAAGCTTTTGATTTTGAAG
Organism: Emydura macquarii macquarii; assembly: GCF_026122565.2. Taxonomy (NCBI): domain Eukaryota; kingdom Metazoa; phylum Chordata; order Testudines; family Chelidae; genus Emydura; species Emydura macquarii. The sequence continues at coordinate 88,585 of NW_027131934.1, read as the reverse complement.
CTTCAATCATTTATAATCATCACAGAGCGTAGTATGCTCCCACACTGCTGTCATTTTTTTCTGTAAGATGGATACTACCAGCAATGGGCTCAAGAAATAAATATGTTAATAATTTTATTTTTAGAGGTGTTCTATGGTGAAAATTCCTGTCCATCATATGACCTTTTAGAAAAGTGCATTGTGCAAAAAGTGTGCAGCTTTTATTTAACATTGGATGCCACTGTGGCATGGGGGAGGTGGTTAAGTTAACAGAACCATCCCTCCTCAAATGAATGATCTTGGAATCTCCTTAGGAATCAGTCATTCTCAGACAAGTACTCTGTCTGTTGGGGAAAAAATAGTACAATCTCTAATGGTTGAGTAAATTTCCCTCCATGCATTGACTAATACTAAATCTTTTTAGATCTCTTTCAGCTTTATTGTTCCCTCTAGCATTTCAGTTGTTGACCCAGATTTATTGAGTTCCAACAGAATTCAGTTGAGAGCTTCACTATAAATAATCTTCTTGCCATGCAGAAAAAGACGATCATATATATAATATCTTATCTTAAAGACAGCACCTCTAGAAGTACAGCACTGACAGTGGAATGAGTCCAAGTCCAATGGAGATGAGTCCAAGTCCAGGCAGGGGGTTCGAAGGCTTGAACCCCATCCTTATATTAAGTAGTGCCTTACTCAAAAAAGTAGTCCCATTGAAGCTAGTGGGCAGTGATCACATCTCTCCTGCCCATTACCTCTTTTTGTTTTGTGCCACCCACTAAATTAATTTGTGAACTTTCTTGGGCAGGGCCTTTGCATATCTGTGATTTGGTGCATTGTGAGGCATCTGCTACTATTTTGTGCACTGTAAAATAAGAAATAATATCCAGGAAGGAGGATCATATGGGGTTCCCTTCAGGGACCATCAACACCATACTTTTCTGGGTCATTTAGTGTCACTGGATTAATATGAAGCATTTTTTGTTCTACAGGGAATTGCCTGCAAAACAAATGTCTGAGAAGCACAAAGGAGCAAGGGACAGATCCTCAGCTGATACACTTTTTAAATGATGGAAAAATTACAAACAAACATGAATGAAATTTATGGAGCTGAGGGCTTCCTTACAGCTCATCTTAAACTGACCTCAATTGGTTTACACTTTTTTACAAGCTGCATTCATTACTTTTAAATGTGTTAACTGTGTTGTGAGCAGTGCAACTGAAATTTATTTGGGTTGTTTGGGCGGCTTGAGAACACCAAGACAGACCTGTGAAATAAGCTTAATTAAAGTATGGGATTATTTGAAGCATTAAATCACTGAGACATTGTTCTGTGCAATACTTTTCTTGAAAGGAAGAATGGTTTTATTTAGTTATTATTATGTATGGTATTTGGAATAGTACCCACAATATCCTGGCCAGTTTCCCCACAGAAAAGAAGGCACAATCCCTGCCCTAAGGAACTCATCTTCTTTTGCTCATACCTGTGAAATACTGTCCTACTCTGACCCAAATCTGTGGTTAAGGCATAGGGCAGGAAGGTGGGACATCAGGATACTCTTCCAGGCTCTGCCACAGAGTTCCTGTGCTACCTGAATGGAGCATCAAGGCTGGCATCACTGATGGAGTGGAGAGAAATGCAATAAAAAAGTAAGGTTGATGAAACAGTAGCCACAGGGCTTTGACTGAACTTTTGTTTACTCTCAGTAATGTAGGTTAAAAAGTGGTTAGTGGTGCAGTAGAGGTTCATTTGTTGTGCTAAGAATCTTAGCATTCAAAAATTGCTGGATTCAAAAAGAAGTGGAAAAATTAATGTACCGTTGAAAAGAATAAGGAATTGCCTTGGTTATAGACAGTTAATTTTAACAATTTCTGGCACTCAACAAATGTGATTTGGGTGTTTGCTAACTTTTTAAAGGCTTAGTAAAAATACATGATGAGGATGATGCAGAACAACAGTCAAAGCTTAAAGCCTGTCTGAATTTTCTGTTATCCCTATTTAGAAAATCACTTAAGCCAGGGGGTTCTCAAACTGGGGGTCGTGACCCCAGGTTATTATGGGAGGGTTGCGAGCTGTCAGCCACCATCCATGCCAGGATTGCGAATGTGAGTCCCATGCATGGCTGACAGCCAGAGCCCTTCAGAGCTGGGTGGCTGGAGAGCAGCAGCTGCTGTCTGGGTGCTCTGAAGGCAGTGCCACCCCCAGCAGCAGCACAGAAGTAAAGGTGGCATGGCATGAGAGGGGTGGCAAGGTATGGGGGGGGGGGGGTCATCATAGCCTGAAATATTTTCAAAGGGGGTCCCAGTAAAAAAAGTTTGAGAACCCCTGACTTAGGCCATGTCTACAGATATAGCACTGCAGTGGCACAGCTGTACCAGTACAGCTGTGCTGCTGCAGCACATGTGGTGAAGAAGCTCTATGCTGACTGGAGAGAGCTCTCCCGTTGGCCTAAAAAACCCACCTCCGTGAGCAACATAAGCTATGTTGACATAGCACTGTGTACACACACACTTGTGTTGGTGTAACTTATGTCACTCAGCTGTTCACATCCCTGAGCGACATAAGTTTTGCTGACATAGGCTGTAGTGCAGACATAGCCTTAGAAACAAGTTTTACTTTAAGTATGTGCTTAAGTCCAAGGAAGCTAATGCACAAGAATGGTGCAGGGTGGGAATTAAAGACAATAAGAAGGATTTTTTCAAAGTATATTAGAAACAAAAGAAATCTTAGCAATGGCATAGGCGTGCTATTAGGTGAAGTTAATAAAATTGTTAACAATAAGCAGAAAAGGCAGAAATTTTCAGTAAATATTTCTCTTCTCTATTTGGAAAGAAGCAGGATGTTGTGCTTGTATCACATGAGGATAAGAAAGCATTTTCCAGCCCATTAGTAACTAAGAAAGAAATTAAACAACATCTACTACAGAGAAACTTTTTTTAAATCAGCAAGAGTACTAAAAGATTTGACTGAGGATATATCTATCCCATTGACGTTAATTTTTAATAAATCTTGGAACCCCATGCGCCAGGTTGCAACACCCAGGGTGGGGAGCTGGGTTTAGTTGTGTGGGACAAGACCTGCCACTGCTGGGTGAGTGCAGGGTGGGCTCATTCTCCAGCTCACCACCAATGACTCATCAATCACCTCACTTGCAAAACCTGGCTCCACCACTGTGTATGTGTCTGGGAGCAGAAGCAGTCAGAAACATACAGAAGCAGCAGTCAGGAAGAAGTAGCTAAGAAGACAAGCATAGACCACAAGCAGCACTGGAAATGTGGCCCTCAAAGAAAACAAGAATGGAGAGTTTTTTGGACAGAGTGGTGGCTGAAGAGAGGCTTGGAACTGTGAGCCAAAAAACTGCTCTTCTTGTTTGATTCCTACTGTGTTCAGAGAAACAGAACTTTATGTACAATCCATGTAAATAAACAGGGCTGTCTCACTCCATTATCAATTTGTCCTAATGGAAACAACCTGCAAGACACTCAATATTGGCTAAGTGCTTGTGCCAAAAGCACCTATCTTGCAACATTTTCCAATAGATCTTCATTGGTAACCCCTGGAAACCATGCAAATTACCATCTCCAGAAAATGAACAATGACATTACAACATGCAGCATCATGTGGAACTATACGGTAAGTGTCATAAATATGTTTACACTGTTTTCTGAACTGTCATTCATCACAAATTGCAATAGCCATACCAGTTCTAACAGGTTAGTCTGTTATTGATAGTCCTATACTGTTTCTTGTGAAATTAGACCTTTCGTAACAAAGGCATTACCCATGAAATACTGAATTTTTCCAGTTGTATAAATCAAGGAGCCTACAAGATGTTCTTTGAAATTCATTTAACATCCAATTCATTATGAAAATGAGAGGTGATAAGTTCCTGTCTCCTCCTGAGTACAATGAAGTGCACCAGATGGGCTCATGTTCATCAAATAAAGAAATGAGCTCACCCCATGAATATTTTTAATGAACTGATTCCATGTAGCCCACCTCCAAGTTCAAATGGTACCAATCTGATTTTTAATTTTTTGTACTTTCTGTGTAATTAAAGTGATATCAACTTTATTTTATTTATATCCAAACCTGATTAAAATGAAGCTTCTATTATTAATAAGATGTTTCATAATGAGATGTTCAAGCATTTTCAATATACCATTAGTTATGACTTTTATTTATTCATCACTTGCATTATGACTAATCTCTGTGCTCAGTATTTTAGTCATCTGAATAAACAGTAAAATTATATTGTGCAGTGTCATAAAAATAAGGTTACTCAGTGTGGAAGACAAGTGAAAAGATCTAACATCTTCGCTGAATTTGTGAAGTAATAATAAGGTAACAGGGGAAACAAAAAGATTGGCTTCTGAAAATCAATTATGTTATCTCAAGTATATAAAAAGGATGAAAGTGTTGAGGAACTTGTAATAAGGCTTGTCATTGTGAAAGCAATGAAAATAACTGTTGTATATTGCAGTTTCAAATTAGCTTTGCTATTACCTCAGAGCTCCAAGCCATACTGTAGAAAGGTGTGAAACTTTAGGAAGCCCTGGTACAACTAAATCTATCAAATTATATTTAGGAAGTCTATACAATTACTGGATAGACCCTGTTTAATTTTGTGTCTGTGCAGTCTCCTGCATTACAATTTTGTGATATATTACTTTTCTAATAAAGTGTCTCATTCATGGAAAAACAATCAGGTTGCCTCTTGAACATTTAGAGAATTATTCAAAGGAAGCATGGAATGTGATTAATTTTTGCTATGAGCAAGTGCACTCTGTGATGGGATGAACAGGTTGGTCACTGGCCCATGGAGGGGATTCTGTATCCCTGATGCACACTGGAAAAGAGATGCCCTGGGAGGCTGTTCCACCAAGGCAGATATCAATAAGAGTAATTCCAGGTTGAATCCCATTTTAGAGAGCATCCCGGAATTGAGGCTATCAAAAGCAGCTGAGTCTTACTGGAATCAGACCATTCAAATGGACTGAGTTATTCTCATGGGTGTTCTGGAGGCAAAAGAGCTGCTGTGTTTGGTTTTATATTGCTTCTTTGGAGTTTACAGACTGTTGAGTGGTATGAAGGGAAGATGACCTGAGAATTTGTTGGTTTATCTTCTTTTGTTAACAAGAATCCTCTGTATAAGCTGGAAACCCTAGAAAAGTATGTTTGCTTAACCAGGGCCTGCTGTGAACTTTCTGAACAACTTCTCAGACCCTAGCCCCGCTATTCACACTTTAGTACATCATTGTCTCAGAGTTATCTACAGCTACTTTTTCTGTATGTAAATATTGACCTTTATTTCTTCATATACCTTTGAGGGGTTAGCAGCATCAAAGGAGAAAGGGATATATCCTAAGGTTAGATGCTCATTTGCTGCCCCCACCCCCAAAATACAGAAAAGTTCTGTAAAGAAACAGGTATATATACGCATATATAATTTATCTGTGGAGTATCTCTTAAAGTCCAATCCTGTTCCTATTTAAATGAAGGGTAAAATCCCCAATGACTTTAATGGAAACATAAAATGCCATCTTTGTGAATGCCTGATCACATGGTTCTTACACAGTCTCTCAGGGGTTGCTTCCTGTTTAAACAAGTGCACTCACAAGACAATATGAAATTTTCTGGTACTTTTAAAATATAATCCAGTAAAACTGATGAGGGTAAAAAGTATCCCCTTTCTTTCCTGTAATTTATTTCCTCTTTAATCAGGATGAAGACTTGAAAATTTACTTTTATGTAATGTAACCCCTGAATGTGCCCTACCATGTCCATTTCATGAGCAAATCAACATTTTCAATGGATAGCAAAATTCCAGATATTGTCCCTACTCCTGAGATTGACAATAAAACTGTGGCAAAGGACATGTGTTGAGTTCTAGCTGAATGCTGCTATATCTACAGAAGAGTTGGGGCATTTAGCCAATGGTTATGGTGGGTGTTGTGAGGAGCTTCACTGCTCAATATTAAGCTAAGGGAAAGATTGTCTCCTGGATGACATGTGTCTGGTTGTATTTCTCATTTATTTCTGTGGAAACATGTAATAGCACATACACTTTATAAGCTACTTTTCAAAACTGTTCAATTAGATTTACAAAGCTTTATAAGCAGCTAAGTGACTCTCTCTGTCTCTATTGGAAGAAGCAATTCCAAGGTCACATCTGGAAACTGGGAATGAACAGTTCTTCCAAGACCTACTATCATCCTACTCTGGGCTCTACTGAACTTTTCACACAGTGTCAGTGGGAGGAGGTGAGCAAGTATAAGGAGATTTCTAGACCTGTAGGGGGCAAAATTCCATGCCTTGTAAAGCCAGAAAGAAATGCAGGATACTGTCAGAGAGAGAAAAAAAAAAGCCCTTTTCAGCCAAGTTCTTTAAGATGACCAAAGAGCACAGGACTTATGAGGAGAGGCTGAGGGAACTGGGCTTGTTTAGTCTGCAAAAGAGAAGAGTGAGGGGGGATTTGATAGCGGCCTTTAACTACCTGAAAGAAGATTCCAGGGAGGATGGGGCGAGGCTGTTCTCGGTGGTGGCAGATGACAGAACAAGGAGCAACGGTCTCAAGTTGCAGGGGGGGAGGTCTAGGTTGGACATTAGGAAAAAGTTTTTTACTAGGAGGGTGGTGAAGCACTGGAATGGGTTACCTAGGGAGGTGGTGGAATCTCCATCCTTAGAGGTTTTTAAGCTGAGGCTTGACAAAGTCCTGGTTGGGATGATATAGCTGAGGTTAGTCCTGCTTTGAGCAGGGGGTTGGACTAGATGACTTCTGAGGTCCCTTCCAACTCTAATATTCTATGATTCTATGATTTAAACAAATGCTTTTCCACCCAGCTGAAGAAAGAGGCAATACCATAAGAATACAAGCCACAAACAAACAAAACTCTTCAAGGTTCTTATGACTACCTATAATATGGTCTACTTGTCCATTTGTAGCCCCCCTCAGTTGCTAGTGGGTTAGACAAGTTTTCTGTAACTTCATTGTATCTACTGGTCTGTCCATTGTATGGTGGTGTTGTGTTCAAGTCACCTTGTTAAGAAGTCAAAGGCTATTAATGGACAGTAAACTAGATTTAGGAATATAAGTCCAGAAGGGCTCTACTGAGTCATCGAGTCCAGTTCCCTGGTATTGCAGACAACCCTGTATGTAATCTGGTTCATAAATTTGTCAAGGTCCATCTTAAAAATAGTTGGATTTTTTTGCCCGCACTATTCCTATTGAAAGACTTCAAAACCTCCTTCTAATTTTCAGCCTAAATTTATTCATGGTCAGTTTATACCCATTTGTTCTTGTGCCAACATTGTCCTTTAGCTTAAATAGTTCTTCTCCCTCCCCAGTGTTTACTTGCCATGTAATATGGTAGCCAAAGGAATGTGATCTGAGACTGCATAGGCAGAGGTATTTATGCTATAAACCAGAAGGATTCTTTAAGGCACTTGTGAGACCACAGTTTGAAAACTATATCCATCTCGAGGTACCTTAAAATAATTCAGTAGGCTGGAAGCAATACAGAAGATCAAGAGTAAAAAAAGGAACAATTGAGAGGAAAGGGTTGATTTATGAAGAAACAAAGATTTTAAAATGCTAAGTATATAATTGCTTTGCTAAATGACTGTTAGCAGTGGGGAGATTTGGCAGTGAAGTACAAGCATCTGAATGATATATATGTGTATATATGTGTGTGTGTGTATATATATATATATATATATATATATATATATAAAGTATAATGAATGGTGGTGATGAGGAAGAGGATTGGTTTAGAGTGGATCAGTATAACTAGGACTAATGGAATAAAATTGAGCAAAGGTAAATTGAGGCTGGGTAGTGGAAAAGAATTCCTAACAAGAAGATTTAGTAGATTGTGTAACAGTCTCAGAAGGGCAGTAGTGGAGGCCCTTTCACTTGAGTCATTTTAAAAATAATCTAGATTAAACCCTTACGGCCAGATCTGCAGCTGGTGTTAGTTGACATAGCTCCACACAAGTCTATGGAATTATGCAGACTTCACAAGCTGAGGATCTGGCTCATTAGTGTCTTACTCCACGGTTAACCTTACTGAAATCAGTGTTGTGGGTATGTAAATGAAATCAGTGTCCCAGAACTACTCACAGAATAAGATACTACTCCATATGAGGAATGGTGGCAGAATATGGCCCTATATAATATAGAGCTGTAAATCATCCTGCACCCAAAGGGGAAAGGATAAAATGGACGGATAGAAGAACTTTTCTATCTCTAACTTCCATGACACTGTCATAAATTTACACCAAATTTATTTGATGCCAAAGGCACCATTGTTGGCTAACAGGATTGGTAATGCATTGAGCCAAAAACTCTGTCCCAGAGTGGAAGGACACCTCAGAACACTTCACCAGCCCAAGTAGGAGTTAGGAGTGGAACTAACAAAAGTTAAGGTAATCTCTGAGGCTTGCATGAATTCCTCAGAAAATATAGTCTGAATGAAGCATAATAAACTGGATTTCTCCATCCCATCTTTCTTTTACAACAGGAGACTCTTAGTAGAACTTTTGATAGCAATTTACTGGATTGTATCATCTTTTATTTGAATCTTAACAAAATGGTTCAGAACTTAGTACTTAGCCTAATATTTAATCAGTATCTTTCAATGGTCTATGTTGATTTCGGCCTACTCTTTACTTCCGTTTTACAATTACCAGCTTCATTTTCTCTTTTCTTTCTGCACCCTATTTCTAGGCAATAACAGTGGAAGTAAAACTTTCAAAATAACATTATTTTTGACTAGTCTAAATATTTACTTAGCCTGTTTGTAAAAGGCTATAAGTGTGCTCATGGGAAACACACTTCTAGCATTGTGTAGCTGACCTCTTTTAAAAATTAATAGATTATTCTAAAAGTTTTTACATATGCAATAGAAGTTAGAGATCATACTGCTTCAGATAAAAAAATCCACTATCAACTTTTTTTCTATCAGTTCCTAAGAGGCTTTTTAAACATATCTGCTAAGCCTTAAAGGTTTTGCTTTAGGAAATTAGAGCAGCGCTGGAAATTTTGCTTTTCATTTTAAATAGCATTATTTCAAAAAAGTCCCAGGAAAGATAGAGCAACGAAGAATGAACAGAAGAAAATCTACTTTTCTTTCTTCTTAAAACAATATTACACTTGCTATAAAATAATGAAAGCCAAAAATCTATGCAAACCATGCAAAATCCATTTTCATATTATACCCCTGGGCTGACATGGTCTTTTAAATTGCAAAGGGCAACTCCAACAGAAAATCAAGGTTATATAACCAGAATATATAACCTGTCCTTAGACCTAGTTTCATTTCAGAAGAAAAGGTGGTTATGAAGTTAAAACTGATATAAATACGTAACTTATGATGAATTCATATAGTTTTCCATTAAATATATTTCAGCCAAATAGTTCAGAACACAATCTGCAAAACTGAAAACAATATGCATTAAATGCCACATTTAATAGTGTATATCTTCTATCCAATAAATATTGTGTGAATCTGAAGATCACAAGTCACAAATGTTACAGCTCATGAAAAGTAAGACAGAATATAGAACAGATTTTAAAAGTACTGTAGAAATATGTATGTTTGTTTCACCATGTTTTAGACAGATACTGCATCTGGATTGTTTGTAGAACAGAAACCATCATTTTCTTATGAGGTCTCCTCTAAATCTCTGTCAAAGTAACACCATCTTATTTTTCTTGTTATCCACCTCACCTCCATTCATCCAACTGAGGGTCAGGTAGACTCCCTTCAGTCCACCCTTCTGCTTCTTATTTGACAAGAGTTATCTCTATTAAGTAACACAATGAAATCCCATCTACCTGTCCTCCCAATAGATCACTTACTTGCTTTTAGTGTTGTTATGATAAAATTTAGCTAGAGATATGTTCCTTGGTTGAGTGTTTCTAAAGACACAATAAATCCTCTGATTCCTCTCTTTTGCTGCCTTTCTCCACCCCTGCAAACTTTCTCTTATAATTGCCAGGAAGATTTTTAGTATCTTTCTGGGATGTGCTACCCTAGAAATGGTGTCCCCTGAAATAGAGTACATGCACTAAAAGTGGCACCATCGCTCTTCATAGAGCATGGTATATGCACCAATGAGTTATTTGATAGCTGCTGAGTCCAATGCATGAGTAACAGTCCTGTCCACACGTAGGGCACACCCATACACTAACAATACTCTGAATCCAAACAGCAGATTCTTTCCTTCTCTGAAGCTAGTCATCACAAAGCTTGATCCAGTATGCCTCGCAATGCCTTTCTCCATCTACAAGTTGAGTCCACCAACCAGAGCAACATTCTTCACTTCTTTCCCAATCATCCACAAAGATTCCAAAGGAAACTAAGTCATCTTTGCAAGCATCTTGAAATCTGCTCAGTAGTCTGCCTCTCGTTCTAGACCCTTCATGAGCTTCAGAGTACAGCACACTCTTCAGGAACCTAGAATCTGGCATTTGCTTGTCATGTCAAAGCCACTTGAGTCTTTTCTTACTAATCAACATTCCCCTGGATGACATACCAACATGGTTTAACACTTCCACATTTGTCAGCCTGTTCTTCCATCTTCCTCAGATAATTTTATGCAAGCATCTGACATGAAAGCTATTTAGTCTTTTGGTATGTTTGGAGTAAGTCATCCATGTTTCTGAGCTATATAAAAAAATGGATAAAACACCTGTCTCATAAATGCGGATTTTCACTTTAGTTGACAATTTGTTATTGTTCCAGGCTCTATCTTGCAAAAGACCAAAGTTCCTGGCTGCTTTGCCCATTCTACTAGTGAGCTCAGCATCAAAATCTACATTGCTGGTAACAGCAGGAGCCACGCTAGCAAAATTAGTCAATAAAATCCAGACGAGTACCATCTAAGGTGATATCTGGACTTAGTTCTGAAGAGCCTTGGTGTATGATAACAGTCTTATTGCTAGCCCAAAAATTTTGCATGTAAAAGAGAACTTGGTAATAAGATGTTGTAGGGCATCAGCACTGTGAGCCACAAGGGCTGCATCGTCTGCAAACAATAGGTTCCTTATGCTGATCTCCTTTACCTTCATCTTAGCTCTGAACTCGCCACATTAAACAAACCTCCATCATTTCTAGTGCTAAGTTAGACACCCTTTCGAACATCATGGAATGCATGTTGATGCAGGAATGAGAAGTAAATATTAAACAATGTGGCAACCAGTATGCAGCCCTGCTTCACTCCACTGTTGATGATAAACGAGTCAGACTCTTGGTTTTCATAACTTACAGTTGCCTTCATGCCCTCATATAATGATTTCACAAGGTTTAGCCATATAGGTGGACAACCAAGCTTCTTCAGAACACTGTAAAGCTCCGACTGACTAACTGCGCTAAAGGCTTTTGTTAAATCTATAAAAGCCATGTGCAATGAAATACGCTTCTCTGCACTTTTCCTGCAATTGTCATTCGGAGAAGACCATTTAGGTTGAACATTAGGAAAATGTTTTTCACTAGGAGGGTGGTAAAGCACTGGAATGGGTTACCTAGGGAGGTGGTGGAATCTCCATCTTTAGAGGTTTTTAAGCTGAGGCTTGACAAAGCCCTGGCTGGGATGATATAGCTGAGGTTAGTCCTGCTTTGAGCAGGGGGTTGGACTAGATGACCTCCTGAGGTCTCTTCCAACTCTAATATTCTATGGTTCTATGATTCTATGATATCTATGGTGGACTTTTCCGAGCAGAAGCCTCACTGGCTCTCAAGATAAATTCTATCAGCTAATATTTGAAGTCTAGGAATGAACTAGGAATACTGATTAATGACATTACATTATTTCAAAAATGTCATGTTTTGTGTTTTTAAAAATATATAGCATGGAATTCTGTTCCATGTTAATTATTATTTAAAGGATTTGAACTCTGTTAGGGCAGCACCACTTCCAAGATGTAGGGTTAGTTACTCAAAAAAGGCCCAATTGTGCTGCCTCTGTACCTATAGAACCAACTCCTATTAACCACTTCATGATTCTATTTGAAGGCCAGTAATGACCACTTCTTCTTCTTTCATATGGCATTTGAAAAGAATGGGCTGAGATTTATAACTGGATCTTGAGATTCAAAAGACATTCTACTGCTTCTGGGATAGCTAGGTGGGTCCCCCTTATCACATTTTAAGTGTGAGTGGGACAGTTGTCCATGACATGTCACATAGTTTGCACCTCAGCACAGTCACAATTTGGTGATTCTTTAATTTTCCATTTATGGAGGAGATACCCACACTGTCTGTGCGTTGTCCAAATGTGACTGAGTGCAGTCCACTGCCTAGGGGGAATGCAGAATCCTGGGACTTCTTTCATTGGTTCTTCAATCAGGTCTTTGTTTGGGATGTCACAAGCAGCCCACAATTCAAGCCAGTGTATGCTAGTGTCATTTCCATTGGCATATAGCATTGACATCTGGATCCAGAAAGGTTTTCTGGATTTGTATTGGAAGAGTGCAGTGACTTGAGGTCTTGGTATATTGGCTGGTCCAGAATGACCAGGATCTTATTGTTTTATCAGAACACAGCAGCTTCTCACATGATGTTGGCTGGCACAATGCCAGGCAAAACTCAGAGCCATAGTATTGGCATTGATTTGGGAGGGCTGCTAACAATCCTGGGCGTGGCATTGATTTCAGTGTCAATGAGATTGTTATGGGTGCTTTTGCACCAAACTGGCACTCAATACTCCACTGTTGGCAAGGCCAGGACGTGTATTGATGTTCGAAGTGTGCATGCATCATCACATCCTCAGGATGTGCCAGAGAGCTTCTGGATGTTGTTAACACTTGTCTTTATTTTCTTTTTGATGTTGTCAAGGTGTTGGTGATAGCTCAGTGTCCAATTGAGGGTAACTCCAAGGTACCATGGGTTGTGGTCATGCGATAGAGGCAAACCACAAAAGTCCACTTATAGCGGCATTTTGGCCTTAGGGTTATTCAAGTGGAAAGCAGAGAAAAGTGTTTTCAAAGTGTTGGGTTTCAGTCATCAAACTTTCAAGTATCCGGAGGTCATTGTTCATAACCTTTTCTGCATCCTTCAGGGAGGACGCTTGCTTTGCTAGCACAATGTTATCTGCATAGCTGCATTGACAGGATGATGTGACCTGAATGTCGCTGGTATAGAATAGTGAAGGTACTAAAATGAATCCCTGTGAGAAGCCATTGTTCAATCTCCATGATATGCTGGCAGATTCACCAAGGTGTACAGTGAATCTTCTGTTACTCAACGTCTCTGTGATGAGTCCAATGGTTGATTGGCATGGGAAAGCTAATAACTTCAGCAGGAGACCTTTGTGTCATACAGTATTATATGCAGAAGAAAGATCAATGAATGCTGCTGTTGTTTTTTGTTAGTAGCTGGATAGTGTGTAGCTGGTTATGGTGTGGCCTGTTGTAGGACCAGATCATGCGTCTTCTGCACTCCACTGTGAGCAAATCATGTCCATATAATGTCTTGATTATTCATTTAGGAAAAAATGAGGTTGGGGTTTGTGCCGGGGTGAATTTGAGAGAGAGGATCTATCAGGAACGTGAGTTGGGTCACTGCAATGACTGGAACATGGGCAGTCAGGACTAGTAGTCAGAGCCAGAGTCAAAACTGAAGCCAGAATCAGGTGCCAAGCTGAAGGTCAGAGATGAAGACAGCATCAAAGGTAAGGCAGAGGAGAAGGGACCTAGAGTAGAGCAAGACAGCAGGAACTGGGAGTAGACAGGAGTCTAGCATAGGAGGAGAGGAACCAGTAGAAGGCAAGGAATCAAGCAGGGATCAGGAGTCAGGTAAGCAGAAAGGATTAGTAGTAGTCACCAGCCAGGGATTCCACTAGTAATGTTGCTCAGACAGCTTCCTGCTGTTACTGCCTGGTTTACACAGAGGCCCTCAAGCAATTGGATGTTTCCCCCAGTTGGGAGCTTGGTGGCGGGGAGAGACTCTGAACTGTAACCTTTCACTGGACCCTCCCCTGGTTATTCAGGTGAGCTGCTGGATGGCAGTTGTGGCATGGGGACATATGGACCCAGGCTCAAGGCCCATGATCCCTCATAGTCACTCAGATGTTGCCAGGAAGAAGAGTTTGGTTGGAAATGCTCATTAAGTAGGTACAATGGGGAGCTGTCCACCCTGGTTGCACGAATTGGACCCAAATGAATGCAAATTGAGAAGTCACCAGAGTCTTTCTGAACACTGGTGGCCCCAGGATTTCACATAGGAAATTCAGCTATGATCTGAACTTTAGAGGGAAGATGGGCACATTCACCAGCCACAAGGACTAATATGGTAAGGGAACATGGGAGACACATATGAGACAGTTGGAGGGGGGTGGTTACCAAACTATTCTTTGGCATCCTCTGTGGCCAGTACAGGTGAGAGGATCAAGATGTTAGCCCACACCCACATCAAAGTTAAAAGGGTAAAAATGTTGCAGCTTTCCTCTTTCAAATCTATCAATGTGAGATGGTGAGATCAGGAATCTTGGGTTCCATTCCAGGCTCTAGAAGGGAATGTGCTCTAGTGGGAACAGAGCCTTCCACAGCAATTCCCACCAAATCAGAAACCCTTCATTTCCTGATTCCTCCTGCCTGTCTCTGTTCCATTTCTCTCTTCCCCCATGACCCTATTGGTCCTCATCCCAGTCCCACTTTCCACCTCTGTTCCCCTTCCCAGTCCCTGTTTCCTTGCCCACCCAATCCTAGTCACTCCCTACAGCCTGCTCTTTCAAGTCTAGCTATGCCCCTCACCATGCTCTTTGCACCAGTCACCTTGACCAACCAGTCCCAGTGTCCCCTGGCTGAGAACCTCATATAATGTCTTTCTACCACCCAACTGGCTCCCAGTCCCAGTTTTCTTGCCCGCCAATCCCAGTTTTGATTTCCCCCACTCCCTGTTTCAGTCTATTCTCTCTGCTGCTGCTACCCCCAGGTCTAGCTCTTGTCTGCACTGAATTCAAGTTAGGCAGCTTCCTCCTCAAGGCTGCCTGGACACCTACAGAGGGAGCATTCAGAATACATGTGAGATTCTCCTTATCTCAGTGCTGGTGCCTGGTACCACAACAACCCATAGCAGCTAGGAACAGCAACTGCAGTGAAAGTCTTACAGCCCTATGCTGGACCATGATTCAAGCAGAGGGAATCTTGGGACAATTTAGTTGCCAAACTCTAAGAAGTCTCTGCTGAGCATATGTGAACTGAATTTTTTTATTTCTATTCTCACATTTGAAAATGGCCAAAGTATTTTTGCTGAAACTTTCAGAAAATTTCATTCTGAGGCAAACACCTTGCATGGAAAATATATGCCCAAATGGTTAAGGTTTTGTAATGTTGTATGTGACTGAAAACAGGGCCTGATAATGGGAAGTGCAAGTAACTTTAAGTATAGCTACAAATTCAGCCAATAATATATTGACTTTAAGGGCATTTCGTATATTTATAAAGAGAAAAATATGTGTCTCTCTCCCGAGATCTCAGAGGGGATTATGCCATGGATTTGGGGGTTTCTACATGATCAGCAGGGTTAGGGAAATATATGACTGTGTAGTTACCCCCAAAAGAGTTCCAAGCAGTCTATTTCAAGGATTGACTTGTCAAAACTGATGGAAATGATGTGATCTTTTAAAATGAAAAATACTTTAAGGAAAAAAAATGCACTTTAAACTGTCAATTGCCATCATTGTCCTGGGTCAAGAACTTGGTATTTTGTGTGTGGATAATAATTATACACCTAACCTTGTCAAACAAGGTTTTTAGAGGAGAATGTTTGCTAATGATTGTCCTAGTCCAGTGCCAGTGTAGTTATAGGATATGTGGTAGATTTTGTTCTGCCCACATCAGTCCAAATAGAAAACAAAATAATCCTATCCAACACTATCGGAATTGGAACAAAAAGTTAGAAACCTATCCTCCATGTAGTACATGACTTCAGGAACAGGAATCTGCCAGATAGTCACTTAACAAATTACTGTTCCAGAAAGCCATTTTTACCTAATTCTTTTGACAAGCTTAGGTTATTTGAACTAGGCAATAAGCCAACTTCCATGTTAGCATGAGATGAATAAAACAGCACAATATTGTTAATGTTGTTATATCAATTAAGGGTGTAAGATACAGTACTTTGTGACAATGAGATTTACAGAGCCGTCGGTTTTTATCACACAGTATGCTCTTCAGAGAAATTGACCCTTATGAATATGGAAGACAGATGATAGAGGAAAGGAATCTGCATGCCATTTTTGTTAAGGCTGGGATGATTTTTAAAGGATCACTGTTGGATGAGAAGATATCATAGGGAAACCAGATAAATCAGAGGGTTTTGTACCTTATCCTATGATCGCCTGTCCCCTCCCCTCTGTTAGCGCTGCCTGCCTTGAATTTGTCTGTTTCTCCCATGCTGTCTTCTATGCTGCCCCTTTTTGGTGAAATGATCTTTCTAAAATTTCTCTTTCAAAGATCCTGCCCCAAAATCCACTTATGCTATGACACCTACAATAAATCATACAACCTATGATGTTTGAATTGGATGCCAGTCCGGAATAGCCACTTTCTTACTTATTTTATTTTAAAAAAGAAAGAACTTTTGGAACCATCAAGTTGTGCAATAGTTAACCTCTTTACCCTAATCATCACATTATTCTTGTCCTCCCTCCCCATTCATTCCAGTTGTTTTCTGCACACACTTTGTTGCATTTTGTCTTAAATTATGATTATGTAAGGTCTTTGAGGACCCTGTGTTCTTCTATGCTTGTGCAATGCTCAGCACAATGGGTCTGACTTCTAAATCTGTACTGGGGATTTGGGGCACTTCTTCTATACAAAGAGTAATAATAATATCTTTCTAAGCTACAATTCTGCATTCAGGGAATGAAAGACCTGATTTTGTATCATTGCCATCTCCTGAATGTCCATAATTCTCCATTTGGATGGTTGAATTAGCACTGCGCTTTCCAATGTGGGACTATTTTGCAAGATGAAATGTATGTAGATTAGGTTTTATGCAGGCAGTCAGATTTTGTTAGTAAGCAGGTACAAGTTTAATGCTGTGTAACTTCTGAAGGGTTAGAATTCAAGGTTGGCTCAGATAAATCTCCAAACATTCAGTTAGTGATCCAAAACTAATTGAACTATCTTAACTCCTTGACTCTGCGACGTAGGGTTTGAAATGACATTTCAGCTCCCATGCTTGGGCAGAACCCAGAAATGAAAATAACCACGTAAATGAAAAAAAACAAACAAAATGTTACCTGAAAAACTTCTGTGCCTCTAAAAAGAGCCACTTCTAACTGGATGGCAGCCAGCTGGGAAATGTGTACATAGGGGTGTGGGTGGTGGAAGAAGTTATCTTTTCCAAACCAGTTCACATATCCCTTCACAAAAATTCTTCATGACAATGAATGTGGGGGGTAGCTATTAGTAAAAGAGATACAAACAATACGTTACAGGTGACTGGACCTTTGAAGAGGGAGAGGAGTCTAGTGCTCCTGGACTGTTTACCTGCTGCCCAAGAGGGCTTAAGAGAAGGCACCTGGGCCTTATAAAGGGGAGAGACAGCTGAAGATAGTTGTATAGACAGCAGGGAGTATTAAGGTTCATGGCTTCCTGCAGGGCCTTTAGTCAGTAGGAGGAAGTCAACAATAGGGAAAACTTGTGGAGAAGGCCAAACTCCAGGTCATAGGTGGTGGGGATCAGGAAGACAGACTTTCAGGGAGGAGGGGTAGGCTCAGCTAAAACTGTGATCAAGACTTTACAAGTCTGAATTTTCTTTTGAAAGACTTTGATAAAATGGACCCCAAAGGGGCAAGTTTTCGATATCTGGACTGTGTGGCCTTTTTAAGGTTTCCTGAGTGAAGAGGAAACTGAGGCAGGGTGCCACTGAATCACAGTTGGCCAGAAGGGGTTGCTACATATGGCACAGATAGCAGGATCACAAGGAAGGAGGAGAGACCCAGAAAGCCATAGATGTTGTCCTTGGCATTGAGATGGCTACCATCCCAAGCTAGTATGTAAAGCAGGAATAACAACCATAGAAGTTCCTGTTCTGGTTGCTGGGAATGCCTAGGCTTCTGTGGCAAAATGCTGAGGCGATCCAACAGCAGGAAGAATTCAGTAAACCCACAGACAGAAAAGGAAAGAGGTGGGGAGCCTGCCCAGCCTTATATTGTTGGCAACAGGGACACACAGGTGGATTTGCCCCTATATGCATCATGACTGAAAGGTCTCCCCATTGGACAGGACCTTGAGAAGAAACCCAGCACCTGTTGCCTGGATTTTGGCCTTCTCCACCGGCCTTCCTCTCTGGTGCTTTTCCCTGTTGACTCAGGGCTCTGCAGGAGCCTTCCTATTTACTGCAGAGTGTGCAGGCATCTGCCAACAACCGCCTGCAGCTGTCTCCCCATTTATAAAGCGCAGCTGCCTTCTCTTTAGCCGTGTTTGACAGCAGGTAAATAGTCTTGTGAACTGGACCAAGCTCTGTCTTAAAGATGCCAGTCACCCTGTGACAAAATGCTGAATAATGTCTGAGGGAATTTGATAGATACTTATTTATCATAATCATTAAGGGATAAATGCTGCTCCATCCTCCAAAACCATGGTCACAATGTTTGCCGAGGAGATCATAATGGTCTGTTCTAGCCTGGGAATTTATGAAACTATGAGTTTATTCATGGAAAAAATGTTATTCCATGCCCTGTTACATAAAAATGAAATTAAGGGATTTAAGAAAAAAATGGGTAGCCCAGAACGTTGAGCAGTTGCAGGGCCCAAGCATAATTTTTTGGGGCCCAGTATGAACTTGTAACCCGGGCCCCCTCCCAGACACACACGCATGGGGGTTGCAGCTTGGGCTGGGCCACCCAAGGCCCCAATAAAGTGTACCCTTTCCCCCCCGCATATGGGGGCCCTGGTTAGTTGTAGGTGGGGTAGCTATCCAGAGGGTAATATTCCCTCTGAAGTGCATTCAGCACAGAGCTGTTGCCTTACATCTATTCTGAAATTACAGGCTGGTGGGATCCATCCATCCCTAATTTCTGTGATTAATGACTACCTGCTGCTCTTACGCTTTCTGAGAGCCTGTGCTGCTCCAACAGGCATGATTTTAATGTATCATTTGTCATACATTTGAACACGTTACTTTAATGTTGATATTGTATCCTGACACTTTTAAAGCTGCTGTGGTATGCGTGGCAGTTAGCACATAGAATTTGAATCATCTTTGCACTTTCCTGAAGCAAATTTCATGCTCAGATATTTTATGCTTTATGTCTTGTTTTGTGGTGTTGCTTGGCAGTCAAACCCTCTCTCCCAAGAATGGCTGCCTAGTACTTTCTACAACAAACAGTCACTGCAGCAAGAGGGGATTTGAAACTGTTGAGTGTCTTAATTTCATTTTTGCTGAGCAGAGAACTAAAAAACTGGATGATGATCAGTAACATCCACGTCCTTTATTTGACACAGTGCAAGAAAAGGACATTAGGGTGCTGCTGCATGGGATCTGCCTAACATGCTGTGCTTCTCTTTCTCGTTACAGCTATTTGTTCTGGCATGAAGAAAGAATGCTTCCAAAGAGCACATTCACATACTGATGGAACATAAACTTTATCACATTGCTTAATGGTATGAGGAACTAGGCTGTGAGTCAACCTAAGGGCACCTTGGCTAGCCTTTAATGTTCTTTCTCTTGCAAGGACAAATCCTGTTGCTGAACATCACGTAGAATTGAGGGATGAGACAGCAGCCACACCTGATAAATGCTTCAGCTCACTTACAATGAAAATTGCATGCATTTTTCCTCTTTGTCACACAATGCAGTGTGGAATTTAGAAAAATAAAAGAATGCAGCATAGAAATATCACACAGTAATGTATGAGTTTTATAGGAATTAAAAGGTTAAGGAAATTTTAAATGTCTGCCATAAGACAGACATTAGCAGCACAAGCTTCCTCATTATATTTCTACTCTGACAGTATGCCTCAGTGCTATGCAAGAGAGATCACATCTAAGTGTGAGAGTGTAAATAATTCTCCATGCCTATTCAGTACATGGCCTCTCTGTTGAAATTGGTGATAAAAATGCTAATCATCATTATTATTACAGAGGGTGAAATTTATAGGGCCAGCACAAGGCCAATGTGCCACTTAAACTCTAGGTCTCTGTAAAGATGTAAATTTCATCTCTTGAGCCAACTATGTGTAGGGTGTTTAGCAAACAGGTGAGCATAGCTTTTCTGATGTAGACATTTGTCCACTAGTATTAGAGAGAGATCACCAATCCTTTTCCTGAGCAGCCTCACTTAGTAGTTCCTGAGCAGCCTCACTTAGTAGTATGAAATTTAACAAAACATTATAATTGCAAGTGAATGCTTAAATGATTTGATTTAAGCTGTTGCTGCTGCAATGTGTAGCAGAATATGTGTACTCACAGGTTTGGGATATACTCAAAATCTCAATTCTGCTTCACTTGCTACTAGGTACTTCGGCACACAAAATATCTGATGAGAGCTGTCACTCTAATAAAGATGTATTAGTTCTGAAGTCTTCTGTGAGTTTATATTGCGGATTACATCCAATGTAAAGAATTGCAAGTGATGCCTCAGTGCCGTCTTCCAGAGGAAACCGTGAATAGATATGGGCACTTTGAAATACTAGAGCTGCTTAGATCCCTATTGGTAACATCAAAGCTTTCACACAGAGGTAATCCAATAACCTTTCTAGAAGTCACTGCAGGTTAGATGATTGGAAACTACTCTTAAAATAACTGGTTAAAGTTTTAAAAACCACTGCTTGATCAGCAGAAAACATCTCTGTAAGAGGATGGAGGTGGAAAGGAAGTCAGAGAAACATAAGAAAAGCTTCCTTTATTGAACTGGAAGGAAAAGAAAAGGAAAATCAGAGATGGCACACAGCACTCAGAGTCATCTTTCCTTCCCCTTTGTTTTTGATTACATATCTTTGATCATTATCTCCTCCCATGGACTCCTGAATCTAATTCAACTGTTTGTCATTTCATTCATTCGTAGCTAGCTTCACTCCACCTACAGGCTATGTTAACAGGTTTGTGGCTTTCAGACTAGTCAAGACTTCTTTAACACTGGGCCTGATTCTGATTTGCACTAGGCCCTATTTATATCACTTTGGCAATGTAAAGGGGCCTTTAAAGAGGTCTCTTAAATGTCATTTATATGTACTTAAAGGCCTCTTTACATGGTAAGAGCAGTATAGAGGGGCATTAATAAATAAGAATCAGGTCCACAGCCTATAATCTAGGAGCCTTCCTAGAACAAAGGTATAAAAACTATTGAAAACAATTGAAATAGGCTAAAATGTTTACCTCAAAAGAAATTACTTAGCAACACATTTTGTAAGGGAGCTCTGGAGAAGAAGAGATGAAGGTTAGTTGGTGGGGTGGGTGATGGGTTTTGCTCCAAAAAGCTTCTACGGTAACAACTAAAAAATGAGTTTCAGCACCAGGATGTCATCAGTTTTACTACTTTTCTCTGAGAACATAAGCAAATATGACACAGACAAGGTCCAGTAAAACAATACTAACTGCTAAAGAACAGCACACTACTATTGGCACCTCTGACAATGACCACAACTGTAACACTGGTAAACCAAGTGCTAGCTCTGCCCAAGGCCGTAGGTGTTAGCTAAGAACTGACAAACTCATAGCCGGAAAGCAAACCAGCTCACAGGTATGTTAGTTTTGTTCAAAACAGGTATTAGTCTTATAAGAATGTATTTAGTGGTTAGACTCTATGAAATGCTTGTAAGTTGCTGCAGGTATTAATCTCACTTGTAATGCCTGTATTCCACGTTCTAAGGACATATGTAAATTTTGCTTTATGACTTTGAAAACGTTTACTCTGAACTTGTAAACCCAGGCACAGGAATTGTCCCATCCCTCTACCTATTAAGGAGGACTATCAAGATTAAAAGGGCCATTAAGATACATCACAATACAAAGGATTGGTGACATCTTGGAAATGCTACATGCAAGAAGAGCTCATCTCGTGGACTGGAAGGCCAAATGTAAAAGACAAAACAGGGTCACAAGAAAATTTGTCATCTCTGCTGTTTGAACTCTCACAGGGACAGAAACTCAGTCTAAACTGAGACAGAGATCCCCAGAAGTTACCCCTGGCTGTGCCCTGAAAGACATTTGAATTAATAGATCACTACAACTCTGTCACTCTTAGGATTTAGATTGCAACTTATTTGTGTGTATATGTTTGCTTGCTTTAACCTATAAATAACTCATTTCTTTTTCCTAGTTAATAAACCTTTAGATAATCTATTACAGGATTGGCTACAGATGTTGATTTTGGTGTAAGAGTTAGGGTACCAATTGATCTGGGGTAAGTGATTAGCCTCTTGGGACAGGAAGCAACCTGAAAACATTATTTGGTGTAAGTCAGTGATTCCCAACATTTTCTCTGCCATGGCACACCTTGATACCTTTAATTATTTTGAGGAACACCGCCATATAATGAACCTCCAAATGAACTCATGAATATTCATGAGCAATCCAGAATTCTTCAAGTGGTTTTTCCAAAAATTCCGTGGCACAGCTGCTCAGGCCTGATGGCACACCAGTTTGCTGCAGCACACACACCGGTTGGGAAACACTGGTGTAAGTTACTATTTATCACTAAGACCAGCTTGTCTGGATGGCAAGATAGACTGGAGAGAGTCTAGGGGACTGTGCTTCCATCGTAAAACTGCTACTGTGATCCAGGAGTTCACATTTGTTACTAGCTTGGTAAAATGTAATTATAGAACACCACACTAGTTTGACATGTCTGCCCTGTTTTTGACAGTCTGCCCTGAGGTAGGCACTCACAGTCATAAGCCATTCCAGACAGCATGACAATCATCAGCAACTCAGTTTCTCTTTTTGTCCTTGCTTCCTTCAGTGCAATAGTGAGTAGCACTGTGTGACCCCTGATGGGCTAAATTTGTGTAGGATTTTGCAAACTGAAACCTGTTGTTTTGTTGGTTTGGGGTCTGCAGCTTCTTTGAGAGGCCCATAGTCGTTATTTTCACTGCATATACATAGAGAAACTAGATAACATGAAATACTCTTGCTGGAAGATAGCAAAGTAACACTACATGATTGCTTCGAATTCAGAACGATAACACACAAAACTCCCTCCAACAGAGAGGCACATCTTACCCACCTAACTATAGGCTGGCCTGCAGGTGACTCACTTCCGCTGCCAGATGCTTCATTACAGAGCCCCCAGGCCTGCCCGCTGGACCAGAAACTCCTTTCCCTACTCTTAAAGTGATAGCTTGCAATTCCAACACAATTCTCAATACACCACAATAGTCTATTAGTATGAATCTCAAAGATGACAGCTCCCCTATACATAAGAGTCTTTGAACCTTCCTGCTTTACTTAGATGGCTTTGAGAGGGACTGGAGATTGCTGAAGGAAAGCTCTTGGGGAAGAAGCAATAGAAACTGGCTGTTTGAAGGAGGGAGTTTTGCTGTCTTTGCAACTGTGCAGCTTGAGTGTTTACCAAAATCTGTGAATAAGGACTTAACGTTTTCAAACATATTGATACTTCAGTCAAGGCTCTCTTTGAATGAGTCTGAGGTTTGATATAACTGTGAGAGATATGACAATATCCTGCAATCTCCTGGACAGACCTTACTGAATTAAGTTTATCTATTTTAGAAGTTTATTGTATTAAAATGCAAATGTTTATGTACCATTGACCACAGACCTCCAGGAACTACAAACAGTTGGGGCGTGGTTAGGCAAATTTATTCAGGTTGTAACAGCTGTAGAGAGTTACCACCACCTAAAGGCAGACTCACAAATACTGTCTCAAACTGGATTTTCCAAGGACCAACAGACAACAAAAGGATTTTTGGTTCAATTGCCTGAGTAAAAGCTGACTCAGGGCCTTTTTTCTGATCCAGCAAATGGACTGGACCATGAGTCCAAGGAGGCCCTCCAATCCTTAGGGAATGGTTAGGACTTTAGCCTACTCAAGTCCCGTAAGACTGGGTGCTGGTTCTGAGCTGAAGTGGACAAACATTATCCTAATGGAAAGCTTCCCTAGTAAATAGAGTTGGAATAGCACTCACCTATATCCAAAGTAGTGCAGATATTAGAACTCAGTCCTCACAGCAGACACCTCTCTTGATCCTACATGGCTTAGCTGATGAGCTTATACCCCTGTATTTATAGCCTTGCTCTATCATATGCTCTGATTGGCTCAACTCTAAGAGGGTAACTAGGGTATGACCTGCCAATCAGATTGCCCACAATTAAAATGTCCTAGAGTGCTTCAGAAACATATACTGAACATATTCAGTAACTGCCACATCCTGTTCTAGATGTTTCTGGGCCCCTCTAGCTAAGGTGTCTGCCCTGCTGGTGTGTGGAGACCCAGTATGTCAGCTAAAATCCTGGAAGGATATCCCCCAAAAGACGTGATAGCTGAGGACCTGGGAGCCTAACGTATTTGGAGCACTGGGCATCTGTGCTGAACCACAGAGGGGGAATATAGCTGTTTCACACAGTCATTCAGTTGATGGAGATGGAACAAAAACTACTTCTGCAGTCAAGGCATTGAACTTGCACACCTGCACCCAACAAAACCATCCTTGTGCAGTCAGAGGTGGATTAGCAGTAAGGAGGATAAGTGAAACTCTTGTCCCAAACAAGCATGAACCAGTTCCCACATGCCATGCATGCACACAGATACACACACTATTTCTCTCCCTTACAGTGTGGGGACTTCTGAGCTCTGTTCAGAAAAAAAGTAGTGCTTGATGGTAAATATAATCTCAAAATATGTATTCAAGTAATAAATTTTACTTTTGAGTATTCACTGATCAGTGATGTGGCCCAAACCAGCTGCTTACTCACTGTGAGCTGGAAGGGTAATCAGAGGAAATGCTGTTCATTGCAGAGTTATGACTTTTTCTTCTTGATGTCTTTTTATATGCTGTTTCCCATCTTCTTTTTTTTTCTTTTTCTTTTTCTTTTTCTTTTTCTTTTTCTTTTTCTTTATGCCCTGGTGGTCAGTATTGATATGATATTAAAGCAAGTCCAAGCTATCACATTCCAGTCAGCCATTTTCTTATACTCTATCTAGTTTGGGTACAAAAGTCAAAGGGTGAAATTCTGACTCCATTGAGGTCAACAAAAAAATTATCATTACATCCATTTTGACCAAGACTTTACCCAATGTATTTAGTTTGGATGCTATGTTTTCCTGCTACTGGAATGTAAAGTCCATCAGCAAGAAGACCTTAAGAGGTATGAGACTAGATGAGAAAATTCAGTGGCAGTTATATTAACTCCTTCATTCCCTAAACTTCCAGAATCAGTCAAAACTTTCAAGAACGGCGAAATCAAGCCATCTAAGAGTCCCTTCCCACACATTTCTCTTTCCATATATATAAACTTTCTCATCTACCCACGCCTTGGCAACAATCAGGGATGTTATATCAAATTTCAGCTCAGCAAAACACATATTGATTTTATAAGCTAGTTGCAAAAATGCTAGAAAATCATGATTTAAAAAAAAAAAAATTCTTTTATTTCAATTTTTGAAATTTCAAAATTAAAAAAATGTTGACTAGCTCTATAGTAGTCATATAGCAGAGATGTGGAAAAAAATCACAAAACTGTAATCAACATTTTACCTCTCCCTATTTTTAAATATATATACATATATATTTCAAATTTAAAAAAAAATACAGGGAACTCTATTTTTGCTTTTGGGGGCAAAGGGATCAGAGGGGTAAAGTTTCTCTTTTGTACATTGTTTCTGGTCAGGATCATCCTGTAGTGCTTAGACCTCTGGACAGTTCTTTCCTTATTCCTCTAAAGTTTATAATTAAATAAAATGAAAAAATAAAGCCAATTTATTTCATACTCTATTGATACCGAGCCAAATTTTCAGCAACTAAAAAGAAGGTCAATGTCCAGAGACAAGAATGCATGCACTCATGTATACCTGAAATTGTACATTAATTTACCACCATCTTGCACACACTACAAATAATTGTAGGGTATTTTCCAGGTTTGCTCCCATTACGTACTCCCTGCATTACCCTTCCCATCTTAATTTTTGTCCTGGTTTTACTTTGCCTGTGTTAGACTGAAAGGTCTGCAAGGTGGATAATTTAAAAAAAAATAAAAAATCTATGGCTTCTAAAGTGCTGTGGACTTTTTTTTCCTGAGCCTGCTCTCATTAAAGTTAATGGAAAGACTCTTATTAACGTCAATGGGAGTTTCAGCTGGCCCTTATGGCACAATAGT
The DNA here is from genome assembly GCF_026122565.2 of Emydura macquarii macquarii. Lineage (NCBI taxonomy): Eukaryota > Metazoa > Chordata > Testudines > Chelidae > Emydura > Emydura macquarii. The sequence continues at coordinate 62,318 of NW_027131934.1, read as the reverse complement.
AATGCCATGCATGCTGAATTATCTGATTTGCATGTAGAATTGTCATAGCGGGCCCTTATCATTATGAAAATTTGCCCCACTAAATCTGTGCTTAAGCATTAGTTACGGGCATGCTTGGAAAATTCAGACATTTCACCTATAAATATTCTTGTTTTACAATGTAGAGTCTCAAAAAGCTTTCTGTTACTTCACCAACAACTTGCAATAAATCACTACAGAACTTGGTAATAATCTTGTTGACATTATAAACAAGAGAGGAAGGAAAAAGCTACACCAGGGGCACATTTCCTGTCAGTCTAAGTGTACAAATGGGCATGTACAGAGCAACATGACCATAAAACTGCCCCCTTACAAACATTCCTCTTCATCACTAATCATAGTCTGCTGTAGTTTGATTATAAGAGAGAGAATTACTCAAGTCCCTGGACCCAAATGCTTCTCCTATAGCTCAGAATCTGCTTCATATCTCATATATAAATGTGGCAATATTACTAGAACCAATTGTGGTAGTTATATTAGCTTTTGTTCACCTAAAGACAAAGAAATCATGCACAGAAAAATTTATATTTTATTTATGAACACATAAAGAAACAAAACTAATCTCTAAGGTAAGGATGGTTACTTTGGTCTATCTTAATAGATGTTTTATCAGTATTTTGTTTTGTTTTTTCTGTAGCCTATACTTTGAAATTTAACATAGTTTTCTTGTTAAATTTAATATATTTAGGCATAAAGATTCCTCTTTTAGTGTACTGAGGGTGAAACGTTTTGACCTCTCACAGGAAATGCATTTTTTCTGAACTTCACCGGTGGTTAGGGCATTAACCAGGGACTTGGGAGAGCTGTGTTCAATTTCCTGCTCTGATACAGAATGCACGACCTTGGGCAAGTCACTTGTCTTCTTTGTGCCTCAGTTCCTCATCTGTCAAATGGGGATAATCATACTTTCCTGCCTCACAGGAGCGTTATGAGGAGAAATGCATTAAAGATTGCAAGGTGCTCAGATACTATGATAATGGGGGACATGCAAGTACCTCAAATTGATAGTTCTCCTTAGAACTTAGAACTTGAGGGCCATTTACTTTCTTCTGCTACATGATGTTACGAGGGGAAAATCATAAAAGACTCTTCCAAATATGCATGATCACAATGTCTGAGCTAAACTCCACAAGGCTGACAGGACTATGTCCAAGCTGAGAGGGGGAGGAGTAAAGTGACAGCCACTGGTATACACTACTCAGAATAGTGTAAGTCATAATACAGTTTGAATCTTGTTACTACATTTTTCAGCAGCAGTAACACCTCCTCTGAAGCCTTGCCTATACCTGGACAATGTAGAAGCATGAAGATGTTGAGGGCCAACAAATGACATCGTGTTTGCTAGCGATATGGGAATCTTGAGGGAATGCAAAAGATCTGTGGAATGTGATTCTAGTATTCCTGCACATCATGGCCTTCTGAAAGAATAGATGGTCATGTCCATTAGTCATTTCAATGTGTTGCTGGACCCATTTATAGAAGAGGATGATGCGGTTGAATGGAAGTAGCCAGTAAATCACAGGTCTTTTTAAATTAGGTCTTCCCTTCCATGAGATTTTGTATGGGTTGGTAGGATAGGAGTCTGGACATAAAAGTGTAAGGCCATAGGCATAGAAAGGCTAAAGGGATGGGAATCAAGACTGTATCATGACAGTGCTGTACATCTCAGCCATAGCTACCACCATGGCTACTATCTTCTAGATGTAGGAAAAGTTTTAATAGAAAGGTATTATAGTGGAGAATGTATATTAGAGACTCATTAAATCCCTTAACCCTTGGAAAACTAGCTAGTCAGTTGCGGACCAAGTAATGTCCAAGATTTTGCAGGTATACTGAATACAAGGAAAATGCCATCCTGCTGGAAAGTAAGGTTCCCCAGAATTCTTGTCTGGAATAAATCTCAATAACCCTTTACTATCAGCCCTAGCTAACCCTCCCTTCCCCGGCCTGCCATCTCATCTTTATCAATTCCCCCCTGCTGCCATTTCATACTCAATTCTCTGAGGCTAGGAGCTAGCAGTGGGGTGCGTGGATCATGTAAGGAGGCCGGGTCAGAAGTGGGGAAATATTGTTTCAAAGCCCAAACACTATGCAAAGACTGGGGGGCTGGGTGTATGGGAGGGGCTTTCTTTTTGTTATGAGAAGAGAAGTGTGGTTCCTAATCAGGAGAGAAAGATGAGGCACTGAAGAAGTGTGACTCTTGTTTGATGGCCAAATACTCTGAAACTGCCAGATATAGCCCATGTCATAGCTAAATTTTAGGCTATACCATTTTTGTACCATTTGCCTGAAATTAAGTTAACAGCTTTTAAATATGGAAAAAAACTGTTAATTTTCATTTACCTAGAAATTAAAAAAATGGTTGAAAGGATCTTGTAAGTTACCTTGTGATGGACACCAAGAAAAATTCAGCCAACTACCTATAACCTTCAGGAAGTCCTGAATGATTGAGTGCAGGTTATAGCCATATTTAAAGTTTAAAGTTTAAAAGGTCAGATGTACATAATATTTTAGCTGCAAATAATTGAAGATAAGGACAATAAGAAGATAAAAGGAGTAATTCTTAGCTTGTGTAAATTGGCATTGCTCTACTGATTTCAGTGACACAATGCCGATTTACAGCAGCTGAGAATCAGGATTACTGGTTGCCAGTATGTTTTTTATTTCCACTGTTCCAAGTAATTTCTCTTTTTTGAATGACTAGCTCATTCCTCAGCCTCTGACCTCTTTCCCCCACTATTTTTCCCAAATAAGGGGTCAAAGTTTTCTTAAGGGAAGAGGCCAGTTGTGCTATTGCAAAATACAAAGTAAACCTGCATATAAAGGAAACCATGCTATCTCAGAACTGGTATACTCCTATTGGAAAGTCTAGGACCTGACGTCCTGCACACACACATTGCTCAGAAGCGACTGCAAAAAAAAAAAAGAATACAGCTCATTAGTGTGTACACAGTACTGTGTATGTTTCTTTTATTCTGGGAAACCCTGCTGTCTACTGTGGGAAACAGAGTCCTTGTAGGCTTATAATCTGTAAATGTTTTGCAGTGCTCTATCACCTTCCATTGGAAGATCTCAGAGTGCCTTGTGGTTATCAACAAATTGAGCTTCAGAAGAATCCTAAGATTCTTAGTTAAGGTAGTATTTTTTTTCTATTTAAAGGTTGGAAATGTGGAGGGAAAGGAAGGTTGAATAACTTGCACAAGGGCACCCAAGAAGTATATGGCAGAGCTGAGAATGGGATCCAAAACATCTGGTTCCCAGTTCTGTACTTTAATTGTAGGACTCCTTTTCTCTAGAAAAACATGTTATCATATAGAGACTTATCCTACAAAACATCCTGGCAAACGTTCTATTTAGGTCAATGGATGTTTTGCCTCAGTAAGAGGTAAGCTTTGAATTTTATTTTAGCTATTTTTTATACAGGGACATATGTCCATTGTGACCTTGAATAGCAGCATACAGAATATCATAATTAAAGTAATTTAGAGTGATGTAGATTTTGACAGATGTGTTTTGATGGCATAAACATATTTCCTTAAATACTTGTTCTGATCTTTCAAGGAATGTCATACTTGCTTTGATCAACTGAATGAGAACTACATTGACCTAGTAAGTATGCAACCATTAGCATAGCTACAGCATGCAGCGCTTTTCCTGGTAAAACAATTCATGCTGTGATCTCATGAGGAGAAGCCTGACCCATTTTATTCAAGTGATGAATCCAGCTGTTTACTTCTGGTAGCCGTTCCAGTATCACATATGTATGAATAATTCATAAAGACAGTCCTGCCTCAGTTTTCTTCTATGATAACAAACCTTTCATATTTAAAAGGTTTTAAAAAATATACATAGGTAGAAAGTACTTGTTCCTACTTACTGTGCCAGATTCTTTTTTTCCTTTTCTTTTTAAAAAATTTATGACAGGGCTGTTTTAGCTGTCACCAAAGCTGTGTATTAATCAAGAGGAAATAGTTCTATACATTTATTTCACCACATTCCTTTCCATTTGCTTATTTCACCAGATTCCTTTCTATTCCCAATATCAGTATGAAAGGTCTCTTCAGTTCTGTCACAATGAAAGGTTTGGATGGAAGGACTTCCAGTGTTGGTTGTCAAGAGCTTGACACAATAACCTATCAGTCTTCTCTTTGCTATAACCTCATCAGCTACGAGGTAGTATCTCTGATGTCCAGGTAAAATTTTATTGGATAAAAAGATAAAGTCAGCCCTTGCCATTCTGGGTTTTTTATCCAACACTGAGAGTCTATAATATATCGATATACTCTACAAAATGAGTTTCCCACTATGGGTTTCATCCATCTCCACTGAAGTCAATGGGAATTGGATCAGAACTCATCTCCTTTGGACTGAGCCTTAAACTACATAATTTTGTGGCTGAATAACTATATTAGAAATGGTGAAGCTTTTAGATCAAAATAGGAAAAAGCGCATTTATTATTAAAAATACCATTTACATTCCACAGGTAGGACCAATAATTAATATTGCAGGAGATTAGAGCATGGAAGGGAACTTCTTTCATTATCAGAAATAGGATATAATTTAAAGTTCCTTAGATAATGCTGATGTTCTCATCTTATTATTTTTTTAGCTTGAAAGCCAACAAAAACTTTTTAAAGTTACTGCAAACTGTGAAAGCCAACAAAAACTTTGTGAAGTTATTGCAAACTGTGTTCGTTTTCATTTATATTCTATTCTCAAGCAGAATTTTCAAAAGCTGTCAATGTTGGCCTCACTCTGCTCCCATAGTAAACCACCCATTGACGTCTATGACAGCAAAGTCAGGCCTGCACTGAGTGCTTCTGAAAAAAATTCACCCTTTAAATATTTGTAGAGGATCCCCTGCAGGGGGCGGCACTAGTGGCTCTCCCTCGGTGTCAGTCTTCGAGGGAGGCCACGCCTCCCAATGCCTACGCGCTTCGGAGACTCTTAGTTAAAGGGGCCGCCTCTGGCCCTTAGTAGACCAAGTCTTGGGTTTGGGTCTTTCCTTTGGGTTAATAGTCTCTAGTCCTTCAATAGGGCTAGCAAACTGTCTATGGCCCAGACCTCAGCAGGGACGGGCCATCAGTGGGGAATGGTCTCCAGCCCCTCACAGGGCGAGTAAGTCTATGGTATGGCCCTCAGCAGGGCGGGCACGCAGCGGGGACAGGCTCTGGCCCTCAATGGGTGTTCACCCCTAGGTCAGGGTACGAAGGGGGGAGGGGAACGCAGGCCCACCCATCTCCACTACGTCCCATCCCAGGGCCCTGTCAGTAATGGGATGTCCCGTCATTGGGTCAGCGGGGCTCTGGCCAAAACACTCTGACTCAGAGTGAGTGCAAGCTCAGCCGGACCTTAGTAGGCTTCCCTGGGCTTCTGCTTCCCAACCTCTCCCTAGAGTATCTGGTCTCCTGAGCCGTACCCCAGTTTCTCATCACTTGACAGCAGGTCCGGGAACTGTTCGGGGTCCTCTGTGGAGGGCAGTTCCTCTAGGTCCCAGGGTCTCTGTGTCCCTTCTGGCTCACTGGGGGTTGGCAGCTTGGGTAGCTCCTCCAAGTCCTCAGGGCCCCAGGCAGTAGGCAGCTCCAGTAGCCTTTCCTCTGGGTCGGAGGATCCTTCGGCTTGTCTGGTTCAGGCAGCTCCTCCAGATCCTCAGGGCCCCACACCGTGGGTAGTTCCAGCAGCATCTCCTCTGAGTAGCAGTCAGGTGAGGCTGTAGGATCAGTCACCAAGGAAGAGGCATCCTTCTCCCTCGGCCACTGGGCTTTGACTGAGTGGGCAGGCCTGGGTTTTACAGGCTTAGCCCCGCCTACCTGCCTTCAGTCAGGTGCTGTACTCCCGGTTCCAACCCCCAGGGGGGGTTTGGCTCTCCCTCGGTTTCAGTCTCCAAGGGAGGCCACACCTCCCGGCTACAATATTGTAGTAGAAAAAATTGTGGTAGAAAAAATATCCTACATTTATTTAGTATCTCTTGTCCTGAAGAATCCCAAGCCATTACAAATGTCATATCTATAAACATTACTTTACCCACCTCTGATAAGAAGCAACCTCAGGGGTGAAATTTGGCTGGTCATCATCAGCACTCAGAAACACTACACAAGAGTTTGAGTCAGGAATTAAGGTATTTTCTCTGGCTACAAGCATCTCTAGTGAATTGTACAGTATATCTATGGCACAGTGGTCACCATTAAAAAGTCTATTATTTACCAACATGGTGGTATATGAAATATGATTGTTATTTGCCCATTCTAACTATAGGGAAATCTAATTGTTGTATCTCAGATACCTTGATGTGGTGATTGTTAGCAATATTATGGTAGGGTTGTTGCCTGGCAATGACTTTTTAATGGCGGTCGTTGTATGTAGTATATTGAGATGAAACTGCAGATGATCCTTCTGTTGGAAGACTATAATTACTTTAATTGGAATATGGACAAATGGGCTAACCCTCCTGCTCCTACTCTTACAGAAAGGGTCATGGGACCTCTAATGTCCTCCCATTTAATGCACACTAAGATCCAACTCTTTTTTTCTTCAAAAATCTAAAGATTCACTTATCCCATGAAGCTTTCCTGCTTCCATACACACACACCATTCTGTTTGTTTTGTATTGTATTTTACTATGTTGTGCCTCTACACTTTACAGGAAGATGTTTTTGTTTAGTACATTTAAAATAATAAACACCCAGGACCTCAGTTTTAAGTCTTGTCTGAAAAGATAGCACGTCCAACAACCCAGTGCCCCTTTCATCATGCTGGAATGCTGGCAAAAAATGGAAGAGTATTACCTTTCTTTCTACACTCTGCTGTGTCCTTGGAAATCTCTTAATGTTATCACTAACCAAGCTCAACCTTGATAAAACAGCTGATAAAATCAGAGCACGAGTGAATGTTACTGTCTTTCTTGGTACCTCACACTACATTTCTGTATTATTTAACAAGTTTGTTTTTCATGACCTCTTTGTGAACCAGAAATTGTTAGCGTGGGAGGAAAGGTCAGAGAGCTGGAATCAATGCCTAAGCCTCAACAAAGATTATTGCTATTGTTTGGTACTGAGGATCAACACTATTCTGTGAAATCCACATGTGATAGATTGAAAACAAACTGGAATAGAAATATTTTATTATGCTGCAACATGGATTTGGTGAGAACAAAAGAAATCCATATCTTTTTATGGTTACCTAGAATGTGCTATCAGAAAATAATAAGCATTTGTATTAGTATCTGGTGACAGAACAAATGAATAATGGATCCATTGTTGCAGTTGTCTAGTAATAACAAAGGAGGTCAATGTATTCAGGTGACATAGGATAATGTCCATCAATGGACTATGACACCACAGTAGGATGGTGTAATGCTTGAAACATTTCTAAATCTTTGAAAGAAGTTTCATATTGTAATCTGAATAATTTGATAGGCAATCGTTGTCCATTGCATATTGAAGCAGAAGACTACCATGCTAACATAAACAATATATTAATTAAAATATCTATCAAAGTGAGCTGATTAGACACAGTAACTCCTGCCCATTCAAATGCATAGTTCAAAAGGAACATTGCTGTACCTAATTTGATTTCCCCCAGAGCAGTACATGATGTGTTATTTGATGCCCTTCAAAGGACACTATTAGCCAAGCTATAAAGTGTCTGATTTTATTAGCTTTGCTGGGTTTTATCAGTTTGTAAATGTGTTATTTTCTCCATTTATTGTGCCTATGGGATCCAGAGATAGAGTGAGCTTCAAGTTAATATGTTTTGGGAAGCCAGCAGTGGCCTTACTTTAACACTCTATGCCGTATTGCGATGACATTGAAGGTGGAGTCGTGAAAACTCTAATGTCAGGGCCATTTATCAAGGCAATTCCTCACTGCTATAAAACTCTGCTGTGACATTGAATTCAACAATAGTTTTTTGTCTTAAATAGAACCCAGTGTTCTTGTTCTATACAGCTAACACTCCCTAGTAACTGAATAACATGAAGTCAATAATAAGAAAAGAGTCCAGACAGATGTTCAAAACAATAAGAATGAGGTAAGTTTTTGGCATGGAATTCAGGGAGGTTGTTTTGTTTTGTTTTTCATCATCTTCTGTACTTACTTTAGAGGGACTTCTAATGCATACAATAGAATCCACTGTAATCAGCATCTTTAACAACAGCATGCACATTTTGCTGGAATGATCATCAGGGAACAGATTTGAGGCAGTACATTTCCAATGATACTAAACAATATACTGGTACAAATGGTCCACCTAGTACATTTTAATGGCATGGTTCATGTTCCGTGAAAGTTAAATAAAGCATTTACAGCAAATGGAATGCCATTTAATGTGATAAATATAAACCATACAGAAATTAAATATATTAAGGCCCTGATTCAGGAAGGTACTTAAGCACGTGCATAACTTTAAGCACATAAATATTTCCATTGATTTCAATGGGTCTGTTCATATGCTTAGAGTCCTTAAGTGCAGAAATTCAGCATTAATGTGACATTTAGTTGTTGCAATTAAACATGTATTTAATAGGAGAGATTTTAATGTGGTGAGGATAGTACATAGGCAAACAGGTTTAAGGAAGGCTTTTCATATATAAGAGGCACCATGGATGAATACATGGAGATGCTTGGGAAAGGCTATTCAAAGCTGGAACCACTGCTGAAGTAGAGGGAGAAACATGAAAGAAGGCAATGTCAGGCTGATAGGCAAGAGGTATATTATCTAGGGGCTTGAAGCTATGGAAAAGAATAATAGTATCATAGAAATCTTCTTCTTCTTTGTATGGCTAATATAAATGCAGAGCAGCAACTATAACTTTACATTCAGATGGTTAAGCCAGATAATTGCATCTGCAGTAACAGAGTGTATTGCTTTGATGCCTCCTTTGTATTTTTGAATTGGGCATTGAGTTGTTGGATGTTCCATGGTCTGTTCTAGATGACCACAGTCACGTACTAGAGAGTCTTTATTTTTCCATTTGTGCAGCAAGTATCCACATCTGCTATGGTTTGTGCGGATGCAGTTTAGGGTTGCCCATAAGTTTCATGGGAGATCAAAGCCAGGGATATCCTGTGTCGGGTCTTTTACAAGGTGTTTATTTGTAACTTCTCATAAACTCCATTTGGCTTTCCAAGATTCATAAAGGTTGAAGTTGCATTGTTGAAGGTGAAACACATGGGTCTTAAAAGGACTTACATGACTTCATGCGGTAGTGAGGGATGTTGTTAAGGTCCTGGTGGATGGGAAGACATTCATTTTTCATGATCCTCTGGAATTCCAGAAGGGTTGAGGCACAACAGCTAATGGATGGGGGAGAAATGTTCGACAGCACTGGCAGCCAAGATGTTGAGGGTGATTTGAGGGTTCTAGTGATGCACTACATTGCAGTTTTCAGTTGGACATCAACAAGTCGAGTATGGCTACTTTAGGTCCATACCGGTGCACAATACTTGGCTATGGAGCACTGATGCTGATGCCCTCCAGCTTGTGCTTGCCAGTTGCCATAGAAATGTAAGGTTGGAAGTGACCTTGAGAGATCATCTAGCCTATTCCTATGCACTGAAGCAGGATTAAGTATACCTGGACCATCCCTGACAGATATTTGTCTAAAACCTCCAGTTTTGAGTGTGATGTGTAAAGACACACAACCTCTGTGTGTAGTGTAAAGAAGACTCTTGACATGACTGGTAATTGGTAATCACATTGTCAAAGCAACAAGTGACAGAGACAATTTTTGCTGTAGCAATTTCAGTGGACTATACGGGCAAGGTTACCCATTAGAAAGGATCTGACAAATATTATATGTAATGGAGACTTGGCTCCCCGAACTAGTTACTACACTGTGACATTTATAGAATGATGGATAAGAGGAAAATGTCTCCACAGCTGAGATAAAGCAAATGGCCACAAGTAAATGGCAAAGTAACTTGGTGGTAGAGATAACGGGGAGAGTTCCACCTCCACATGGTAGGTGTGGACACTGCTAGACCCTTGTTATTGTAAAATGTTATGGGTTCAGAGGTAAACTGCATTTGTGATCTTTCTCTCAATATCCAGGGACATTTCTTTCAAGTGATAGGCCTAGACCGTCACCTATCTCAGAGTGGAACCTCATTCCTCACTCCACTTTTAAACTGGATCACTGGCTACAGCACCTCCTGCTTACCCACCACATTTACCTCCAGCAGGTCCAATAGAATTAGGGCCCCGCTGTGGAATCATCTACAGGAGCTGTGACCACCTGGTAAAAGCGGTGACAAAAACCAGCTTGTTCCAGATGGAGTATGATTTATTTATCCATAGGAATATTGCAAGCAGAGAGTAAAAGGTTAAAAATAACAAAAAGCCTAAATGCATATTGTCTTACCAGGAACCTCCCAAGCCATTAGAGCTGAGCTAGTCAGCTGAGCTGCCACTGCAACTGCTGCCTCTCTGCCAGTATGACACCCCAAATCCCATCAGTAAGTATGGCTCAGGGCACAGACTGTGTTTTTTCCACCGCCAAATTCCCATCTGGGCTTTTCCCCCACTCCATTTAAAGACATCAGCCCACCTGGTGATCAGGGTTAATTTCCAAAGAAATTAACACTAGAGCTGGGTAAATAATTTATTTTTTTGTTCAGTCAAAATCAGGGAATATTCAGTTCACTTCTGAAAATGTTTGGAATTTGCCAGCAAATTAGAAAAGTCCATTTAGGGCCAGCCAACCCTATGTGTCCCTTCATAACCTTTATCCCGGTGGTTAAGGCACTTGGCTTAGATGTAGAAGGACTGAGTTTGAATCCCCATGCTGGAGCACAGAGTTGAATTCAGCTCTCCCCTGTCGCAGATGAATGCTCTAACCACCAGTCTGTAGGCAATAAATATCTCCTGTTGTAACTGCTCCATTTTGTATAAATACTTAAATCTTCATTGTGCCAAAGATAAAGCATGATGATGACTCTATAGCCTGGGTGATTAAGGCTCTCATCTGGGAGGTAGGAGATGTGGATTCAAATCCCTTCTCTGAATCAATCAGAGAGATTTGAATGGTTCAAGTAGTGGTATGACAAATAGTGTCCCTTCTGGTGTTGTGTTTTGTAGCACTATGATATTTCCCAGTCAGCACAGTTTCATTCACAATTCCTCCCACATACAGTCCTGGAACTTAAAATAACCACCCACTGCTGGCAATTTCCCATTAGCTAATTTTGAGTTGCTGTTGAAAACATACATTCCTGCAGAAAAGGAGGAATTTTAAGGTCTCAGAATTATATTTGATGACAGAATTTATGACATGCATGGCCTTATAGAATCCACCTTCAGTTCTCCTGTTCAGTAAAAGAGTCTATAATATTTTTTGCCCCTTTTCTCTCAGCATTTTAGTTTAATTTATCATATAATTCACCCTCCTCTTCTTGACTGAAGACAACCTTTGTGTGTCTCCAGATTATGCGTAAATACTGACAGCAAAGGACATGGAGAAGTCATAAGAGACACAAGGAGGTTGAGGTAATTATCTTTTATTGGACCAACTTCTGCTAGTGAAAGAGATAAGCTTTCAAGATACACAGAGCTCTTCTCACCCACGTTGTCTCTTTCATATACTGGGACTAACATGGCTACAACAACACTACAAATGGAGAAATCATAACGGCAGCAGGGACAGAAAACTCTGACATCAGGATTTCAGCAAATGCTGAAGGATTAGCATTATTGTCTGATAGGTATATACGGGGAAGCTGTAATTCTTACAATATGGATTTTCCTTGTTACCTAATAAGATGATAAGCTGATGTTTCTCCATTCCCATTCACTGAAAAAAATTAATAGCACTTTAAATCACTACGAAATACCAGTGAGAAGCAATTAACTGTACAAAGACAGAATAGAATACAGTTCTTGTAATTTTTTGGGAGTTTTGTTGTTGGCAGGTCTCCTGGCACAATGGATTAAAAGATGTTACATGAAAATAGTTATACATTAGTTAATGTATACATTAGTTAACTCAAAATTATTAGCTTGATGCCATGTAAGAAACTGAAATGAGAATTTTGATTGTCTAATGAATAGTAATTCCCCAGAAATACAGAAGGAAAGAATAAAAACAAGGCAGTAGCATTATATTTTAAAAATAAAGGACAAATACAGATTAACGGGGGAGAGGGAGAGGAATCACATTCAGAAGGTGAGGAGGTGGAAACATTCCCCCAAATGATTCATAGTACAAAACAGTAAGTATAGCAATCAGTAACAATTTACAAGTTCTCCCCACTGTTCCATTTTTGTTTTCTTTCTCTAATCAGCCATGGTATGCTTCATTCTGACAATGGAAAATAATATTTGACATCCTGTTGTGATATGTAGAAACAATGGACCAGTTTCTTCACTTACAATGAGTTATACCTATGCAACATTATTGAGCTTAATGGGGCTGCATAGGGACAAATGAAAATAGAATTTGGCTCAAAATTTAGAAGTGACAAACCAGTTCATATAAAATAAAATCTACCTCAAACTTTATTCCTTCCCCCAAGCTGAACCAACTCAAAGCTTTTTTGATATTCAAAGAAATTTGGGTAACTATTTTGTTTTTAATTCTTGACTTCTTGGTCCTGTGTAAGACAGCTGTGCTGAGACCTTGGAGGCTGGCTTTGTAGTGAAAAAGAAATTCATGATGGGGACTCTGGGTATACGCTAAGTGCTTTTTTTACATACAGTCCAGAAATGAGATTGTCAAACAGCATCCGGGAATCTCAGCCCACCACCAGTGTCCAGTTCCCAGAGTGAAATTCTCAAGAATTATATATAGATAGGTCCACCTAAGGGAGGGAAGGGTTATAGAGTTTGGATGTCCTTCACCTTAGTTGAAGGAGGATCTATCTCCTCAGGAACATGATGGTTAGAGTAGTCAGGAAGGGGTTCAATTAATAGCAAAAGGGAAGGGGAAAAGAGGGAAGATATGAGTACTCAGCGCAAAATCGAGATGTTGAGAACAAAAGTAATGAAGAAACCATAGGACATGAAGAAACAAAATTATTGAGTTACCTAAACACCAGTGCTAGGAGGCTATGTAGCAAACAACAGGAAGTGGAATTGTTCATTTATAAGCATAAATTTGATGTAGTTGCTATTGCTGAAACATGATGGGATAATTCACATCATTCAAATGTTAAAATCAATGGTTATAACCTATTTAGGAAGAATTCAGTGAGCAAAAGAGGAAGGGGCGTGGCACTCTGTTAAAAATGAAATTACCGGTTTCTGAATCACTGATAATTTGGAAGAAAAGGATCTTGCAAGCTTATGGATCAATGTCCTAATAGATAAAATAGAAGATAGGATACTAGTTGATGTCTGCTACAGACCACCAAATCAACAGGTAACAGGATGACCAGCTTCTTATGCACCTAACTATAGCTGAAATATCTAAACATTATAGATGATAATTTTCTAATTCAAAAAGTGTTGCAGCCAATATTGCAGAATTCTTTATTAGACTATGTCTTAACAGATAGAAACATAACATCACAGACATCACAGACATCAAAATAAATGTTAGCTTAGATGCAAGTGATCATGGCTTAATCATATTTATAATGTGCAAGAAAAATAAAGTCCAGATCAGTAGTATACATAATTGGTGCTGTAATAGCTAAAAGAAATTATGAGCCAAATCATCTGTGAGGAAGAAATTAATCAGAAAAATGTGAATGACAATTTGGAATCAAATAAGACCACCATCCAAATGCCCTCAAAACCACAATTCCACAACTGAGGAAGAAGGTCATACTCATGGACTAAAAGGTCGGAAGGGACCATTATGATCATCTAGTCTGACCTCCTGCACTGATTCTTTTTTTTTTTTAAAGACATGGTTTGAAATGAAGGTAGCTGTAAAATTTTGAAAAATAGTTAGCAAATGGAAGAAAGGGAAAATTTATAATCATGAATATAAATCTTAAATTAGGAATTGTAGAAAATAGATAAGGGAAGCCAAGGAACGCAAAGAAAAATTCTATGGCCAGCAGAGATAAGGAAAATAAGAAAGTTTTTAAAAATACCTATATGGAACCCAGAGAATCCTGACAATGATATTTGTCTATTACTAGATGAAAATGGTAGAATTATCAATAATAATACAGAAAAGTCCGAAGTGTTCAATAAATATTTCTGTTCTATATTTTTTCATCATATGGTGATGATACCTTCTTTCCACTCCACTAGTATATTTGGAGGATGTTAAACAAAAGCTACTACAGTACGAATTTTCTTTAAATCAACAAGTCCAGATAACTTACATGCAAGGGTTTTAAGAGGGTTGGCTGAGGAGCTCATTGGACTGTTAATGTTGATTTTCAAAAAGTGGAACTGGGAAAGTTCCAGAAGCCTGGAAGAAAGCTAATGTAGTGCCAATTTTTCAAAAATGGTAAATGCAATAACCTAGGTAACTATAGACCTATCAGTCTAACATTGATCCTGGGCAAGATAATGGAGCAGCTGTTCAGGGACTAGATTAATAAAGAATTAAAGGAGGGTAAAGTAACTAATGCAAACCAACATGGGTTAAGGAAAATAGATCCTGTCAAACTACTTTGATATCTTTTTGGTGAGATTACAAGTTTGATAAAGGTAATAATATTGATATAAAATATACTTAGATTTGACTTCGTACTGCATGACATTTTGATTAAAAAACTAAAATGATATAAAATTAAAATGGCACACATTAAATGGATTAAAAACTGCCTTACTGACAGATCTCAAAATATAACTGTAAATGGGGAATCATCATCAAGTGGGTGTGTTTCCAGTGGGGTCTCCCAGGGAGGGGTCCTTGGCCCTATGCTATTTGACATTTTTATCAATGATCTAGAAGAAAACATAACATTATTACAGATAAAGTTTGTAGATGACACAAACATTGGGGGAAGAGTATATAATGAAAAGGACACGTCATTGATTCAGAACGATCTGGATCGCTTCGTAAACTGGATGCAAGCAAACAATGTCCATTTCAATACGACTAAATGTAAATGTACCACATTGGGTAATCCTACATCTTACCACATGGGCCATACTTACAGGATTGGGGACTGTATCTGGGGAAGAAATTACTCAGAAAAAGATTTGAACATGAGCTGCTAGTGTAACACTGTGGCCCAAAGAGCTAATGTGATCCTGGGATGCATAAACAGGGGCATCTGTAGTAGGAGTAGAGAAGTTATTTTACCTGTATTTGGCATTGGTGCAACCACTGCTGGAAGACTGTGTCCACATCTGTTGGCCACAATTCAAGAAAATTATTGATAAATTTGAGAGAGTTCAGAGAAGAGTCACAAGAACAATTAAAGGATTAGAAAACATGCCTTATAGTGATACGCTCAAGGAGCCCAATCTTATTATTTTAACCAAGAGAAGGTTAAAAGGTGACTTGACTGCAGTCTGTAAGTACCTATATGGGGAACAAATATTTAATAATAGGCTCTTCAACCTAAGAGAGAAAGGTAGAACACAATCCTAGAGAAATTCAGACTGGAAATAAGGCATATTTTTTTATAGTGAAGTAATGAATAATTGGAATAATTTACCAAGGGACATGGTGGATTCTTCATCACTTACAATTTTTAAATCAAGACTGAATGTTTTTCTAAAAGATATGCTCTAGGAATTATTTTTGGGAAAGGTCTCTCGCCTGTGTAATACAGGATGTCACACTACATGATCACAGTGGTTCCTTCTGTCCTTGGGATCTATGAATCTATAAAAGAATTGACTCTAAACAGAACCCAAGGCAGAGAGAAAACTCCCCTGTTGCTTGCACAGTTCCCTTTCTTCCTTTAAACTTCCCTTGCTTAAAAACATTGACTAGCCTAAAACTAACAACATCTTCCTTAAGGTAAAAATTCGCTCATACACCAAGAAAAAGAACTTGAAAGGCTATGTGTAACAGCACCACCTGGTGATATCTGCCACAACAATATATGTATATGGTGGGACTGTATGAAACAGTCTAGTTTTTCAATTGCATAATGCCTACTACAACACAGTATTATTTAATTCTACACACTATAGTGACTTTTGTATAAATTGTATCCAAAGATCCACTAAAAAGGTAAATAATAGTTACAGACTGAAAACAAGAAGAAGACCCTGACTATATGTTTATGTGAACAAAAAGGTCAGATTTCAGAATGGTTTAGAATCAGATTGCATTTTCTTGATTAGTATTCTCATGGACATCCTAATCCACCCAACAGCCCATTTATTTTCTTGTCTTTTCAAGAACAAAAGCACATACTGTCCATTCATGTAATGTGTGGTACAGTAGTTAAAAAAACAATATAAAGCAATACAATAGAACCTCAGTTCACTGAAGAGCTTTGGGAACAGCAGAAACTTTCCTGTAATCCAGAAATCTGGCCATTAGGATCCCCTTGTTGTAATTTGCATCTGTTATGTCTTGTTTTCTGTGGAATATGCAGTTTATATCTGTGGGTAACTGTTTTACCTTCACTGTGCCTTTAAAAAGTAAGAAATCCCTTCTCTGTTACAGAGTCAACTGACATTTTGTATGTTCAGATGCAACCTCCTACAGCCACCCACTCTGCTCTCCCATGGCCACTTTGCTTTTGTTTTTCCTTGATAATTTGTTCTTTTAATAGAAAATGAAGGTGATTCTGACAGGAAGAACATGATTGCACTTTGTGTATGGAAAAGTGTAATATCTCCGATGCTAATCACAGGCTTCAAAGCTTGCTCACCCACTCCCTCAATTATAGATCTCAGGATGATGGTAGCAACTGTGCTCCAAATCATCAGCTCTAATGGTCTGATCAGATATCAGTAAAGTCTTTGGCCTGATATCTCTCCTTGCCTAAGCAAGAGGGTGGAGAAAAATCAGGGATGGACAGGCATGGGTGGAACCATGACCAGGAGCCAGCCAGGGTGGAGTATGCAAGTGTCTTCTAAAGGGCAGGCACAGCATTCATCTCTCTGCCACCTCAGAAAATGGGAACCCTGGAGAATTGTGCCTGAAAAGGGTGTGATTTTGAGTCACATTTCCTTCTTAGCTTTTTTCTTGAAGCTGTACAGCTATATTCTACCCCACCTGTTAGGTTGTACATAATGCCACAGTCTAACACAAAATGGACAACCCAGGGCATACAGATGAAGGTGTGTGAAAACCAAATAGCAACAAGTGAGGTAGATGAAGAAGGAAAACATCATTTAGATTATGGGTAAGGTTAAGATTCTGTCATGGGTATTTTTAGGTAAAGTAGGGACAGGTTGTGGGCAATAAATAACATTTCACAGAAACCGTGATCTCTCTCTGACAGTTACTAAAAATACTTTGAGGGAGGGGGAAAAAACAGAGTTGTCCCTCCAGCCCCGCTGCTCCAGAGGGCTGGCCAGCCATTCAGTTGCTCCCCAGCCCCAGGCTGACCGGTTGATCAGCTATTTGGCGGCAGCTCCCCCAACAGCTGCTTAGGGGTGGTAGCCCTGGGGCTGACAGCTGCTCCAGCCCTGCCCCAGAAGTCATGGAAGTACCGGAAAGTCACAGAATCTCTGACCTCCGTGACCAAATCTTATTCTTAGTTAAGTGTGTGCTTAGAAGGTGCAGGACGTATATTAATTCATCATATTTGTGCATCCTTCTTTGTACATGTGCAGCATTTTGTACACTTTGGAGTCTGAAGGGATAGGATTTAAGAAGACCAAAGAGAAAGGAGATGCAGTAGTTAATACTTACTGAATATCATTTTTATTATTCTGTTAATCTTCTTTAACAAATTACCATAGTATTTAAAGTATAGAATGATTATACGACAGTATCATCACACTTTGAGGATTGTATGAAATCCATATTGCTGGTAGCTTATGCAGAAGATTATTATGAAATCTCAATGCAGTGTTTTAAATATAATTGAATCTGCTGTGTGCATTTACATGGAATATCAGGATCTCCACTGGAGATTAGGATTTCTGTATATCCAAAGCACACAATAAAGGCTGCTGTTTCCACACAATCCCATCTTTGGATATTATTTCTTTAGTATCTACAAATTAAAACTGTTCAAATGTATCATAGTTAGGTTTTAGTGTGTTATCTGTTGTATTTGTTCCTATTGTTTTCTGTCCATAAAAAATAATACAATCATGTTTTCAACTGCAGTCTGCTATTGTCTAGTCACCGGAATCATGCTGTGAATATATACAAAGCAGAGTTTTTACAGTTAGCATGATTCAAGCTATCATGCTATAAGAGAAACAGTATACTTTATAAAGGCTGAATTATGACTTTGAATTATAGTCAGAATGTACTTTTACTAAGCTATTAATTTTGGATCACCTTTATATTACTTATTCTGAGGATAAATTAAATTTTTCCAGGCCAGGTAGTAAATAATCTGCAATGCATAAACATTCTAATTTATTTTGTTTTCATTAAGAAAAAGGAAGCATTATGAACTTTGTTTTAATACTTTTTCTTTTTTCATTTCTGAAGTCAGACTACTTTGCCTCTGGTTATATCAGAGAAAATAAGTGAGTAGAAGATACTACCATGACCTACTTGATTAGAGGGCCATGAAACTGAAATTGTTTAACGTTGCCCTCGCCATAAAAATAATGTTGGAAATTTAGCTATTTGTTATTAAAATCTCTATATAGTCTGTTATAATTTTCCAATGTCTATCTCTGTTTATGAGCATCAATCAAACTACAGTTGTTCTACACTCTAAAACTAGTGCAAGAAAATCAGTTTTAGAAGAGAAAGGAAAAAAACCTCAGATTAACAAAGCTTGAAAATAAATGTTGTCTAGTTGTTTTCAGATAGATTTAGAAAAGAAAGATGTGGTTAGTTTGAGGTAATTTTCCCTTGATACAAGGAGGACTTGGCAAATTTACTTCACTTTTCTACCTACACTACAACCATCTTGCCACTGGCTGATTGCCTTGATATTTGTCATCTGGTTTTGATCTCTTCCCCATTACTGTACAAAGTAGATCAAAACTAGGAAATGAGCCATTTGGAGTCTGTAAGGTCAAACATTTTCATTGCAAAGGATATGAAGGCAAATACTTGCCAATAATTTTGACAAAATGCAAGAGATTTTAGAACAAGTACATCTTTGATTGGATTTTAGCCATAAAAGCATACAACCTCCACTGCAGTGCTGTAAAATTTTGGAAACAGATATCTAACAGAAGGCTAACTGATATTATGAGGAGACAACTGTTTGGCTCATTATAAAGTCAGATGTGGTCTATGGCATTTCAGTGGACAACAGAGACTCTGACATTAACACATGGCTCATTAGAAGTGAATTTAAGCTTGGCCTTTTACTTCATTTAAAGCAAAGTATCAAATATACACAGGAATCTTCTTGAAAATACAAATGCCATTTCTTAAATGCATGTGATTTAAAATAAAGGTACTGTGCATCCAATATTATGCCATTAAGAATATGGTATTGGTAAAAAAACCATAGTAAATAATGACACTGCAAGAGAGGAGATCAAGTGCATTTTAATCTCTCTTGTTTCTCATGATAAATACATTGAATTTTCAACTTTTTCCTTATCCTTGCTAACTGTTCATCACATTGCAGATCTGACAGAAATACAGTATCATTATATAGTAGAAATGGTAACTGGCCATTAACTATTATAAACTCTGGTAGTATAACTCAGCTATTTTAATTTGAATTAGCCTGAAACTTGGCATGCAGGGCCATCCACTACCCCTTGAGTGAAACTCCCACTGACTTAAATGGGGGCAGAATTTCCACTGAGTTTAATAGTGATTCCTGTGTGGGGACTGAGGGCAAATAAATGATGTGACACACAACTGTTTAAAAATAAAAAGGTTTTCATCAATAAGATGTTGATTTAGTTGTAAAGTATTGAAAAGAAGGTTTGGGAGCACATTTAGATATGGAATGGTTTGGACTTTTTTTTAACATTGAATTTAAAAAGTATTGCATGGATCAGGGAACTTAATGGGGCTGGTGGTGAAGGGGGACAATCCCAGTAGCAACAGAGAGAGACACTTGCCAAGGAACAAGAAATAGCTTCTCTCCCTGGGGGTCTCTGGCACCCATTAGCCAGGTAGGGAAGAGGGGTGCTAATTGACCCAAATTCCCCAGCTCCCAGGACTTTCTCCAGTGCAGGAGCCATGTGGAGCCTCCTTTGGCTTCATTCAAGCAGCACACCCTACCCACCTGAATTAGGAATGGTAACCCAGCCTGCCCGATTAGGGAGTCAGAAAGGAAATTTTTATCCCATGAGCCAATTGGCAGAGGATCAGGAAGTTTTCTGTCTTCCTCCCAGTGCCTTCAAGCCACAGCGGGTTAAGTAGGAACATGCTTAGTACCTAACTGAGGTACTGGTGTGGTGGTGTTTACTTGTCGTAACTTGTGGCAGTTAAAAGAATAAAATAAATAGTTCTCAGAGGTAAAAGACCTAGGATTTTGGTGATGGGCCTGGGACTCATAGGATAGGGTCTTCTTCTTCTTAGCTAACTCGCAACCTGCCTTAGGTGGCATGTTACCAGGATTCATCACTGAATTTGGTCCGCTGTCAGATCATTAGCTTCCCTGGCTTGGACCTTGTACTGATGGGGAGTGTGACGTGAACACTGCTCTATGCCCCCCATGTAATAGAGAGAAACCTTGTGGCCTTCACAGGCTGAGATGAGACCTTGTGATCCTCGTGGGTCAAGATCCCCGTGCTGCTGGACCTTTGATCCTGGGGAGGGTGTTAGAATTCAGAGAGAGCTGAGTCCTGAAGCATAGGCTGAGGTTATGTTATGGTTTATATGGTAAGAAGCCCTGTAACCCCATCACCAGAACCTTTTAAATGCCTGATATAGCAGAATATGGGTGACGGACACATAGTGCCCTTCCCCGTGTTAAAGTTTAATAAAAGTTGCGGTCTGATGCTTAACTCCATACATGTCTCTGTCCTCATTTTGCTGCTGTATCCACATCAAGGTACCTTGTGCTATTAATTTTGGGGAAAATAAAATAAAACCAATTGATCTTCATATGATGTATTATTCTGTGGTACAATATCTGTGCTAGATTCTCTGCTGAAGCAGAGATGCACTGGGCATCACAACCGCAGGGAGGATATGGGAGAAGGATTGTGTGAAGAGACATAGGGTTGATATGGGGGGCAATATACTTTAGGAGGTACAAGGATGTTCACAGAGCACTGGAGACTATACAATGATGGGCAGACAGATATAGTGAATCTATTTTTCATGCCCATGGTAAATATATTGTATTTAATTTATAAAATATACCAGTAAGATCATGCATATAAAAGTACAAATAGTGTTTAGTGATGAGTTAATGAACAGAGCTATGCAAATCATTTGTGTGTGGGTCTGGTCATGCCAAAAAAATTTGGGGAAAAAATCAGATTGACCCAAAACAAAAATCTTGAGGTCTTCTTGGTGAAATTAAAAAAAAAAAAAATCATTTTAGGTCAACAAAAACATTTTGGCCAACCTGAATCAAAATGTTTTGCATTGTTTTCAGATTTTTTTTTTGCCCTTTTAAATGTAAACAAAAAAATCAGCACATTTTGAAACAAACTGTCATTTTGAAAGAAAACATATAACATTTTGTTTCATTATGTGTAAAAACAAAATGTTTTGATTTTTTCAAAATTATGTTTTAATATTTTTTTTCAGACAAAAATATTTGTAAAATTCAGCACACTTTTTTTTTTGGCAAATAAAATATTTGTCTGAAAAATTTTCTCCAATTTTATTATGAACTCAAATTCAAGGATCACGAGAGCTTTGTGAAATCAGGAATTCCACTGACATTGGTCATTCTTAACCACCGGCCACTTATTTATCGTGTGCCTTCAGGAGTACATTTTTGCAAGATGATGCAATTTTCAATACCACTTATAGTGTCATTATAGTGGAGAATTATCTGGAGTTTCTTTTTGTCTCCTTCTACAACCTTATCGTGATGCCTGGTCAATAGTATTATTACTGACTTACCCTTCTTTGGATCATCAGAAACTGAGGTGAGTGACCCACCAAACTTGAGCATTGATAACAATTTTTCTGTGTTCCTATGTGGGTGAATCTTACTGGGTATATTGTTTTGTTGGATTGTTCCAGCATAGGTCAAATTTTTGTTGAGTGGATCTTCAGTAAGCTGAATACCAGTAAAGAAGTTATCCTCAATTATGTTTCTTCCAGTCTAATACCAGGGCTGAATATGAGTTCCTCATTTTCTGAAGATAAATGTGATGAACAACCAATGGAAACATGGTCTTCCTTCTCAGAGCAACTCTCACCACGATCTGGCACAAAGTTAGTATCATCTAATATGTTGTCATCACACAACAATTCACTTTCAGAGTTGCAGATTATTTTTATAAGGTCAAAAGCAGAATATCATGCCTTTTGTTTGCCATCTTGCATTGCACAGCACAGAAAATTACCTCAAGATCTCCTGAGTCTGCAGTGTTTGGAGCACAATACCTTGACAGAAAATCCCCACAAGAATGTTAGGCAAAGAGACATTGCATCAGTCCACTCTGTGTTGGAGATATCTAACAAGCCCAGATTTGAAGGGACAAGCCTCTCTGGAATACCTTCTACCTTAGGCTGACTTTTTTGATATTTTTCATGCTAAATTAATTTTTTTCCATTGAAATGTGTACAAATGCCTAGCTGACAATGTCCTGAAACAGCATAGTTGGAGGGCCACTAGTCATGAGTTATCATAATATCTATGCTCACAGAGTACAGTATTATCCCTTGAATATGGATGATGGTTAATAAAATAATAATAAATAATAATCATCATTAATAATAATAAATATTTAACATTCATATAAACTCCAAATAAACTCAGATAAGTATCCGAGCAATAATAAAACCCAGTAAAACTCATTAATTTTCTTAAATCAAAGGGTAATTGTGCTATATTTCTGAGTAATCACCCAGGTACTTAATAAAAAAATAAAATGTTTTTATAACACATTCTATTTATGGCCATTGAGATGCAGAATCAAAGGTATAAGTGCATTGTTTAAAATATATAAACTAATGGCTTTGGAATTAGTACTAATAAATAATGCATGAAAATGGTTCAAATGAAATATTGAGTGTGTGATCCAACTCACAATTGAGTCAATGGGTATCATCCCACTGGCTTTGTTAGAACCAGTTAGAGCATTTTACATAATGGGAAAGCAGAAACACTATGGCAGTTCTTCCAGATAACAACAGAATGGGTTCAGAGGCCAAAACCACATTGATATACGATAATCTTACAGCCTTGATGACAAAAAGCAGACCTCTAATATCTACGGATATAGGTATGATGTGAACATGAAACCATACCACACAAATTGAAATAATGGTACATAATTCATATCAAACATAATTCTTCATAGAAAAATTAAGAAATGCACTTATGATGAAACTAAAGTTCAGTCTTTGTGTAGTCCACT
Source organism: Emydura macquarii macquarii (assembly GCF_026122565.2). Lineage (NCBI taxonomy): Eukaryota > Metazoa > Chordata > Testudines > Chelidae > Emydura > Emydura macquarii. The sequence continues at coordinate 38,815 of NW_027131934.1, read as the reverse complement.
TGTCGATTTTTCCTTGTAAATAACTATTATATTGGATTATTTCTTCATTCAGTAGCATATTGTATATGGTGCCTACCATTCCATATAAAATATCTCAGGTAGCAATATGGCAGTGTATTATTTCTTAAAATCAAAATGATATGCAATTAGCTATTTCTGATAAAAAGATAAGTCACTTCTTTTGCTGTTGTTTTCTGAGTTATGCTGTGCAGCCAAAGATCTGAGCCTGTAAATGGATTTCAACACTGCTTTAACATTGTTCTAACAATCCTAAAAAGAACTTCAGTGTTTAGAAATTAAACACTATGGGTCATTTCCTGAGGCGGTACATGAAATATTTAAAAAAACGTAGCTCCATTGACTTCAATTGATTTATAACAACTGAGGATTGGTCCCTTTATATAAATATCTACAAGAGACATATGATTGTTTTTAACCTCTCCAATTTTCATAAAGAGACTGGGCTGTGCAAAATACATTAAGTTTTTCTTTAAAATTCTGCTGGTTCTGTTATTCTCTCTCTCCATGTATCTGTTTCAGAGTTCCTTGTGTTCATTTGATTGTTGCTATTTTAGATTTTTCATCAACTGTTGTTGGGCATCTGCTTTTTTGTTCTGATAAATTGTAATCACTACGTAATCAGTAAATTCAAGATAAATTGACTTAATTTGTATTTAATGAGGCAAAAATATTGAGAATTCTATAGGACTCTGTACATTTTACTTGATGTTTACCAGATTAAGCAGGATTGCAATATGGAAGCCCAGATTTAATATTGCTTTTATTTTGACTTAATTAATTCTTATAAGTTAGTTACAACTACTTATTGTAGTTGATTTACAGTTTGGATTTTAAAAACATATAGTCATTGCTGATTTGCTGAGGTAAGGAGTAGGGAGTTGTTAGAGAGTATCAGAAGTCTGTGAAAATTGGTAGCATTCATTGTACAGTAAATCCAACTTGGATAATCAAGAGCAACTGTGTGTAATGGAGTCTATAAGTAGGAGGAGGAGGGGAACCTTCCGTACCTGCATGTAGGAGGTGGGTGACAGCATATCCATGCTACCAGGAGATGGGGCCAAAGGTTGTGACCCACCCTCGTCTAGACAAGCAGTCATTCTGAGATTCAAAGCCTCAATGGCTTCTTCAGATCATAGATTTTAGTCACTTAGTCAGGCCTCCTGAATAACATAGGCCATAGAATTTCAGCCAGTTACTGGGGTATTGAGCCCAATAACTTAGGTAACATTCTTCTACTGATATATCAGCACCTATAAAAACTAGATGCTGTTCTTATTTCTGCAAGTGCCAGTTACTAATTCATACACACACCTCTTACTTATTTCTAAAACTGAAAACAAAAATATAAATACTATTGAAGCTCAGCTAAAGTCAAGGGAACAGCAATGACTTACAATGGTTCAGAATCTGCCCTTGAGTATATTGCTGAATTGTTAAACTATCTATTTGGGAATTACAGGAAAAAAAGGAAACCAAAAAAGTATATTAAGTTCAACCTTTGTCTTCAAGAAATCACTGATTTGGTTGAATTTTGGAGTTTTCATATCCTTTCAGTAAGTGGTGAATAGGCATAGATTTGTGTTTGTATACCACTAGAAGGCACACTGAATATTCTTGAATATTTTTCTTTTATATAAACACATAAGTTATTTGTTAGCATTGGTGAATTATGATAAATTACGCTATGTGGTTGAAACTTGAGGATTTGCCACTAAAGTTTAAGTAAATTATAGTTACAAAATAACTAATATTGTATAACAGTATTAAATCAAGCTAAGTTAACTAATATAGTATTTTGCATTTTTTGATAGCTATGAACAAAAGATCTTCAAAAATACACAAATCTTTGGGAGCTCAACAATGTTTTCTCTGTACTTTGTCAGAGAGCTAATATTTTGAGTCATTTGTGAGCTTCAAATATCTTTAAAGTTCTACACCGAAACCAACAACTTTCAGTGGAGACATCAGCTCTGCCTACGTATATCTAAATTAAGAAATATGTGGTCCTGAAAAATATAGACATAGAACAGTAAAAGTCATGAATTATATGTGCTTAAAAATACTTGAGTTAAGAAAAAATGTTCAAATATGTATGAATTATCCTCTCATAGTGTTCCTGGGTTCTTGGAGTGAAATACTGCCCTGATTAAAGTGAATAGAAATTTTGCCATAGAATTCAGTTGTGCTACGATTACACCTTTAATGTTCAATATACCAAATAATCCTATGGATTACTGATAAATTCCATACTGTGGATATGTTCAATGGTCTTTGTCCAAAATAAGATGAATAGAGACATTTTCTAGTGTTATTTCTATCTATGGTGAGCACTGTATTTGTGCATCATTGTTATGGAAAGGTCTGCATTCTTCAAATTCCTCTTGGAATTTGTTCCTCAGTATCCCACACCATTCTAGAAATATGATAGGTAATATTCTGAGCAATAAAGGGTCACAAGAAAATACTTATTGTTGATATTTGATAGCTATAATAATAATTTATAGTCCAAGTTCCACAAAGTGTACATGAGTATTTTGCTCTCATGAGTAAATTGCTCACCTGTATGTTTGCACAATTGGGCTCTAAATTTGTTTGAAAAGAGACTGTCATTGATAAAGAAGAAAGTCGGGTAGTGTTTAGAACAGGGAACTGGAAGTCAGGACTCCCGGGGTTTATTTGGATCTCTAACTCTGATTCCTTGAGGAATGTGCACAATGGCTAAATACCAGGGCCCTTGTGTACCAGGAAGGGATGGATCTGAGCTAGCAGATGCTCCCCAAACCTTATCACTTCACCACCTTAACCTTGCATAAAAGTGGGAAGAATTTAGCCCATAATATCTGTAAAGCACTTCAACATCACCAGCTCTTATATACATGCAAACTATTAACACTATCATTAACTGTAAAAATTAATAGCTTACTAATAAATAATTCCCAATAGAGTGTGATAATTGCTAATAAATCATTAAACAATCCTTAATTGATATTAATTTTCACTAATAATTATACATAATTAAAATAACTATGAATAATTACTAATAGTGCTGCTATTTATTAATTTTTTCAGAGACTAGGTGACAGAGACAATAGAACTGAGTGATTCCTGTCATGCAGCTGATACCATATTTCATTGGCCAACACATTTACATTATTCCTACAAAATACTGGCATGAGGATATAGGAATTATGAGTGGAAGGAAGAAAAGGCTATTAAGAAAAAAGTCAGTACTGATTTCTTATATTAATTACAGGTGGTCTGAGTAGTTGATGTTTAGGATTTGGATTTGAGATCAAAACAATGCTACGTCTCAAGCTAGGACTTGATGGTGTTGACTGAGACCTTCATGAGATTTTCCTTCCAGAAATTGGAAAAAAATCTCATGAGATGATCTATTCTCACAAGTTTATAGGCCTCTCACAGTTTTGTATCCAACCATAGAAGTATATTCTAATGTAAATTCCACCAAAAATGGGTTAGATTTAAATTGGGGGCATCTCTAGTATGCACATTTATTTCTTTACGTGTTGTATAATATCAGTCAACGTCTTGAATAACTTTATCCACTCTCCTGCAGAGGTGCAGTCCATTTAGAGCAAACAACAATGGTAATACCTATGACTCTGAGATTTCTTTAACAGTGGGCAGGCATTTGAAATATATTGAGTAAACCATTACTGCACATATAAACATAGGATGACTGCACACTCCATTTTGGCCAGGACAGGCTTTTTTTTAGGCCCTGTCTCAGCCATCCCAACTCAAACAAACGGGACAAATGCCCAGTTTTTCCACAAATGTGGGGTGCAACCCCTAGCGGGACATGAGGAACATGCAGCGAGAGACAAGCCACTTGGGCTGTCTCAGTTCAAGAACTGGGGCTGGAGCTGGGGCTGCATGGCTCAAGCAGCAGAGAGGGCTGGGGCTGGGGCTGGGGCCGGGGCCAGGGCTAGGGCCAGGGCCAGGACTGGCCTTGGGCAGCAAGGAGCACTGGGGCTGAGACTGGCCTCAGGCGGCAGGAAGCACTGGGACTGGGGCCATGGCTAGGGCGGGAAGGAGGGCTGGGGCTGGCCTTGGGAAGGCTTGGTTTGGGCCAGCCCCATACAGGTCAAGCAACAGGGAGGGCTAAAGGCTGGCCCCGTGCGCAGGGTGGGCTGAGGCCTGTGTGGTGTCCCATTTTCCCTGAGGGAAAATATGGTCACCCTCTATGAACACTAAATTCTAACCATATCCAAATGTATGTATTAATTAGAATTTTAAAAATGTTTCCATTCTTTGGAGAAAGTAAATCTTTTAATTTAATTTAGGAAAAAATAGATAAAAAAAAATAAATTTCAAAAGTAATGAGAATAATGCTGTTTTACCTTTTTCATTGTTCCTAATGTTTCAGAGATGAGTTGTGAAGAAGTTTTGAAATATTATACAGTGTTTACATCTGTAGCATTTACCATTCCTTAGTAATTTAAGCCACAATAACATTTTGTTTCTCTAGGATCATTGGTTTATTCTGAATTGTATTACTGTCTTAGACAGCATTTTACTGCTGAAATCAGTTATTCATTGCAACTCTGTTTTTACCTTTATTTGCTTCAAGAATATTATATATTCTAAGTCCAAACTTAAAACCTGTTTAACATTTATGGCTCTTTTATATCTGTAGTTACCTTTATTATAATTAAATTTGATTCCCTTCTAATTCTTTAAGGTCAAATCAATTGAAACTATTAGTTCCTCTTTAGAAATAAGTTTGGGGACTGCTGAAAATGTAAAACTTCTGTTGAAAACATTAAAAAAAATTATTGTCTCTTTATTAATATTTTGTAAGTAAAATTAATTACAAATAAATTTAAAATCTGATTTGCTTAGGTTTTTATGGATGACGTTTACAACTGATTTCAAAGCTCCTGGATAATTAGTTCTCCTATTATTCTTTGATCTTTAATCAACATTTCATATTTTTCTATGTTTATTTTGTAATAATGCCCTGCAGCTTTTAATTTTATTTAGTTCATGCTGTATTTTCAAGACATGAAAACGAAGCTTGTAGTATCCTGGCTGAAAAAAAGCCAACCAATAATTTAGTGCACAGGAGAAAAATATTTTATTAACAAAACAAACTCCTACATTCAATTGTACAGGTCTAATATGGCCATATGATCTTCACAGTAACAATGGACTACATTTATGAAGCTTCTGTAATTTTAAAGTATTTTTTCAATAATTTAAAAGACAAAAATTTCTACCTAAAGGCAATGAGATATCCCAGTGATGAGCATGGTATAAAAATCCAAATAGCCTATGGCATTTATTAAAATGAGAAGAACACAGCACAAGGGATGCTATGTATATGGCATACAAGTAGTATTTCTTGTATTAGATCATTTTCACTCTCCCACCTCTCTGCTCCTTGTTTTCAAGCAGAAGTGGAAATGGAGCCTGTAATTAAAAGGAAGGGGTTAAAAAACTACTTTGGGCCAAGGCAGCCCCACCCCCTCACACTAGCAAAGCATGCAGGGGCTGGAGAAGGAGTTTAAATGGGAGCAGAGCAGCTCAGTAGCAGGCCAGCTAGTGAAGGTGAACAGATCTGCACTCCTAATCCATTAGGGGGGGACACCATGAAAGGTCCAGCTACCTGGATGACTATTGAGAATCTATCTGATCTGCCTAGAGGAAAGGAGGTCTGAACTCTTGCGTGGTCTGGGATTTATTCTTCATTTTGTTTTCTGTGTCTTTGCTTTGCTCTTTTGGGTGAGGAGACTGGTGGCAAGCAATCTTGGGACCAGTGCTACAGCACCTTTAAGGTGCAGAGCTTTACTGTCCACCAAAGGTCCCTGGATTGGAACCTGGGGGAAAGGGTGAGCCTGGGTTCCCCTATCAATTCCCTGGATGGGACTGAAGTTGAAAACCCTACTCCTGATACCAGGGGATCTGGAGTAGGAAGATCCTATAACCTAGAGAGTCAGGACTCTGTGACCTTAGAATCATAGAAGATTAAAGTTGGAAGGGAGCTCAGGAGGTCCTCTAGTCCAACCCCCTACTCAAAGCAGGACCAACCCCAACTAAATCATCCCAGCCAGGATTTCCTAAAATCCAATCTAGACCTCCCTCCCCCTCCCCGCATTGCAACTTGAGATCATTGCTCCTAGTTCTGTCATCTACTACCACTGAGAACAGCCTAGCTCCATCCTCCCTGGAACCCCCTTTCAGGTAGTTAAAGGCTGCTATCAAATCCCCCCACATTCTTCTCTTCTGCAAACTAAATAAGCTTAGTTCCCTCAGCCGGTCCTCATAAGTCATGTGCTCCAGCCCCCTAATCATTTTTGTTGCCCTCCTCTGGACTCCCTCCAATTTGTCCACATCTTTTCTGTAGTGTGGCTTGGAACCCCTTGTTTGAGAGCAGGGCTATCCTAGGTTGGACTCTTTATACCCTAAAAGAGGAGGATACAACTCCTGGCATGGCTAGAGGGCTGAGTTGTAGAAAGGGCAGACTACTGCAGGGCTGGAAAGAGTGCCAGGAAAGAAGAGAGCCTTTTATGCCCTCACATCACTACTAGCTGGTCCCTGCAGTGTGTGATCCCCTTCACAGAGTCAAAAATACTCAGTTGTGAGTGAAATTTTCAAGCCCATGATGTTCCATTAGACTTAAAAAAAAAAGAAAGAAAGAAAGAAAAAAGCCATAGTGCTTACCTTTTAAAATTCATTGCTAAGGATTACTGAATTTTAGGACATATCTAATAACACAAAAATGCAAATGTGTACACTAAAAAATGAAATTAGACAGAGAGAATCTATTGCCTTTCTTGAATAAATGTATTGAGCTACAGTTAAGCAATAAGACATGACAAGCAAGCTGTGTATTGTTATGAATATTAGCAAGATTTTGAAGTACGATGCAACATACCACAAGACTAAGTGATCTGACCATCCAAGAAGGGCCCACAGACATGAAAACACATGGCCTCAAAAAATATGGAGCTAGAAAATGTTTAATATTTTTAAGTGGGATGCTATTAAAATACAGAAACAGGCCATCATCTTCAGATGGTTAAGTAGATGTAGCTCCACTCATGTCAATGGAACTATGCCGGTTGAATCCAGCTGAAGAGTTGGTTCATACTAGGCAAAATCTAGTGCCAGCAGTACCAGGAATTTAGCAATAGAGAGAGTGATGGTGCAGAATGTGTTGAACAGCAGTATACGGTCTTGGAGCCTTAACATTCTGTCCAAGTGGGGGGAATATAATTTCTTGATACACACATGATGTCAGTCAATGGTACAGAATGGAACAAATAGAGGTGGGTGAATAGAGGATTTGTTTGGTTTGCTGGCAACTGTGAAAAACTGAGAAGTTTCATTTCAGGTCAAAACAAAATCTTTCAAAAATGTTTGGCATTTTGAAAAGTAAAAAAAAAAAAAAAAAAAAAATCACAATGAAACATCTTGTTTTGCCCTGGTGCAAATTTTCACTTCAAGTATTTTGAAAAAGCAAAACCTTACCAACTTTAGCTCATTGTTTAATAGGGTACTCACCTGTGATGTAGGAGAGCCAGATTCAATTCCCTCTTCTGCCTGATGTAGCAAAGATATTTGAACTTGAGATCCCCTGTTGCAGGAGAGCACCCTTGCAATGGAACTAGGAGCTATTCTGGTATGGTGTGTTCTTATCGTCTCCTGGTGAAGCTGTTCCACTTTTTGAAATTAATCATTAGAGTAGGGATTTGAACTAGTGTTTCCCACAGCCCATGTGAGTATCCAGATATGGAACCATTCTAATAATTGTGCCCTAGCCCAATAACTATCCAGTGTCAACGTGAATGACTAGGAATTGCCACTATGGATGATGGATAGTCATTGGGCCAGGGAACAAGCATGCAAATCACTCCCTAGCCTGGTGATGAAGGTACCCACTCAAGGGTGTAGGAGACCCAAGTTCCTGACCCAATGACTATTATTTCTGCAAAGTAGAAAAACTTCCCCAGGAGAGATTGGGACAGTCCCTACCAGAATAGCCTGGAGTCTATGGTGCCTTCTTGTAATATTGTAACTTTGTTGCATCAGGCAGAATTGAATGTAGATCTCCCACCTCCCAGAGGAGGTCCTTGCCCACTGAGCTAAAGCTTACACATTTGTGAATAGTGCCAGTGAACCCAAAACTGTGGGGTGTGTGATTTAATTTGTTTGTTTGCTAGGTTTTTTGTGAATAGCGTTTTTGCTGAAATTTTTTTGCCTAGCACTAGGAACAAAACATTATCAATACCTTTCTGTAGAATGGAAACATGGGGGCTGATACTAAATGCTGTTGCATGTGTTTACACTAGCATATGTTATTCTGGTGCAACAGGATAGAGCCTCAAGTCTATGAGCCTTCAAGAGTGTCTTAGTGATATAGCCAACTATAACTATAATTGTAAAAGCAATGAAAAGATACCATTGCAGGAGCTTTCTCCCTTGCTGGATAGAGATAACTTGGAAATAGAAGGGTGCTATTTCAAGAGATATTAGGAAGAAAGTTGCTCAGCAAATGGATCTTTTGATATTGTTACAGAGGTTTGTTTGTCATATCCCCCATAATATAACTATGTACTGCACAAATGGGGACATAACAAGATATAAACCACCATCAAAGATATACCAGTGCCTGGCTGCAGATGCAGCTGCCTTAACTGATTACAATGCCAGAGGACAGTTTGTCTGTTAGTGGCCTAGTTCACACACAGATCAAATCTACGTCAGAACTAATCATAAGAAATCACTGCTTCTCTATGCCAACATGGCTAAGACTGATTCTCCAGTGACTTGCAAATTAATTATGCCAAAATGCTCTAAGGGCCTTCCTTTTATTAATCTACAGGGCTAGTTCAACAGCCTGGATAATTGCAAACCTTGCTTATGGAAAGGGTGAAAAACCAAGAAAAGGCCCTTAACATGAAAAAGTGCATGAACATAATGTTTCTGCTGTGTGTGTGGTTGACAGACCTGTAAAGTCCCCTAATTATCCTCAGAACAACACAGTCAGGGCCAGTCTCCTCCCACACCTGAATCCTGATCTGTAATAACCATGTTTAGGTGTAAGAAGATAGCTCAGTCTTTATCTTGAGCAGTTCTTGGTCCATCTGCTGAAATTTCCTGACAAGGTTGCCAATTAATATAAAAAACTGTGGTGGGCACACAGAGGTTTCATATTTATGTTGCTTTTCATATATAAAGCACATGGACCTTGATTCTTGCTTTTGCTAATGCCCTGCATATGAGTGTAAATGTCTTTTCCCATCTTAGTGGGGGAGAAATTCCCTCAGACCAGGAGGCAGAGGGGAGGAGGGAAAAGCTTTTGCTTTGATATTCTGCAACCTAGCTCCTCTTGCTGCCTCAAAGCCCGACAGAGAGTGCCTGAGAGAGGAGGAAAAGGTTTTTTTTCTGCCTCTCCTTGATCAGAGTTAGAGGAGCTGATTAGTTCTCATGCCCCTGCTTCTCAATTTAAAACCTTCCCACGTGTCTAGTGGGCATGTTCACACTGTTGTTGCCATGCCCATCCTCTCTCCCAGTACTTGAGCTATATTGAGTTGTGTTTCTAGGATGCTATGGGGCAGACTGTTTGCCTGTTTTGGGATCACCAAGGAATTTTTTTCCTATTGGAACAAACCAGCCGTGGTCTGTAGGGTTTTTTGCTTTCCCTGAAGCACTGTGGAGGTTCAGTTTAGGTTAAAAGTAGTAAGAATAGAAATTTAACATTAGAAGAAAATACAGGAACTTTTAGTTCATCGCACTTTGTTGCCACTGTCCAGTGTGAATAAAGGCTAAACCAGACAACTCAAGAAAGTAAATGAACCCCAATTAAATGCCTGATATGTGAAAGGAGCGTCCCTTTCCATTTTTAAGTTAATAAATCCTTCTTGCTACTTAAATCCATCCCTGTGTTTGCATTTCATTCACCTGCGGGTCCAGATCAGTATAATTTGTGGCCCATAATTGTGTGATTGGACCATAAATTACACTGATCTGGACCCACAGGTGAATGAAATGCAAACACAGGGATGGTTCTAACGAGTACTGCTTTATTTTAGTTTTCTACACAGCAGTGTGGTAGGTCGTGCTATGACCACTGTGATACACAAATGGCATAGTAATGCAAAGTAGGTAAGAGCTGCTTCTAGAGGCCAGAGGCTGCATAGGACATAAAGTTGCCCTATGCTGTGCCTCCAGCCTGTGGAGAAGGAATGATTTTGATCCCCCCTAATTCATGTGCAGAGGCTCCCCATGCAAAATCTACTTGCTCAATCTTGGTACTGAAGATAAGAAATTAAGCTCAGTCAAGTTTCAGCCCAAATGAGTATATCAGTGCACAACAGATATGCTGCATAGGCAAATGTAATCAGTGGTGTAATTCTGTTGACTTGTGTGGTGCTGCACCGGGATAAACTTGGCCCAATGGTAGGAGCAGCAATAGGTAGACTCTACAGTGCCATAGAAGATGAAAGTGGCTCTTATGAATTCAAACTTGAATCCAGGTATTTCATTTAAATCCTTTGCTTAATCCCTGGGTAGCTTTTGAGCTCAGTGGGTTATGTGTTATTAATGTTCTGATTTCTTTAGTAGTTAGGTTTGTTGGCTGGCGCTAGTCTAAACTCACAGTAGATGGGCTTGAAAAATCAATGCTGCTGTATTATGAATACTGGTTTTCTAGCTACAAGGCCTTAAAGAAAATGTTTTACATATCATAAATGACTGCAAAATTTTCATTATTTTCCACATATGTTTCCTTCTGCTACTAACCAGTTTTTCATGAGTCATTCCATCATATTAGCAGGGAAGTCTGCACCTCAAAGGTGACCTTATTGGCCCAGTGTAGCTGTCTAGCTAGCCCATGTCAGACCAGGAATGGAATCTATTGCTGTAATGAGTGCACTAGGGATGCGATTGTTTAGCAGTAAATGGATACCACTTCTAAAACTACGTTCAGGCCATAGTCAGAAGGGAGGGCTTCTATTAAAATTAATAGCTTGCTTGTTCTTTTTTATCAATGTATTATTGAAATGGTGTTCTTTCAAGGTTACGCAGATGGTTTAATGCTGATTATGTTTTAAGCCAGAGTGGATAATTAAATAGGATAAAAATGAGTGTAGGGTTACTCATGAAAGAAAAGATGCCAAGAACAGTGCAATAAAGGCCACTTGCTGATTAAAAGGAAAGGAGCTAAACTAAATCTATAGCAAAATTATTAGTTTATTGGCTTTCTTTCTTCTGTGAAAAAATTAGCTTTGTTAAAATATTTTTAATTTCCTCACATTAAAATGAAGTTCCAATTCCCATTCCTGTTGCTCATACTCATGTATAAGACATAGCGTATGGAAAGGCAAAAAACAAATAAAGTCTTAGTCTTTGGGATTTTAAAAGTATTGGTAATTAGACAAAGCAATTTCTCAGGTAGCCCAAGAGTAGAAAATATAAAAGCACTAGAAATGATGAATAACATGACTCTCTTACAGTTAATGGATATGTTTCTATATTAACCTATATCAGTTCATTTCACTAACCAGTTCATTTCAGAGATGGTGAAATTTCCATTTGCAAATGTTTTCTAAATCTTATTAGCATATGATTTCATTTATCATTCCTTTGTGCTGATGATGCATTGATGATATTTAAATATTGATGTCCTAGTCCTCAGAGCTTGAACAGGAAGGATACCTCACACAGCTTCTCCCACAGCCTTCTGCAGGTAATAAGCAACTCATTTTATGATTTCTCTGGAACCCTTCTTGGAGAGATAAAGGGGCATTACTTTCTACTAAAATAAACAACTGTTTCCACAGTTTCTAGACTAAAGCAAAATACCATAGCAAGTTGCATCCTTTCAAAGGTTTAAACAGCTTTGTTATATCATTATATGAGGCAATTTTACGTGGTTAGGTAGAGGTTTGATATCTTTTCAGAAGGGGTAAGATCAACCCAGTAAACACAAAATACCATGCAGCTCTATGAACTAACACAAACTCAAATATTCCATTATTAATAGCTTTAATAGCTAATCTGAAGTGCATTTGCTTCTGTGAGTGTTTGTGCATGTAGATTTAGACCAGAATATTGTAAGTATCTGTGGCCATTATATTTTGTGGAAGTAATGGTGCATTTCACTGAGCACTTAGGTAGTCTCATGACATCAGATAATGTGTGAGCCACGTAGAAGCAACTTACAAAAAAAAAAAAAATTCTTTTCACTGCAGAGAGCAGACATGGGCATGACTGTGGAATTACTCTTTTTTTAAAAAGTTATTTTTTATAGCTTATGTAATGACCCAGAAGCAAAATTGGTTCTACAATATTTTGCTGAGCATCCTACTGGTTATTCAGTCTGTCATAATATATAAAATATCATTGCTCTGATATCACTGCATCAGCTTTTCCAAGCTACTTCACAGCAGACATAATTAAGAATAAGTTAATCTCCTCAGACTTTTTTTTGGACTCAGATCTCTTTAGAGATGAATACTCTTCCCCCTGCGCCCACCCCTTAAATCAGGAGTTTGATTTATTGTTAGGCACTTTCTTAAGCAGTCTCTTCTGTTTAAGATTTTAAATTCATTTTCAGATTTCAAATGGCTTAAATTATTTTGCCTCAACTTCATCAAATTTATTTTGGCTATTGTCTGTCTCAACCCACACCTCTACCCACCTATAAAAAGCAAAAAAGGTACCTTTCTATGATGATTAAAGTGATTGGTTAAGCTATGGGAACTAAACTGAGATTGCTTAGCTCTGTAGCCTAAATGTATTTGACCTTCAGTCTTCCTATTGGAGTTTATAACATTTTAGCACTATCATGTGTCACAGGGATTTTAGGAGAATAGCACTTCTCAGATTTACAGTTGTACTTTTTCATGGATCAGTTAAGAGGGGTAGTAAAACAGCTGAACAGCAAGTTTTCTTCCAAGAATACCTGACCTCTGGAATTTCCTCATCTTATTCTACTAATTAATAAATAATATATACTCTTGCATCCAGTGTATGTCCCTAAAGTGTGATCATCCACAGATAACTGATCATTATAGCATGCCTCTTATGGGTTCTTCTGATAAAGTTCTCACTTTCAGGCAGTAACAGTATTTTTTATTGTAATCATTCATCTGTGCCTAATAGTGGTCAAAATAAAGCCTAGCATAACATTGAGGACTGCAATATACATTTATTTTCCTACGTACAGATATGGCTTTCTAGAGAGCAAGCATGATGTTTTTCAGCAGATGAGCAGTCACCTGCAGCTATTGCACCTGTTGTTGTCACAAATTTAATACATAGGGGACAGAATAGCAGCCATTCCCCTCCTCCACTGCATGTGTAATGTGATTATCCAGCTCTGCAAACAGCCACCTCATTTACATTATTGCATCAACCAGTGGGACAACTAGTGAAGTAAGTTGCTACTTGCTGTGAGGAAGAGCGTAAGAATTACAGCCTGAGTTATTAATTTCTGAAATTAACCTTAGAAGCTACCTATATCATCAAGACTTTCCCCATAATCTGCTTTCTGTACAACTCAAAGGGCACACAGGGAGTGGAAACCACCCACAAATCCCTGGAAGAGGTAATTCCTACACACCCCTCCCCGCCCTGGTGCAGAAGGAAAGGAAGGGGTAGGCAAAGAGAAGGAGTGGCTGCAGCAGATGCTCTCCAGTTGATGTCAGTGGTGTGTGGCCAACTAGTGAGTGGCTGTTAACCTACTGTGACACTGAGCCAGAGAGTGTTAAGCAACTAGCAGGTCAAATGACCCAAATTCAACCTTTAAAAAAATAGGGCTCTTCCTTATAAATACCTAACAAAGCCATATTAGATAGACTAGAGCTTTGAAATGCAAACCTGTTTTGTTAGAGAATTAGACGCAAATACTCATTGTATTCATATGTGTTTACTTATATCTTGTTAGATGTTAACCATGTAACCAGAATACCTTGTGGATGTTAATTCCCTTTCATGTCTTAATTACATTATATTATGTTTGCGGATGGTGCCATTAACCTTAAGATCAAAGATGTGAGATATTGCAGGAAATAATATTACTTACATTGTCTTCAGTTTAAATTGTCTCTGCCATAATGGACAGTTTGAATGGATAATTGCTTTATGTTAATGAATACTACTAGTTTACCTGTGTATACATAAGAAATAGAGATTCTTACTTCAATGCAATGAAGTACATTACCTATTCTTCATTCAAGGAATGCCAGTTGTGTTATTATACTGTCAGGAGGCTATAGTAGCCTGTCAGAGCTCTATAAAAGAACTCTAGGACCTGATCCTATTGTCTTAGATCTGCTTAATCTTGGTCAGGGGAATCTTGAGTCGCAAGACTGAGATCTCCAGCACTAGTCTGGATTACCCTGCTAATTCTCATGGAAGAATTTGAACAAACTCTATCTATAGATTGCTTATTGGATTATAACCTATAGAACTGATTCTGAAAGAACGTTTTGCAGCTCAGCAGCTCACCACCTCTGCTATGAAACTGACCTAAGAACTTCACTCATATCTGTTTGCATAATGATCTTTCAACCATAATACTCTCTCTCTCTCTCTCTCTCTCCTTTTTTAATAAATCTTAGTTTAATTAGTAAGAATTGGCTGACACATGTATTTGGGTAAAATATGAAATATTCATTGACCTGGTGGGTAATGTCTGATCCTTTGGGATCAGTGGAATTTTATATATGATGAACAAGATTTTTTTGTAATCCTCATCATATTTGTGTTGGCTGTCTGGCTGGGAGCCCAAGGCTGGATTGCTGATAGGAAACCGTATTTTTGGGCATCTGGGTAACCAGTAAGGTACCGTAGAAGCTGTTTTGTTGCTGGTTTAGAGAATCTAATTATTAGAACAAAGCACCAGTTTGGAGGATTGTCTTCTCCATTCTTTGCAGTTTGCCCTGATTGAGCATTCTTAGTGTGGCCCCCACAGCGACCAGAGTCACACCTATGCTTGGGGTCAAGGCTGCAGCAGAGAATTGAGTAGCCTTTACATTTGCTAATTCATTTTGCATTGAAGAGTTTGAGGAGAAGCTATCTTTGAACAAATTCTTCCTTTTTTTCCCCCATATGTCTGCACATTATGAAAATACCAGAAAATACTGCGTGATTTTTGCTCTGCTGTAGTGCTAAAAAATATCATGCATTCGTTGTAGTTTCACTCCATAATACAGTTTTAGACCTGTCCAAGTAAAACTGATTGTTATTGAATGAATTTGTTTTTTTTAAAGGAACATTGTCACATAATCCATCTCAACTCTGCCACATACATTTGGAGGCCTTGCTGTGTAAATACAAGGGAGTTTTAATGTAGTATTTTGCAGAAGAATAAAGTGTGGGATAAGAGAGCTAATGAGCTGGCAAAATGTGAAGGAACTGCTGTGGCAGTAAGAAAAAAGAGCCAGACAAGTAAGGATTCCTTCGTAGAGCCTCATGATCCTAAATACCTTTGATCTGGGCCTGAGGCTCTATAATAGAACCATTATGTGTCTGACTCCTTTTTCTTACTCCCAGACCAGTTCTTTGACACTTAGCTGGTGAGCAGGTCATCTTAACTGACTCTGATGTCAATGGGATGTCAATAGGCTTCTAGATACCTTTGAGGATCTGGGTCTCAATCTGTAACCACTGGGTGACTTGTGTCAAACTAGTTTGGCCATATTTGAGCTATGCTATAGAACCTTTCCAAAATTCCTCTGCAAAGATGACTACACCTGGGCCAAACTCTGTCCTCAGATATTCACAAATAGTTCCCCTTGGTCAGTGGGGACCTATGAGGATAGAATTTGGCCATACATTGAAATAATTTCTGTGCAAATCGTTAACAGATATTTCCATACTGTGATTATGAAATAGGACTCATGCAATAAGCATTTGCATCTGATCTGACACTAATATGCTTTATGTAAGTGTTTCAGATTCTTAAAATTTGGTCATTTAAGTGTATTTTTGGGTTTTTTACTAGAAAAGTATAGGGTTAAAAGGGACTACAAGGGTCAGCTAGTCTGAATCTCAAAAGGAGCCATTCTTTAGTGTAGCCTTCCAGCCTCAGGAACCCTTTAAGGATATTGCCCTAATCACAATGGGGACCACACCAGCTGCCAGAAGAGAATTGAAACTAGGGCCTTCGGTACCAGAAGCACAAGCCCCTACCACGTGAACCACAGGAGCAATGGTCTTAATTGTAAGTCTCACTGAATATAAAGTTCCATTAATATGTGTTCTTTGTTTTTACTGAAATTACGAAAAGCATTTCAAAACAAGACTAAATCTCCAATTTGTCCAAACAGTGAAGTTGTTCATCATCATTAACACATGCACCATGTTCTGATAACTTGCTGAGTGTTTTAGCAATAAAGCAGCAAGACCCTACACCTTATTCAACACAGAATTCAAAATAACCGATCAATCAGACTTAGAGCTAATCTAGGAAGTATCTGCACTGAGGCAGAAAGAAAGTCATATTTGGTACAGTATAGCAACATTAAGGAAAATCTTTATTGGAAAGGAGAAACCTGAAGCTACTGAATAATATGTTATAGTGCAAAGATGTGAATTTCTCCTAAGAGAGCAAGTAATTGTAGAAAGAAGCCTATGTGTGCAGTATTTCAATTCTACATCAAAATTTAAAGTTCTATGTGTTAGCTATAGCTTGTTTCTTGACGCCCTGAGTCACCAAGGTGTTTGAACACAGGCCTACCTTTAAACACATGGGTTGGATTTTTTCAAAGTGAACTAGGGGATTTAGATAAACTCCCCCTAAAATTAATTTTGATGGGAGAAGTGTGGTTAAATGTTCTATAAATTTCAACCCTACTGATGCCAAGAACATGTACTTCAAGTTAGACATGTACTTAGTACTCTGATAATCTTCCTGTATTTGCTTGTAGTATATAGGAATGAGATAGTGTCCCTTTGAGTAGTTTGTGAAGTCTCTAGTAGCCCTCACCATCTTCAGTTTTAGAAGCCAGCAGAACCCATCCACAGCTGCAGTGTGTATATGAAGTTTGGCCTTCCGTGTTGTGGATATTCAATAAAGATGGTTATTGGACCCCCTCCATGCACCTGTGGTTCCTTCTTACTATGTTTGCCATGTAAAGAACAAAAGTCATATTACACCGTAGATCAGATATTATGAAAATATTCACGTTCCAGTTACTTTAGCCACTTGGTGGTAATGGTAGCTTTCATTTATTACTGTGACTTTTGCCCTGCACCATTAAGAATTGATTGGCCTTTGTTATAAAGTATGTCTTTGGGTAAGCAAACAAAAATCCCATTCAATAGGACTTGCATTTATTTAACCTGAAGGTTAGAGGACATACATATATACTACTGCTATACACTATGGAATATAAAAAATACTCCATCTACCACTGAAAGGCAGCCACCTCTTAGATTCAATATAGCAGCTGTTCAACAGTTGTTAGCAGTGGTACATAACAATTTAGGGAAGGAAGTGAAGAAAAATATCAAACCCCTTTGAAACGTCAGGGTGAATATTAGACTGGCAGAATGTATTAGCTCTGTTGAAGTAGCAAAATTTCAGTATGGGATCCTCACAAGGGTGGAATTTTCAATAAACAAGGGTAATTAAGACTTTGATTTTATGTCTTAACCAAAAGATCAATCAGACAACCAAATTAAAGATACAAAGCTCAGCTAAAGTTGGTATTCATCCTCAGAGCCCCTGGAAGAGGAGCCTGTGCTGGAAATGTTTCCCAACTAGTGACGGCAATGAATATGCAAAAAGATAAATGCTCACTCTGAGGGTGAATCCATTTGGCTCTGCTCAGTAAAAATGAAGAAAAAGGGAGTGCTCAGTAGTAAAATAAATAAATATTACATAAAATGAGTAAATAATCCATGCCTGGCTCTGATGTGGAAGGGTCAAAGAGAGCCTCATGCTAATCTGAGACTGATTTTTCTAGAGATCAGAAATATTTAGTTCTCTAGAAAGCTTTTAGCTTTCATTCACAGCTGGGGTCACTTTATCAGTGCTTGTAATGCTGAGAATTGGGACAGGATGACTAAATTGTACAAAGTTCATATCAATGCATTTACAAAATCTTTTCTTTCTATAACACCCTTGAGTTCTGATAATTAAATCTTGAGCAGTCTTGTAATATTCATTCATAGAACCACATGCATAGTATTTCAGCAAATGAGAGAATTTCTGATAGTTATAGTTTATGATCCCTCTTATACCAAGTTCTATAGCAGATATGGAGCAAGTGGTAATTCAGAAAAAAGCACTTTGAGCAGAAACAAGATGACAATTTTATTTTCCTGTGCCAATAACAGAGATAGCATTCATGACTTGGTTAAGAGATCAGAGTGCGCTACCATGGTCTAAACAGTCCCAACATATTTGGAGGAAAATAAAGACTTGATTGCTGGAAAAAAGGACGTGATTCAGAGTTCAGTGAGAAATGTACCATTATGCATTTACAATATAAATGTTCCTCTGTGCAATAGGGACTGGAATGTCATCATAGACATATGCAAAGAAAGTTTGTAAATCATCACTCACATTTATCCTCACACAAACCCTATGGTGGGATGGAGGCATCATTTTTCTCCCCTTACACAATTAGCTCAGAAGAATAGCTCCTCTCAAAATTCATGTTTGTCTTCAGGCTCTGCTCATCCTGAAGGCTTTGAACTATGGCCATGGACTTGGCCCCAAAAGTATTTGATTTAATCTGTTTCCAGCATTAAAAACAAAATGATTAAATACAGTTTTCTTCAGTTTAAAAAAAAATTGTCAGTGAAAACTAATAGCTATGGGTGTTTCATATTATAGCCTTTCCACAGTTAAGAAAGTCACTTAGGTTTAAAATCAATATCAAATAGGTAAAGGCAAATTCTGTTTCTAGACACTAGCCAGCCTCTATTGAAGCCTGTGTGACTTGTTTTCATAACTGAGCACAGAATTTGACCCCCACTATGGTGTGGTTGCTAGTGTATGCAATATATACACACCTCAATGAGGTCTGCCTTGTTCTAGAACTCTGGTCCCCTTGCAGGTATATGAATTTCAGACCAAACTGGGACTCTTTAAACACCATCATGACTAATTACAGGAATTGTTTTTTAATAAAACAAAATCAAATGATTCATGAAATGTACAACAGCACTTCCTCCCTGCTTCTGTTAATATTTAGTTTTACTAACTTGCTAAGTTCATGCAAGAGAATCAGAGACTATAGACACTTATTAAAAGTAAACCTGTAGTGCAAAAAGCCATGGAAAGAGAAATAATTCACTCCAAATTACTACAGTAAATTGTCTGATTTCAAGGGTTACAATTCTCCTTTCACAGGGAATGATTAACTTTTCCATTAGGCTCAACGGGAGTTACTCAAATCCTGAAGTGGTAAAAGAGAGCCCAAGAGGATTTATTTGTATTTTCTCTCATGATCCCTGTCACATTTGGGAGATGCCCCCTCTAAATAACTCCAAAGATTCCTCATTATCCACCTTCAAATCCCTCCTTAGAGCTCTTTTGCCTACAAAAACCTGACAACGATTAGTCCACTAGCTGAGACCACAGCTTTTCATGTTGCGTCTTTGTACCCCCCTTTATATCCCTCTGTCTCTTGTCTTATATTTAGATTGTAAACTCCATGGGGCAGGGGCTGTCTTTTTCTGTATTTGTCAAGTACCTATCATGGGGGGGGGGCGAGGGGGGGGGGGGAAGGGTTTCCTAGCCTATGACTAGGTACTATAGTAATATAAATAAATAAAAACTTTCTATTCCAAAAAAAGACCACAATAAAATAGCACAATTTTTATTCAGTAGATCTGCTCCCTGAATGAATTCAGAATTCAAATTTCTTACATCAACAAATATAAGTTTGATTCTTTTTTTAACATTGCAGAGCCAGTACAATGTATTCTATTCTGCCCCATGTATTATCAACTGAATTGTTAACTCAGTTCTAAATGCAAAGTCAAATTTGAACTGAGTTATATTGGTTCAATCCCATTGAAGAAAATGGTTCCACTGATACAAATGAGGATAGAACTGATCCTGCATAATCTTTACTATTGGTGATTGGCATGTGAGCCAGAAGGAGAACAGATTTATTTTCAGATTCCAAGATGAGTTTGCAGGGCAGGGAATTTAAAAAATCTTTTTATTCTTACATTAATCTTTATGAGCTAGTGCCTTAATCTACGTTCCATCTTTTTATGCAGATATTTGATGCAGAAGCACTGAGAGACACTGTAGAACCCTATGATGCCACTTGCAAAGTCATTTTTCAGAGGAGAAAAAAATTCCAAACAAGTTGGGTTGATTTGTAAGCAGCGTTTCTGTAGTATCTTGCAAAAGTGACGCAGTGCACCATATGATTCTAAATGCGTATTTGTATTAGGATCAGCCTTCAACGCTCAAGATTTATAATATGACTACTCATTAATGTCTTTGCACACAATCTAATGCACATATGTAATGGTGTGGCGCCCACTTCTCACAAGCACTCCCCTTCTGGTCGGGTGTGTCTGCAGTTTTTAAACACTCCTGGCCCTGGTATTGAGCCATACCCCCAGGGCTTCCTCGCTGGAGGTAATGCTTTCACTCTCTTGGTCTCTTCTCACCCCACCTCTCCAGCTGGGCCCCTCAACAGTTCAGTTCCCCTTACAGAGGTTTAATCACTATCTGATTGTAGGACATTTCCCCAGTGGCCTATGTGGAGGACCCAGGCCCACCTACTACTCTGGGTCCCAGCCCAGGGACACTAAGAATAGCAGCTTTACACCTCCATGTTCCTTTAACAAAACTGCTTTCAGTTCCCTGGACCTCTTCCCCATGGCCCCAGCCTTCACCGGTGCATCAGTCCTTAGCTCAGGGCTCTTCTGTGTTCAGGCCCAGCAGCCAACTAGGAGCTCTTTCTCAGTCCCTGCCAGCACTGAGCTGTCCGTGGTGCTGTAGTTCCCCTTTAGCCAGCCAGGAGCATAATTCGCACTCCTCTGGTTCCTGCAAAGAACTGACTATCTCTGGTTCTGCCACTCCTTTTATATGGCCCTCCTGGGCCCTGATTGGCTTCTCCCTGCAGCCTTTCTCATTGGCTAGCCCTATGTGAAGTCTTTCTAGATTGCTCGAAGGACATTGCTCCACTGCTTCTTTCCCTGAATGAGTGAGGCAGGACCCTGAAGCCTCCAGCCTGGAGCCTCTGAGCCTACTCCACCCCGTCACAGAGTGGAAGTCAAGAAATGGATTCCCATTGACTTCAAAGTGCATTGGGTCAGGCCACTTCTACATAAACTGATTGTCCATATTCAATGATATAATTTGTGACAGTTTATACTATTATGGTCACCACCTTTACAAGACTATGATAAATTTTGTACAAAGTATGCCTTGTGAGGTTTCATTTGAAAAGTCATAATCTGACAAATATCATTCTCCTGTTAAAATATGTGTAGCAATACTATATGCAAAGTTATAAGATTCTAGTGAATGATTGTTTCTTAAATATGTTGTAATTCTGGGTAACACCCACAAACCAGTTTTTCAGAGACAAAGACACACTAGCATCCCACACAGATGTTAAAGGGACATCACCTACTTTAAGTGGCCATCTTCCAATGCGGGGAAGGTGTAAACAAGAAATTTACATTTCATCACAGCAATGATTCAAACCTCATGGACTGTGTGTCACCATGACTCAGCAAGGATGTTTCTAGCACAAGGAATTGGATTATAAAGAGGGAGGAAAACACTTGAATTCATCTCTCCTTCTTCCAGTTTTCTTCTCATGACATCAATGACTCTTAAAGAACTGAACTAGTGGGAGTGGTCCCTGACTGAAAAGAGACCCAGCCTGTGAAATTTACAACACCTTATTGTGAGACAAAATCTTTGCTTTTAAATTCACTTAGCTTGTTAAAATAGCTTGCATATTGCTCTTTTATTTTCTTTTGTAACCAATCCTGACTTCTATGTATTATCACTTGTAATCACTTAAAATCTATCTTTCTGTAGTTAATAACCTTATTTTATTATTTTATCTTATCCAGTGTGTTTGGATTAAAGCACTGTGGGAAACTCCATTTGGGATAACAAAGCTGGTGCATATATCATTTTCCTTTGATGAAATGATGGACTTTATATGAGCTTGCATTGTTCAGTAGTGTGCTGGACAGTACAAGGTGCACATTTCTGAGGGAACAAGACTGGGACGAAGTATTGTGGGTGTCACCCTGTAGGTAATTCATGAGTGACTGATCAGAGATCTTATTTGTTTAGCTGGGAGTGAATTTGCATAATGAAGGCTGTGTGAGCAGGCCAGGAGTGGTTCTTCTGACAGTAAAGCAGTTTAAAAAGCACCCCAGATTAGAGACGTGAGGAGATAGCAAACCAAAGCAGCTAACAGGGGAGTTTTTTTAAAGCAGTTATCCAGGGGAAGGAGGAGCAACTACATGGCCCTTGGGGTGAGTTTATTGTCTGTAGTGTTTATGTTTGTGCTTGATGCTTGACTGAAGTATATCACATGATCTGTTTGTTTGGGGGACCGTGTGCTGATCCTAGTGGCTTGGTAGACAAGGCTGAGCTCTTCTTTATGAGACTTTGGTCCCCAAGCCCTTTAGCACTCATCAAACCTTAACTTAACCTACTCAGGGAGAACCAGGGTTGAAATAGCCCACTCCTAAGTGACCAGAGGACCTAGCAAACAAGGGAGTTTAGAGGGGGAGTGGGAGAGTGGAAAAGTAGATATACTTCTTTAACATTCTTTAAACTAAAGACAATAATAACCCCCTCCCGATTAAAAAAACAAACAACAATAAATGAAAGAGCTACAGGAGTAAAAGAAGAATGCATGCAAAATTCCAGCAACAGAATGTGGTTATAGTGTACTTAGATTTTCAGAAAGCCTTTGACAAGGTCCCTCACCAAAGGCTCTTAAGCACAGTAAGCTGTCATGGGACAAGAGGGAAGGTCCTCTCATGGATTATTAACTGGTTAAAAGATAAGAAATAATAAATGGTCAGTTTTCAGAATGGAGAGAGCTAAATAGTGGTGTCCCCCAGGGGTCTTTACTGGGACCAGTACTGTTCAATATATTCATAAATTATATGAAAAAGGGAAAAACAGTGAGATGGGAAAATTTGCAAAACTACTCAAGATAGTTAAATCCAAAGCAGACTGTGACAAGCTACAAAGGGATCTCAGAAAACTAGGGATACGTCTTCACAAATTTGCTGCCGTGAGATCTATCTATCCAGATCGATTGAGTAGTCAGTGAAGCACCACTCAATCGATCCGGAAGTCGACTTGTTAAAACCACCCACTCAAGTGGTGCAGTGCAGTGAAGACACCGCGCACAATGGAAGTTAAGAAGTCGACGACAGTTACACAAGCTATTCTATTTTAAGGTAAGTGTAGACCAGGCCTTAGTGACTGGGCAACAAAATGGCAGATGAAATTCAATTTTGATAAATACAAAGTGATGCACATTGGAAAACATAATCTCAACTATATATATAAAATGATAGGGTCTAAATTAGCTGTTACCACTCAAGAAAGAGATCTTGGCGTCATTGTGGATAGTTCTCCTAAAACATCCACTCAATGTGCAGCGGTAGTCAAAAAAGCTAATAGAATGGTGGAAATCATTAGGAAAGAGATAGAAAATATCGTATTGCCTCTTTATAAATCAATGGTACACCCACACCTTGAATACTGCATGAAGATCTGGTCGCCCCATCTCAGAAAAGATATATTGGAATTGGAAAAGGAACAGAAATGGGCAACTAAAATGATTAGGGGTATGAAAAGCTTCCATATGAGGAGCAATTAATAAAACTGGGACTTTTCAGCTTGGAAAAGAG
The DNA here is from genome assembly GCF_026122565.2 of Emydura macquarii macquarii. Lineage (NCBI taxonomy): Eukaryota > Metazoa > Chordata > Testudines > Chelidae > Emydura > Emydura macquarii. The sequence continues at coordinate 14,941 of NW_027131934.1, read as the reverse complement.
ATGAATTAAGGGGGGATATGATAGAGGTCTGTAAAATCATGACTGGTGTGGAGAAAATAAATAAGGAAGTGTTATTTACTTGTCATAACACAAGGACTAGTGGTCACCAAATGAAATTAATAGGCAGCATGTTTAAAACAAACAGAAGAAGTATTTCTTCATACAACACACAGTCAACCTGTAGAACTCCTTGCCAGAGGATATTGAAAAGGTCAAGACTATAACAGGATTTAAAAAAAGCTAGATAAATTTATGGAGAATAAGTCCATCAATGTTTATTAGCCAGGATAGGCAGGGATTGCTGTTTGCCAGAGGCTGGGAATGGATGATGGGATGGAACACTTGATTACCTATTCTATTCATTCTCTCTGAAGCACCTGGTATTGGGCACTGTTGGAAGACAGGATACTGAGCTAGATGGACCATTGGTCTGACCTAGTATGGCCATTCTTCTGTTCTTATGAGTTAATGGGACACAGCTGTTCAACAGTCCAGATTGTACCCTGGGTAATTTTTATTTTAAGACAGACAAGCATAAAATGTAACCTCCTTCCATTGCATGAAAAATTACACAATGAGAGACTGATCCAGTATATTAACGGCAATGGGAATTTTGCTGTCAACTTCAGAGAGAGATTGCGTAGCACTAGGAAAAATGCAAAGGCACAGGGAGTCGATATTAGCCAAAAAATGTAAACATTATTGTTTTGATTTGGTAAAGATGTTGATTATCATCTTGTGTATAACTGTCTAGCTACCTACATACACATTTTACAAAGATTAAGAATACAAAGTTTGCTATTCATATGTTGTTACTTTTCAATCAATAAGCCAGACCCCAAAGCATTTGGGGTAAGAATTTTTTATTTTAATTAATTTCTGTTTGATTCAGCAAGCCATAAACGTTAGTGTTTTAAATTTCCTGTTCTTTGTGAGATTTAACTGAATCATAGCAAAACATTATCAATTGTATCTTTTCTTTGAGGCTTTCTGAGTGATGGATGGCTTCCATATAGATTAAATTAATTAATTGTTTCTTTGGTGGGGGGAGGGAAACTGATACATTAAAACAGGTTGCCTTGTAATTCCCCCACCACTTCAAGAGTTTATTCAAATATGTAATAAACAATATTTCTCTGTCTTTTTATAATGCAGGAAAAGGTCATATAGTCTCCCTTTTTCTTTCTCTTTACATTTTTGACACCTATGTGAATTTGTCTCATTGTTTTGGGCTGTTTACTTCATACATTCGTTAATATAAATTCCTTTGGCATTTTGTTGGGCCACCTCCACTGGGGATTGAAGTTCTCTTCCTTTTTAATTAGATTGACCTTTTGGTTCACTTGGCTGCCCTCATAATGACTGAGAGTGATTGTTCTCATAGAAGGCAACTTGAAATGAGACTGAAAACAGTCATATGAAATAAAAATACTTTATACAGCTATCCCAGTAATATAACTGCATAATCGTTATTTTCATAGCCTCTAACACAAAAGAAATACTAGCTTCTGCAAATTTTGTGAAGCTTTAATGAGGACAGGCTGTTTCTCACTTCTAGAATGAAACTTTTATAATGCACTTTGTGACTAATATCTTAAGAGTATGTTTTTACTGGCCTGTAACGGCTTGCCTTTTCCATCCTTCCAAGTTACAAAGGGTAAATTTTGAGTAACTGTAAAGCTTAAAAGGCCCTTTGCTGCCATCCATTATGCAGTGTGCATGTCTCTTATTTTTGGTGATTTTATGCAAGAGAGGCACATTTAAGTTATTCTCTCCAGGCTAAAGAGTACATTCAATGGACTTTTCATGAAACCAGGAGTGAGTGCATATCCTTCAAAGAGTTTGAAAATGAACAGAAAGAGCACATTACCAAGCTTGTGTAATTGTCATGAAAATTTATGCCAAGGCACAAAAACTACTCACCCACCTTTCACCATGTTTATGACAGGAGAGGGGGGAAACTACTTGCAAAACACAATTAATTACTCACCTTGAGTCAGTGAGTGAATAGGGTTTTATAATGCTGATTTTACTGTGGATACATTTTGAGGTACTTTGATACTATTAATTTCTGTGGGCCTGATTGTTCTTTTACTTTGACCAGTGTACTTCAGTTGAGTTACTCCTTATTTATACCAGTGTCACAAAGAGGAGAATTGAACCCAGTGATTTCATAGTATAGAGTAATTCCTGAAAGTGTATTATAGCTCAGTAGATGTTTGTGATAGAAAATTTCAAAGGCAGCATCATGTAATGTCATTATTTCTTATATTAGTATCAGAAAGTTCCTTGATTGTTAGTTCATATTGTCATATGCCTTGTAATCAGGGAGCATATTAAACCATGTAGCTTACAGAGTTGATCACAGACATGCAAGTCATCATTATCGTAGAGGAAAATCCCTTTTGGCCAGATTTTGCTGAATTCTTTATTCTTTGAGGAGTCCCATTGCGAGTAAATACATTTCAACACATTCGAGACAAAAAAACCTAGTATTTAAATAATTCAGAGATATAAGTAAATAGGTACAAAAGCTTGGCTCAAGTAGAATATTGATTTAGATCTCTGAGCCTTTCTGATATGCCATGAGGATATACAGCCCTGAATGCTTAATCATGGATGGTCCTGAGGAAGAGATACCATATTATTAACTATGTAGTCTCTCAACTATTCAAAGTCAACTTCAATAGCTGCATATGTAATGTTCCAATGTAGTAAATGTAATGGGTGTGTGCTGCCATATAAATGGAACTGAAGAAAGAAGGTCAAGTTTCAGGAAGGACCTCATCCCTTATAGCACTAGTGGACTCAGGAATACAAGCTGAGTCCAGACTTCTATTTCTCAAAATCTAAGGCATCAGCATGTAACAATGGCTGCTCAGCATTCTTAATAAATAGCTCTTTCCTACAATCCTGTTGGTCATGTCACCTATGGCTAATGAAATAAGTATCTCAATTAGTTGTGGAGGAAAGGACCAGATTTTATTATTTGTGCCCACAATATCTGATTCTGTTTTAAATTTTGTTATCATGAAAGTACATATAACAGTCATGAAATTAATTTTCTGTAATATTTTTCTAAGTGGCACAAATTCATTTTCTAAATTATGAGCACCTGTGTTTTAATGCATCCAGGTGTTTTGTCACCTAACTCTCTAGCATCCAGACTCTGATTTGTAAACATAACATCATTTGAACATTCATACTGAGCAGTAAGTACACAATCGGCATCTACAAATGTCATTTTCTCTTATAATTCAGATTTTAGGCAATCAACATTTCCGGAACCTGACGTTTGATGTCCAAATTTTGCTACCAGTATATGCAGGTACCCACAATTACACTTATTTTCTGGGGAAAAATGGCCTAACTTGTTTAGTACTGTATAACAATTTTAGTAATAATTTTTTTAAATGCTTATAGTTGTGATTTGGAGGAGGTGCTCACTGCCAACAATTGATTTTTACCTTGTGTGTGACAAAGTTCTACTATTTCTATTCTTTTTCTCTTCCACCTCATTGGAATTCTTTCTGAGTAAATTTCAGAATGAAATTATCTGACATCTGTGAAAGAATGAGCTGGAAAATTATGCAAAGCTCATAAAAGCAGTGAAATAAATATGAATACTGATTGATAAAAGTTAATGAAATAGACCGTAAATTACAGAAATGTAAAGAATTGTATGTAAATTTCACTTTGGCCCCAAGCCAGCAAAGCGCTTAAGTATATGCTTAACATTAAGTGCACAGGCCTGTTTTAGGGAAGGATTTTAAGAACATATCTAAGTCCATTCTTATTCAGGCCAAAATGTAAGCACATGATTAAAGTTAAGCATGTGCTTAATTGAGGTCTTGAATTGAATTGAGGTGCTTTCAGGACCATTAGTCCTGTTGAAGTTTCTGGAACATACAAGTTTAAAGTTAAGCATAAGCTTGAATAATTTGATAGATCAGAGTGTAAGTAAGCTTTTTTTTTTTTTTTTTTTTTTTTAAGGGGATGAAAAGTAGATTAGTTATTAAAGTATTAATTAAAGTATTTTAAAGTAGATTACTTATTAAAATGCTTTGGAACTGGTCCTCTTCAATGTTTCTAAGGCCTGATCTACACTACAAACTTAGGTCGATGGAAGCTGCCTTACATCGACCTAATAACGTATGAGTCTACACTACTAGGTGCCTTGCTCCACCTCCATGAGAGGTGTAGCACTTAAATTCATGTTGATGGGTCAACAAAAAGGCAGTATAGATACAGCATTGTGAAAGTCGATGGAATTGGCCTCCAGGAGGTATCCCACAATGCTCTACTGTGACAGCTCTGGAGATCATTTTCAACTCTGCTGCACAGCAGCCAGGTACACAGGAAACAGCCACTTCCCTGTTAAAGCCCCAGGAAATTTTGAATTCCCATTTCCTGTTGAATCAGCATGGAGAGCTTGCCAATGCAGCTAATAACTGCAACTCAATGCCCAAAACATGCTCCAGCCTAGAATAATCAGGAGGTGGTAGATGTTATCAGTCTGTGGGGAGACGTCTGTGCAGGCACAGCTCTGATCCAGCCGAAGAAATGTAGACATCTACAAAAAGGTCACGAGGGGTGTGAGGGAGAAGGGCAGCACCAGGGACACACAGCAGAGCTGCCTGAAAATCAAAGAATTTCAGCTGGCATACCAGAAGACAAAGGAGGTGAACAGTCATTCTGGTTCTGCACCACAGACATGGCGCTTCTAGAATGAGCTGCATGTGATTTTCAGTGTCGACCCCACCACTACCCCAAACGCAGCATGGATACCTCCCAGGAGTCTGAATCCTGGGCCCCCTCAAGCAACAACAAGGAGGCCATTCTGGATGAGGAAAAAGAGAAGGAGGAGAATGGGAGACAGGCAAGTGGGGGATCCATTTTGCCCAAGATCCAGGAACTATTTTTAACCCAGGAGCAATCCAGCCTATCACAGGACTGCATGGTGGCTTAGTATTATGGCGGGGAAGGCACCTCTGGTGAGTATGCAATTCCAATCAAACTGTAGTGGTTACATACTCTTATATTTTATGTGTAATATGAAGAAAAAGTGAGGTGCAGTGGGTATCTGCTTCCAATGGCCACTTCAGCTATTTGGAGGGTACCCCCCAGAAAAGGTAGCTTATGTGCACAGGGATGGCCCAGGAATCCTCCATAGAGATCTTCAGGAAACTTTCATGGAGGTACTCTGCAATCCTTTACAGAAGGTTTCTGGGGAGGGCTGCCTTATTTATTCCACCACAGTAGGACACTTTCCTACATCACTCCAGTATTAACTTTGCTGGCATCATTGCAGTACGCTGCATAGCAGCATAAGGACCAGGTCTCCACCCAGACACCTGCAGCATTTGCTCCCTTGCCACCTGTTACCCTCAGGAAACTAATACCACATAAGGTCACCTATGGGAGATAGTGGAAGTTTTCATTACAAGTGCTCATACTGCAAAGAGCAGAGCATCACCATCGTGATTTCCGGGTCCCTCAATCACAGTTTCCCTAACTGGCTGATGGTTTGGTTGGTAGGGTTCGACATTGAACTAAGAATCTCGCAGTTCTAGGGTGACTAATCCCAGCAGCATTAAGGGAAGGAGGGGTGGGTTTCCTGTGTTTTTTCATGGCTGCTAATTCCCCTCCACCCCCGGAGCCATCCCCAGCCGCACCCCTGGAGCCATCTTGGACAAAGTCTGCAATTTGGGAAGCTTAACACTGGTCCCTGCTCTTAAAGCACCGTCCATGTTGCTGGGGCGGAGGTTAGGGGGGGAGCATTTTCCATCTGCCCACCTGTGCTCCCAACGTGGGTTTCCCACAACTTGCAGCACATGTCCTGTCACCCATGCCACTGGGCCATACTAACCATGGCTGGAACAGCAAACCAGTTCATTGGATACCTAAGGATTCTGCTTATGTTCTGACATGCACTTGAGTGTAATAAAGGGAGTGTTTTTTAAATGGCAACCTTGAACTAGACCCAGGGTATGCAATGACAATGGTTGCCTTGTGCTTTGCATGCCTTAAAGTGAAAAGCTTGGCCTTCAGCACATCCTCCACATCAGCAGAGAGGCTTTCACAGATTGGAAGGCATAAAAAGAGAATTCATGATGAGATGTTCACCAAGATAATGAATGCCTCTGAGACAGCTGGAGGATTTGGAGGATTTCATTGTCTGAAAAACTGGACATGGAAAGCAGGAAAGCATCTCAGGAGCATGAGCGTGGCATGCAGGATGAGATGTTGTGGATTATGAAGGACAAATCAGACATGTTGAGACATCTGGTTGAGCTTCAAGAAAAAACAGCTTGAGGCTAGACTCCCTCTGCAGCCCCAGGAGAATGGCTTGCAAGCACCGCCCTGCTCCCAATCTACCTCCCCCAAACATTCCAAGAAGCGGGGAGGCTGCAGTATCATTTCCATTCAACACCAGGGGAGGATACTAAGAACAAAAGGTGGCCATTTGAAAATCTTTGCTGGGCAGCACACCTGTGCTTTCACAGGCAAGCTGAATTTGTTTCTCCCCTCCCAATTTTATCATACTGTTTGCCCAAGGTTAAACTATTTTACTGTTTTTTCAGTTTATTTATGTTTGTGCAATAAAAGTCAATGTTTCACAAATAAAATACTCTTTATTTATTCCAGTCATGGGGGTTAGGGAGTTGGAGGTGCAGGGAAACTGATTCAATGGAGAGGATGGGATGGGAAAGCACAATGGAGATAAGCAGCACACACTACTGTGGCTCATTACTAAAACTGGTTTTCAAAGCCTACTGGAGATGCAGAGCTTCTTGCTGGGCTCTTCTTATTGCCCTACTATCTGGCTGCTCAAAATTACCTGCCAACCTATCCACCTCCCACCCCTGCAGAAACTTCTCTCCCCCCCAGATATTATGGAGCACACAGCAGGTAGTGAAAACAGTGGGAATCTTGCTTTCACTGAGGTCTAACCTAGAAAGCTAATTGCACCAATGACCCTTTTTATGACCAAAGGCACATTCCAGCACCATTCTACACTTGCTCAGCCTATTGTTGAATCGGTCCTTACTGCTGTCCAGGTAGCTGGTGTACAGCTTTGTAGCAATGCACTGTTGCCTTCCTTGAAGCCTGGGTCCGAGGAAGGGCCTCGACACCTCTGCTGGACCAATCAGGGCAATGAAGGCATCGGACCCCAGGAGCAGAGGAGTGGGGCCAAGACATGAAGGGGAAGTAGAAAAGGTCAGCCTACCAGCTCAGTCATGGGGAAGCTGTTGCTGGGGAAGGACAGTCCTTCCCCAAGGCTGCAGTCTGTGCCTGACCCAGGTCACGCGGCTGGGCCTCATGAGCCCTCGACTGACCAGAGCCCCAAAGGCCTGCCTGGGCCACCTGCAATTGGGAAGAGCTACTGGAGATTGCTGACTGGGAGGAACCCCCTGAGGCCAGCCATGACCTAGAGGAGCTGCTCATCACCTGGGACCCGCCAGAGCTGCCTGAGCCTTGTGTGCTGGAGGACCCACCGGGGCCCTGTGACCTGGAGGAGCTGCCATCTGCTGATGGCCCCAAGGAGTTATCGGACCTGCCGATGGCCAATGGCAAAGGACTGGTGGGACTCCCTCTAGCTATCTACCCCAGAGAATCTGAGGAAGACCCCTGGCTCTGGGTACTTGGGTTCAGGGTGGGTGGAAGTAGCCCAGGGGCAGCAGACTACAGTCAGGTGGAGCTTGCACTTGCACCAGTGTCAGTGTGTTGCAGCTGGAGCCCTGCTAACCCAGTGGCAGAATCCCTTGCCACTGGTACTGCCCTGAGCTGGGATGCAGTGGAGTCGAGTGGGCCTGCGTCCCCTTCCCCTCTCCCTAGCCACCCTGGGAGTGCTTGTCTCCTCTGGGCCTGCAGCCACAGAGGATACCCAGTGTTGTGTCTACAGACTCTCTGCCAGCTCCACCCCTCCTGGGGGCCGGGAGTTACAGACTCTCTCCTAGCCCTGCCCCACCTGGTGGCCGAGGGCTACAGACTCTTGCAAACCTGCTAACTTTCCCCTTGTAGCAAAGTGCTGTGGCCTTCCTCGGAGCCTGGGCCCGAGAAAGGGCCATGACACCCCTGCTGAACAGATTCGCCCACCTACAAGCTTCATGAGCCATGGGAGCAAGGGGTAGGCTGGGTCTTCCAAGATCACTATTGGTGTTTCAACATCATCAATGGTTATTTTGCAATCTGGAAAGAAAGTCTTTACTTGCAGGTCTCTGAACAGACTTGTGTTCTTAAAGATGTGCATCATGCACCTTTTCCTCACCATCCCACACTGATGTTGGTGAAATGTTCCCTGTGATCCACCGATAGTTGCAACACCATTGAAAAGTATCCCTTTCAGTTTATGTACTCATTAGCAAGAGTCTGGTGCCAAGATAGGGATACGTGTGCCATCTATCGTCCCACTGCAGTTAGAGAACCCCATCGCAGTAAAACCATCTACTATGTCCTGCACGTTGCCCAGAGTTACTACCTTTTTTAGCAGAAGTTGATTAAAGGCCCTACATACTTGATCACAACAGCTCCCATGGTGGATTTACCAACTCCAAATTGAATCCCCACTGACCGGTAGCAGGCTGGTATTGCAAGCTTCCACACAGCAATCGCCACTCACTTCTCCACTGTCATAGCAGGTCTCTTTTTTTTTGTTGCTGCACTTCAAGGCTGAGGAAAGCTCTTCACAAAATTCCTGGAAAGTGGCCTTCTGCATTTGAAAGTACTGAAACCACTGCTCATCATCCCATAGCTACATAATGATGTGATCCCACCAGTCAGTACTTATTTCCTGGGACCAGAAATGGTGCTCCACTGTGTTCAGCTGCTGCGCAACTGCCAGCAGCAACCTGAAACTGCTCTGTTCTATGGCTTGCAGCAGGACTGTTTGAATGACATCACAATATTCCATGCAGCAGCTCCTGTCTTGACTCTGGAAATATTGCAGGATAAGGCACGAGGTGTTTGTAATGCTCACAACAAGACTGCACAGCTGAGTGGGGTCCATGCTTCCCAGGCTATGACATATGCACGGCTAAGCCGAGGTTCTGAAATAAGACATGAAAAAGTATGGGTTGTTTGCCGTTGAGATCAGGGTAGAGAAGGAGGGAGGAAACTGCATTATGGGAGGTTGAAGCTATGTTCCCATTCCCCCCTGAGACAATATTTTAGTCCCATGAGGCTTTGTAACCCTTCTCAAAACCCCCTGTGGCTAGTTGCACTGTGGGATAACTACACACAGTACACTGCTCTGTGCATCATTGCAAGCACTGCTAGTTAGGATGCACTCCACTGACACAATGAGCATGGTGTGGACACGCCCAATCGACTTAATTACTTCAGTGGTTGGATGTCACCTTAAATTAAATTGACTTAACTTTGTAGTGTAGACATGGCCTTAAGATATTTGGTATTTAATTTCAGGCTTCATAAGCTATAAAAAATGTTATTTGTTCCATGTATGGGATAAGAAGCTCTAGGAAGGAAATCTACGTTAGTAATTTATGACTCTGCAGCAAAGACTTGTTGGCACTGTGAAACTTCTGCGGCCTGAGAGAGCTGTTCTTACATTACTAAGAAATTTGCTTACAGGAAATGGCCAGAAAGCCTCTCTTCAGTATAGAAAAAATGCCCTGGAAAAGGTCTGTGAATGAACGGCTAAGTATTGTGAAAAGGCTAAGCACTCTTTCCTGCGCCCAAGGATAAATATCAACAATTAACTGAACTGACCCTTAACTTTAGTCAATTCATCAAGGCACAGTTCATTCCAGTGAAACAGCTGATGCTTCCAGAATTACTGTAGTACAATGCTTAATTTGAAATACCCATGGTTAAAGGAAACATGTATTTTATGGTAGCCGTTTATTTTTTTCCCTTCCAAATGGGTGGACTTAGTCATCTTTATTCCTAATGACTCACCACTTGTTATGGAGCACTTTGTATCGTGGGCGGGACATGGCAGATGTGGTGTGTTCCATTAAGTTCCACTAAGCCTGATCCTCCACTGGCATATGGTCCCTAACTTGTTCTACTCAGGCTTAGTAGCGTATTGAGGCCAGTGACTGCATGAAAATCCACACTGCTGGTTCTGTGTAAAGTGAAAAAAATTATCATTCTTTCCCTTCAGGCAGCTTGTCAACTATGTAGTAAGCAGCTCCTGGGGCTATCTGAGTTCTATATGGCAAAGATTTCCTATAGAATTTTAAGTAGTGTTTCTGTGGCGGTGATCGGTTCCTGGCATAGTGTTAGTACTGGGTAAAATAGAGAGTTCTTGGTAGAAAAATTGACATGAGACACTCCATAATTCAGTACACCTCGCTAATAACCCAGAATTTGTGAATATTTGCCGATGGCAGGTGGAGGGAAGAGGAATGTTATCTTTAATGATCCCTCCAGTGGTGTCTGGATAGACAAGAGGGGTGGTCATATTTGAGGAGGGAGGGGTCAGGATGGGCTGTGTCTGGAAGGGACAATGAATCAGAAAGAGCAGTGGAATGAAAGACTTCTTAACCAAACTTTCCTCAAAAGAATTTGTTTTGGATTCATTGTGAGGGGTCAGTAAACACCCAGGGTAGTTCTTTGTGTAACCAAACCAATCCACTGATTCCTAATCTATTTATTGTTCTAAGGAAATACTCACTAAGCTTTTTAAATAATTAGACCTTTGATGCAGTTTTCATCAAAGGAAAAGTTGAAAGACATTTTTTTGATAACACAATAAGATTGTAAGGTTCACAGGATCTGGTCTATGTTTTGACCTGTAATCAATGCTGTGTGGGTAACTATTCAGTGCGTTGGATCCCAAATATCCACACAGTTCCATAGGGGCAGAACCATGGCCTCCATGACTCCAAAGTTGGGACTTCGGGAGCCACAACTCCTGTTGCTCTCCATGGCCCCATACACCAAGTTCAAGGCAGTGTTTTCAAAACAAAGTTACAATTTATTAGTCACCCGGCAAACAGCATCTAAAAGTCCTTAGGTCAGCATAGAGAAAGCTTAGACATAGTCCATATTGGCTAAAGTAAGGGCACCCTTGAGACATGCTGCTGTAGGAACAATTTCCTCTTCCTTTCTCTGTTTCTGTCCCTTTGTCCTAGCACCAGCTGAGAGCCCTGTCTCTGTGAGGTCATCACTTAATGCAGCTTCCTGACACCTTTCTTCTTTGCTCCTCTTCCTTGCCAGGTGGGTGGAGGGAATCTCCTCCTCCTAGCTGTTTGTCACTAGGTGTGAATGTCCCAGGCATTGGGGTTTTCATCATCTCTTCCAGTTCCTTGTTTCACATGTGTAGGCTCTAGTCAGTTTTTTAATGGTTCTGGTCTCCAGTCAGGTGCCTACATGAGTCCAATGCCCCATGCCTTCCCTTAACACTCAGTGTACAACTGTGCAAAGCATAGAGAGAAACTGAGGTGTGCATAGGACTCAAAAATATTACCAAAATTCCCACACTCATCACAGCCATTGTAGCAATTGTTTCTATTACGATCTATTTTGAAAAGCAAGGCAAAAGTGGTTTTTAATGTTATTTTAAAAATAGGAACATTAAAGTAGATAATGCAAATTATGTCAACCATAATATCGAATGCTTAACTATTGGCCAAATCCTGGAGCTATGTCTACCTGTACCAACTGAGGAGCTCACCTGACGTTTAACAATTTAATAAGAAACATTGATACAGGTACTGAATATGCTGAGTGAAATCCTACTGCACTCCACCTCCACTGCATTCAGTTTCCATTACAGTGTGCAATGTAGCAGAAGTAAAATGTAATGTATATGGTGTCATGAAATCAAGGGCTATTACTATTAAATGTTGAGCTCACTGTTTTCTGCTTCATTGGTGCAGTGAATTAATTGAAATTAAGTGTATCTCAACATAAATTTTGCAGTGTCTTTGTTTCATTTTCTCTATTAATACTTGAATGAACCAAGAATTCATTATGTACTAGTTGAATCACTCTAAACTTGAAAGTATTCAAATAGGTTTTGCGTATTTTACATTAATTTCTCCTGATTGATATCAATTACAGGTACGTGAGATTTAATGTGTATCACATTTCATATCACTATCTTTCCTTCTACTTCTAATTTTGTGATTCCAATTACTTGGGTAAAAAATGTTTGTCACTGATTTGGATTTTCAGTAGAGATGGATACAAACTATTAAATGCAAATATTAACAGCCTGAACTTGAAGTCTGGGTTCAAAGCTACCCTTTTCAGCTTGATTCTAGTTTACTTTTTTTTTTTTTTGGGGGGGGGGGGGGGAAGGTGCGGGGGGTATGAATCCCATTAAAAAACTTATACAAACAGGTAAATCTTGCTATTGGCTTAAATAGTGCAGAGCATAAAAAACTGAACAAATTTAACTATACAGGGTCCCAAACTATCTACTAGGTAGTTTTAAAAGTCTTTCACTTATATTATATCCTTCCTTTATCTAAGCATTTTTGCTCAATATCCTCCTCCCTTGAGTACTGCGAGGCTTTGCAAAAAGCGCACAACACGCATAAGAGATCTTCATTTTATGATGAGAGCTATCATCACCACTGTATTCTTACCTTGTTTGGAAGCTGAATTGCAGATGTGGAATCCTGCCACCCCACAAAAGATGGCGACCATTTGGGACTCATTCCAGCTGATAGTAAATCCTCTTTATTCTTTTTTTTCAATTTTCCAAAGCTTGTTTTGTTTTCTTTTTTCCCACTGAACATTTGTCTTTCTAAGACCCCACTTTCCTCACCCACTATCTTACCCAGCAACTTCAATTGAATGGCATCTGTCTGCTCAGGAAAGAGATGATTACAAATAGTCCTTACGATAAACTTTGGCATTGCTCACTGGTACAAACTTCACAATGTTGATTATCTGGGAGTTATAATTGAATTGTTTAATGTTAGTCTAAGGACAGATGTGACATACTTGGAATCACAAAATTACAAATAGAAAGGAAGCTGGTATGAAATCTGATTTAATCTTACATAACTGTACTTTATATCAGTCAGGAGGAAATAATGTAAAACGCATAACCTATTTCAATGCTTTAAAGGAGCTCCGAGTAATTCAGTTAGTATCTAATGAGGGGTGTGAAAATGGAAGAGCAGTGGGTGCACAGTGACAGCCTAGCAGAACCTGAGCAGCACTATCCTTAAGAAAAAGTTGAGTTGTTTTCAGCCCGCTCCTTTTTTTTTAAACTGGACTTATTTATGGAGTCCCACAGTGGAAGGTGGGGGTTCTGGAAACCTCTGGGCTCCAGGTGGGACCTGAGAGAGAGAGGTATGAGATCCACAAAAGAGCCCCAGGAGAAATGTGGGTTAAATCTGAAGAGTTTTTTGGTTTCACAAAGAGTTATATGGCCTGGGCCGTAGCTTTGTGGCCAGGTGAAAACACCATCTTGGAGATGAACTGCCTTTTCAGGTAACATTTTTTTCTTTGGTTTAGATTTGGAAGCATATTACTATTTAATGTAGGCGGGATTATGAGCATAACTAAATTGTGAGAACACTTTGGGTCCTGATATATCATATGTCCCCAGAAACTCTGCTTCTGCAATATAATAAATAGTCTGCCACGCATACCTGAGGCACAATAGGAAAAACAAGGCTGAATTTTTTACCCTATTTTCAAATGACCTTCCTTGTAGTTTTAATGTTGTTATAAAATAGGATTTATATATTTATCAAAAACATGTGGTTTCTCATGTTATATTTGTAGCCTTCAAAGAGGTGACGAAAGGTTTGGAGATGCTTGTGTGAACAACACACTTACTTGTTTTTGTTTGTATCCCAAAAATTAAAATGTTGGCAGCTTGAGTAAGAGGTCAGGATCCATATTGCAAAGCACAATGAAGAGTTCTAGGAAATTTGTATGTTGATGTTTTCATAGCTGGTATGTCCAAATACATGGCGGTTTTGTTTTTCCCCTATACTAGCTGTGTATACCAGCTTTGGAAACAGCCCACAGCAAATCTGTACTTTGTGAGCATTGAAATTCTCATCTTTTCCTTCAGCAATCTCTTTAAAATCAGAGTTCCACAGGTTTCTAAAATTAGGCTGGACAAACTAAAAATACAAAATGCAGAACTGTGACTGAAAATGTCTCTGCGTATTATCCACACATTCAAAAAATTTGCAGGATTTTAACAAAAACATAATAGTGCCAATAATATTAATAACTCAGGAAATTGACCTTTCAGATTCCTTTCATTGGGAAAATGCATAATATTAACAAAAGACCTTTGTAACTAGGAAGCATTATGGGAAGCATAAAGGCGGAAAGCAAAAGGAAAGCGGGGGAGTTGTATAACTCACTACCAAAAAATTCTCCCTGGCGCTCTCTTTGCATTTTGTTTGCCAAATCATATGTAACAGTTACAATTAAACCACTGAAAAGGTTACTCTGAATGATAGCTTTTAAGAACATAAGAATGGCCATAGTGGGTCAGACGAATGATCTATGTAGCCCAATGGTCCAACAATGGCCAGAACCAGATGCTTCAGAGGGAATGAACAGAACTGGGCAATTATCAAAAGATGCATCACTGTCATCCATTCCCAGCTTCTGGCAATCAGAATCACAGTAACCCTGTGATTACTGAGCCCTGGTCTACATTTACCTGGCGATTCGGCAGCGATTGATGGGAGTTACACAAGCTACACCGAGTAGCTTGCGTAATTCCCGTCAACTGCTGTGCTTCCCTTCTGCACGGTGTCTTCACTGCACTGCACTGCACTGACGGGAACCATGTTCCCGTCGACACAGCACTATGCCACTTAAGGTCTTCACTGACCACTCAATCAATCCAGAAAGGTCGATCTGACGGTGGCAAAGTTGCCGCCGTCAGTGTAGACATATCCTGAGTGACTGTAGAAAATATTTTGCAAATACAATGGGCCTGATTCTCCATTCTGTTACACCAGTGTAATGGTATTGATTTTTA